>NC_136307.1:3978668-4153668 GCF_964198595.1 Lampetra fluviatilis
CATGCCGCAGCCTGCTTTAACCCACAGGATCGAGAACCGCTGCTGGGTTAAAGGAAATCACCGAAGCCGCATGCATTCTCGTGTTTTTGCTCCATTTTGAATCGTTACATTTCTGCAGGCTTTTAATGATTCATCAAACATGTTATTTTAAATGGAACAAATTGCACATTTGCAACACTGTCAAGTTATAGGTATGGTAATTTTAATGTCTTTGGTGATTCCATTATTATATTGCAATTGTGTGCGTCTCAAATAGTAAACGTATTCCGAGGGCATGGCTCGCTTATTAAATTAGGGATGATCATGCATTATGTATAAATGACCTTATACACCAAAATATCATTATTTATTTTCTGCTTCCTTTAAACACGAGATCAAAAAACACAGACTGGGTTTACACAAATGTGTCATCGTTTATTTACGGATTCGAATCGGACGGAATTTTGAACCGAGTGGTTGACACGAGGGGAGCGTATCCCTTTGCCTGCTTCAATTCACCGACTGAAACATGTTGAGTTGGTCTTCAACAACAACGCGACTCCTCGTATGCAGTATGTTACATTTCTTTCGCACCGTAAATAGCCAACCACGCTAATCAGAGGTGCGGGGCTAGGACAACAAACTAAAAACACAAGTGAGCAATTCTAAAATAAATTCGTTTTCTAAATTGATTTAAACGTGCATTGCTTCGCTGGCTTCCCAACATCGGAGTGAAGCGCGTTCCAGACGGCCGCGGAAGCGCTTCCGAAAGCGCCGTGCGATGCAGTGGCCGTCTTTGTCCGACGGCTAGCCAAGATTCGCTGCGAAGACGACCGCAGTTCGCCTTGATGGTCTTATGCTCCTTGCCGAGATCAGCAAGGTAACGTGGCCCATTTGTAGCAAGCGCTTTGCGTGCAATGAGTGCGACGTCCAAATGTGTTCGTTCGGTGAACCGAAAGGCAATGCGGCTCAGCGAGCACTGCTACGACCGGCAAGGGATTTTAATGCCACGAGCACTGAATCAGAATCGGAACACGTTACTTCGGAGTGGGCAGGTAGGAACTTGGTTGGACAGCGCATTCGTGCACGACAGACAACATCCAGCCAGGTAGCCAGGCAGCCAGCCAGGTAGCCAGCCCCCTTAACTATCGGCCCCTCCCATTACCCCCCTCCCTTAGGCCCCTCCCCTGACCAACCCCCCATATCCTTAGGCCCCTCCCCTGACCCCCCCTCCCCTGACCCCCCCTCCCTTAGGCCCCTCCCCTCTCCGTACCCGGCAGTAGGTCTTCACCAATCAAAGAGCTGTGTGTATTATATATTTATTTATGCACGACAGACAGACAGTCAGACAGACAGACAATACATCCCTGGTGCGCAGTGTGGAACATTGTTCCTACCTGTAATATTTATTTATACTGGGAGGAATCTGGTGAGCTATTAAGCTCTTTTTTTTTTTTTACAAAAGTCCAAGAGGGGCACGGGGTTAGTACGTTACAAACAATACACAAAACACGATGGGAGTGCAAAGTATATGAAAGGTAATTAAACATTGCTTTAAAAAAACAAAAATACAACTAAACTAAATTTTGATTTAAAGCTTTCGTGACTGCAGGGATTCATATTCTTGGTTCTATCGGTAAAGTCACGCAGAAGGGAAATAATAAAATTATAAAAATGAAACATAATAAAATTTCGATTTAAAGCTTTCGTGACTGCAGGGATTCATCTTCTTGGTTCTTTCGGTAAAGTCACGCAGAAGGGAAAGAACAAAACAATACAAACATGAAAAAAAAAAATTCTCACAACGTTTCGACTGCAACACAAGCAATCATCATCACCTGATGACGATTGCTTATGTTGCTGATGATTGCTTGTGTTGCAGTCGAAACGTCGTGAGAATGTTTATTGTTTTATGTTTGTATTGTATTGTTTTGTTGTTGTCCTTCTGCGTGACTTTACCGAAAGAACCAAGAATACAACTAAACACATTTTTTTCTATGACCAGATAAAGCCAACTGGGCGATTAGCTTCCTTTTCCGACGCGACCCGGCCACAAATGACAGCTCAACAAAAGTGGACTCATCACGTGGATATTTATAGCGGCGAAATAAATCAAAATAATCTAAAGGCGCGTCAACTTCTAAAAGAAGGGGGGGGGGGTGTGGAGACGTTTGGGTTAACACCCGGGGGGATTGTCCCTAGAATCCTGATACGAAGCGTGCCACTAACCACACACGCGCACGACGATCTTGTGGAGGTTTAACAAAGGAATGAGGCCCTTCCGATAAGAAATCCACACACGTACCCGAGTGTGTGTATGTATCACATCGTCGTATCGACCCGGCTCAAGCCGCCGTCTGCAATTCTTCAATAATGGACTATACCCCCCCCCCGCACCAACCCCTTATCGACAAATATCTGCTAAGTAATTATTAAATAAATACTTCACACTATCCGGTTCGTAGCTGCTGCTGTTGCGACAATAACATTTGACTGACAAATCACTCAAATGCTGACTGACGTTATCAATATAACGGAGTGGTTTTTTTGGTGGGTTAGATCGCGTAAATATATAAATGTGTCGTTAAACCCGCCACCACCCGACACAGCCAATTAGTAAGGTTTGTCACGTAAACAGAACATGGCCATCTTCTTGGTTCTTTCGGTAAAGTCACGTAGAAGGGAAGTAAAAAAATAATAAAATAAAACATAATAAAATAATTCTCACGACGTTTCGGCTACAACGCAAGCCGCCGTCTTCGTTACCAGTACAGCACACCAGTGTGTTGGAGAGTAAACCCATAACATTAACAATTCGAGTACGACGTTTCGCCAGTAATTACAACGAGCATCATCAGGCGACAGACAGAGTTGTGGATAAATCCTCCTCCTGTTTCGTTCTTCTATGATGGATATTATTGGTCGAGAAATCCTCCGTGTTAAACTTACGTTATCACCCCACCTCCCCACCCCACTACTTTAACTGCTTCTTATTTAATTATTCATATTCTTAGGTTTTTTTCGGTAAAGTCACGTAGGTAAAAAATTACAATTGATAAAAGTAAAATAAAAGTAAAATAAAAAAAATCACGACGTTTCGGAGGCAACACAGCTTCCGTCTTCAGGTGGAACCGTCACAGCACGATAGCTGTATCAAGTGAGAGAAATTCCAAGAAAACAGTCCTTGTATATATATACTGGTTGAGGGTGGGAGGAGCCAAGGTAGGCCCTGAATATTATTTTTTTGAGGTTCGGTGAACAATCAAAAAGGATAAACGATACGTGCTGAGCAACAGTCTAACGACAGCTCTCTTCAGAAGCGACCTGGCCACAAATGACGGCTCAACGACGTGGCTCGGACAGGTGGACATTTGTAGCAGACACTTCCTCGAAATGCGTGTTTCTAATTGTGGAGGGAAAACACCGGAGGTCCCGGAGAAAACCCCACGCGACCACTGGGAGAACACGCGAACTCCACGCATGCAGGGGGGGCATCAGCGTCGCAATCAAACCCCTCGACCTCCTGTGTACCATGAGAGGTAGTTAACATCTCGCTAGCGACTGCACGCTGAGCAATGAGCGCGCAACGGCGCGTTAAATTACTCGGAACTAAACGTCGACAAGCTCGTATCCCCTTTGACAAGGCGGCACCGTCCGACTCTACACTCCTCTGCGCCAGCGACGGCAGAATTTCTGATTCGACAAAAGCGTCCTTCGGATCAGATGCCCTCCGGGTCAGTGGCTTCAAACTATGTGACCGCCCACCCCCCACCCCCTCTCCCCTAGTGATCCAGATGCCGGCATGACCGGCGAGGGAGTTTAATTATCGGCTATGATGTGCTCGCTCTCTCTGTGTCTGTCGGTCTCTCTGTCTCTCTCTCTCTCACACACAAAGGAGAAGAAGCGGTTAAATGCGAGTGGCATGGGGAACGCGTCCCACCATCAATCCTCCCTCGATTCAATCACGAGCCACGCCGCGACTCAGCTCTAACACCCCTCTCACTGCTGCATCGAGATAATACAGATTTTATATTTTCCATGTCTCCTTAGAGGGGTAGAGGGGGTGGGTGGGTGGGGGGGAAGAGCATTTCAACCTCCCATAAATTTCCCCCATTCTCGACACCGCTGAGATAAATAAGATAGCGATGTCACGCTCGTTGCTGGGAAAACAACAACATTAACGGGGTTATTCTCTCCCCCTCCACTGCCCCCCCCCCACTGTCCCCAACCACAATGCATGCGCATAGCTTTGGACAAATTCAACGTGACTGAAAACGTTGCACTCACAGCGGCAGCCCTCGTAATGTGTTCCGCAAATGGCCTGCAGAATTGCGATGGCGCATTTGATTACTTTGTCCGGTTTGTTTAGCCTCGGCGGTCTGGTTTCGTTACACGCCTTGATTGAAATGTGGCACATGCGTACATTGTGGCTCGATATTGAAAAGAAAAAAAACATTGACGGTATTAATGCCGAGGAAATGGGCAAATTAACCTCACCACGCTTTTTTTATTCTGACCTTGTCACATTGGGTCAAGTATTATTGTATTGCAATTCTTGGGGGAAGGCCTTCATTCAGCAGTGGACTTATCACGGATAATTATGATAATGACGACCATTCTACAAATAACCATGACATAAAATCATACATATATACACGCAGACACACGCTATGCATTTCGCCAAATAAGGAATATAGCAACTGAGCTTGCTGAAGATTGGCTGGCATTGCAGTATGCAATCCAATCAAGACCACGTGCATGATGTTTTGAAATGGGAGGTTTTACATATTGACGCTTCTTAACCATCTCCATTCGCACGGGGGAAGAGTTGGGATCTTGCAAAGTGTTCAGCATTGCGTCGAAGATATCTTGAATGACGCAGTATAATGTGGGCCGACCCAGTACTAACTTCACACTGTGGCAACACATTATATCCATATACATACAAACACACACACCGTGTGTATGCGTGGCACCATCAGTGTATTCCTTCTAAGGGTCCCAAATATCCCTGAGTCCACCCCAGCTCTGTGCATAATACATTAGGGGGGGGGGATACGCACATGGGGTTTAAAGCATTTTTTTTTAATTGGCGCAAGCAGATGGCTATGTTGCGAGTTAAGAACGTGCTAGACCTATCTATTGGCAAGGCGGGAGGACGTGTTGGGGTTCTTCATTGTGTTTGCCGTCATCTGCCCTGGGGGTAGGTGGAGGGGGGGGTAGGTGTGTGTGGGGGAAGGGGGTGGAGAGATATTTAGCAAATCATCAAAGATGGGCAATGCGGTACCGTGGCACTGCCAACTCGAAACCGTTGTTTGTAAGTCACCAGATAATTAGTCCAATCCGTTCTCCTACATAAGACACCCCCCCCCCGCCCCGAGAATCAATCTGCTGATAATAATGATATTATCTGTTGCATCTCCCATAATAGAGGTTTCTGGGGATGATATTTGGTGGCGAAAGCCTTCGTGTTAAATTGTTGCATCTTCTCGCTTTGGACACGCGTGCGGTAACACGGAAGTTGGCAGCACTTTTTTTTATTCACCTTTTATCCGTGGAATTGTGTGAATGACATGAACCCCCGAAGTAGCAGAATAGGCGTCCTATTATCCGTATTTACGTGCGCGGATAAGCAAATCATCAGATGACGCTCCATTGTTCCTCCCAATAAGCGCAGATTGGAGGATTTGAATAGTGAATGGGGGTGGTCACATTGCAGTGGTAACATCAATAATTATATCCAACGCATCGTGGCCTGTGTATTGCAGCCATATCGTCATCAGCAGCCATGCTCCATCCACTGCTGGATGAAGGCCTCCCCCAAACAGTCGCCATCTCTCGTGGTCCCCCCAAAACACGAAGGAGAGATCGCAGCGACACAACTACTCAGCTCTGCTGCTGACGCAGGGCTGTCTGGCTTGCGCACCACGTGCTGTGAAGCTGTAATCGTCGCCGCTCCGCAATCTGCATCGGCCACGCGAAAGAAAGAATGGTCCCCTGCGATGTCACCACCAAGCCTCTACCGCCGCATGAGCCGACTTCACTGCTCCACCTCCGCAATGGGACGTCAGATCCAGCACGTGCTGTCCGTCGACCAGCGGACACGTCCCGCCCAAGCTCGCTTACTTGAGTGCAGTCGTATTGGATATCGAGTATTTACATATATATGTGTGTGTGTGTGTGTCTTCTTGGTTCTTTCGGTAAAGTCACGTAGAAGGGAAGTAATAAAATAATAAAAATAAAACATAATAAAATAATTCTCACGACGTTTCGGCCACAACGCAAGCAGCCGTCCTCAGGTGCAGAATGAAACACCACCAAGCTTGGAGCGTATTTTTAAGCTAGGTTGGAGGGGAGAATAAGAGCGCCTTAACAAAATAATTTGCACTCTTCTTCCCCCTCCAACCCAGCTTAAATATATGCTCCAAGCTTGGTGGTGTTTCATTCTTCACCTGAGGACGACTGCTTGCGTTGTGGCCGAAACGTCGTGAGAATTATTTTATTATGTTTTATTTTTATTATTTTATTACTTCCCTTCTACGTGACTTTACCGAAAGAACCAAGAAGATGAATCCCTGCAGTCACGAAAGCTTTAAATCGAAATGTGTGTGTGTTGCACAAACCCTGCATAGCACTATACACTGCTTGGCGGGAGAGGGCTGGGATTGCATTAATGGATGATAACACACACAGTGCCAGCAGATGGGACTCGTTCAGTGTTCTTCACCAATTTTCAAAGGGGGGTCCCACTTTCGCCGATAAGACATCGCCAGTGTGAGGGCCACCACACATTTTCAAACCATTGGGGATTGACAGCAGCACGATGATGATGGGGTGTTCTCACATTTGCGTGTTGTCGGGGGCCACACTGAAGGCAACCATGGGCTGCCAGTGGCCTGCGGGCCTTGAAATGAAGAACACTCTGGGACTGGTTGGAGGAAGTTCACAATGGGAACTCCACTTTGACCCTTGTGATAAGAGAAGAAAGACATTGCAGTACCGTACATCTAACACATATAAAGCCACTCAATGTATGATGCAACTTCTGTTTTGATTTCACTTCTACATATCAATGGCAGGGATCGGTTTATCTAAAATACCACGATTGATGAGGCATAAATTTATTGATTAAACTAAATTTTAAATGTGAAAATTGGCGATTTAACTCTTCGTGAAATTCCATCGTGTTGACATGCGAGTACTATATTTTAGGCAAACGTGGGGGGGGTTAAAAAATAAAACCCCGTACAATCGAGAGGGGAGATGCTTACCCATCGCCGCGTAAATAACCTCTTGTTGTAGCAGCTCTCTCGCTGATTCAGCAGCTCCACTGCTGGATTATTTGTTTCTGCCTGAGGACGACCGCTTGTGTTGCGACCGAAACGTCGTGATATATACTTTTTTGTTTTATTTAATTTGTTTTACCTACGTGACTTTACCGAAAGAACCAAAGAGCCACCTAGCAAGATTCACTGTAGCCGCACGGCTCTAAGGAAAGCTGTCTCGGGTGTGGACCAATCAACTTCAAGGACAGTGCATACATTATCAGAGTTGTTTTTTGTTTGCATTATGACTGCCTGGTATTGTGGTCTATGCAAACATGACTCCTTGTAAAAAAAAGGTGTCAGTTTTGTTGCCAGATAAAAGGGTAAAAAAATAATTATCATATTTTTTCTTCTGGCAAATGAGGTTCCAATGCTGGAATCAAAGAGTCATAAAATAGACAACAACAACAAAAAATCACCAAACCGATTATTTGAATCAAATTACGACACTCAATCGAGTCAATTCATCGAATCACGTGGGGTGGCCGGGGGGAGAGAGGGCGCTCGCAGTCGCGGAGTGCATCATTCTCGACTTCCCCTTTAGACTTCCCACAAAGCGCGCTCTGTTTCACCCTCCCCCCGCATGCTCGATACGACGATCTGAACGCCACCCAAGATTTGAGCTTCCACGCTCCCGAATGCGAGCCACGCACTGAAACAACCACAGTGCCACCTAGCAAGATTCACTGCACGGCATCAGTGCTGCCCTAACAACAACACTTTGCTCAGATTCCCAAATCCACTCGTCCGCGAATTAATGCGCTTACCTCTTTTTGCGTGCTGTGATGTAATCACAACAAACTGCAATTAATTTGCCATTCCCTCAACATCTAACCGCTTAAGTGGTGTGCTGTTAACGTAAAGAATATACACGGGGAATACGTACTAATTGCGTCATTTAAATAACCTGCTAATTGATATGCTGTTCACTTCATCGTTTTTCTTGTGTATTCATCAATGCACTCGTGCATCGGGGCGATTCACGCATCGTCGAGGGTTCTTGTTTATTCGACAGGCAATCGCCCGACCCATTGAATCTTTAATCCATGCATGCATACATCAATTCAAATGTTCCACAAGCCACGTTGCTTTGGCCCTAGGACTTGACTGCCCAGGACAGTCGACCTTTCAATGCACACGCCGTGATGCCTCACAATTCATTACGGCGCCGCGATTCCATATCGATATTCAGGATGCAAACTCGATACAACATTCTTAAGCGGTTCGTCAACACACACACTTGGCCCCCTAATGTGCAACAATGGCACTTAACCTCCCCCTGACACTCCATCCCCTCCTTCCGCTCCTGCTCATTCTCACATCCCACTCTCCCTCCGCATCTTGACGTGACAGATGGACAGCTTTTATTTTGGCAAAGGAGATTGGACGGCTTAAATGTCTTAAATGCCCAACTTAGAATTGGCCACCCAAAAAAAAATATTCAGCTTGGGAGATCTTGAGATTAAAAACCAATCCATGGTTAGGCATTGCACGAACTCATCAATAACCTCGGCCAACAAAATCTAAATGTAACGTCGCATACTTACTCATCGCCCACCATTCCAGATGATGTACGATCATAAAGAACATTGCAAAAAAATTGCTCTAATTTACCAGCCGGTTATAATGTGGCATGAATATGGATGCCACACTCAGGAGGTGCTGCCAGTAGCAATCAAGACACAGAATGGGCATCGAGTGGGATATGGGAGGAGGGAGAGGCAAGGGACGGATTAACGGCGACGATGGAACAGGATTTAGCACCAGCGATGACCAGATTTGAAGGCGAAGTGCAAGTTTGGATGAAATGGAACGGCTCATTACCGTAGCCACATTCTGCAGCCAAGAGCACTGTCCAATTAGTGATGTCCAGATCTCTCACACGAGAAATGGTTTAATTGATATATTCTTCATATTCAACACGTGAAATATTTACGTAAAAATAATATGCATTTACCAACTCTTGGCAATACGAATGGAAAGCCATTTATAATTGTAGCCGTGTGGCATGAGATTTGGCAAATCTGCAGTGGGTATTCAACGAGTCAAATTGTTCCGACATGACATTGCGAGACTGTAATTTATTTTCACGGTTGCCGAGTACAGGCCCCCCAAGGCCGAAAATACCAAGAGGCCAGTAACAAACAGCACTTTTGAGGGTGTAAGAGGTAACAAGAGCGTAACACGTTTTTTTTTAATTTAGAAATGTGGCGTTGTTTTTTTTCCCAATAAAATATTACGTCTAGCAGAACGTGACTTGAAATGTGCCAACGTAATGGGCCCAATAGCTTTTGTTTGAGACAGTTTAACTTTGCTAAGCCTGCAGCTCAGGAAAGATGGCTTCAAGTGACACAAATACAGATTAAACCAACAGCAAACAGAGTCTGCAATTATAATATACAACACACACACACGTGTGTGTCTGTTTTCAAGATACCAAACGTTAAATGTTAATTGTGTCCACCTTCTTAGCTATTTAAACAGGGTTGTTCATTCTACTTTGGCACAAGAAATAGTATAAGGTTGAGATGTTATAATTGTACATGGACTCATATTTTCAACTGCAATTTAATCGGTCATCATATAAACGCTAAACGTCAAATGCTTTACTATGTTATACGACTACTGTACATTATTACAGAATATTCAGGTCATCCATGTTGTCTATGCACATATGCATGTTAGGAAGTGCTCACTTCCCATTAGATACTGAGCCAGTCATGGACATTTCACATTCCCATGATAGCGTATCTGCATCTCACCACCAATTGTAACTTTCTACAAAGTGATATTTATCATAAACGACCCCACAGGGATGTACGTTTGCATGTTGAACTTCCGTGCTAAGTGGAGGTGCGAGGACGGACAACAAACGGAACACAAGAAAGTAGCTCGGAAAAAAATGAGTTGTCAATCTAGATGATGATTCAAAAGTGCATAGCTCCAGCAGCTTCGTAATCTCAGAAGAAAGAGCGTTCCAGACGGCCACAAAAGAGTATCTACTAACGCTCGGTGACATCTCAAGTGTAAGTGTATGTCTCTGAGCACTGCAATGGCTGGCCATATGAAAATACAACGCAAGAATTAACGATGGACTGATTCTTTGATCGATGTTGACTTTTAATCTCACAATAATTGTATAAAATGGTGTGCGTGTGTGTGTGTGGGGGGGAATATATCCGTTTCTGTTCGTAAATGTTGCATGCAATAGGTTCACACATCCTCGGCAGACACTAGTGATTGCAGCATTTGCCCCCACAATGATATGGATATTGTTTGATCAATTGTTAACTCGAGTCACGAACCTGAATCAGGACAATGCGTCGAATCGCCAAACGTGGGTGAGTGTGTGGGGCGTGGCTAAATGGAGTGTAAATCATTTACACCTCTAATCTAAAGCCACAGAGTTATCAAAAAACACTTTTCATTCTCCCTTTATGTGGGTGGACCGGTGTTGGTTTCGGTATTAATGGGTGTCGAATTACATCGATAGCATTCGGCACCTTGCAAGTGTTTAATATTTAATCAAACAGCAGGCTTAATCCCCCACCCCCACCCCACCGAGTGAAACTTGAATCAGTCTGCTGCTGTGATTGTGTTTTTTTAAGTGCATCCATACTCGACGACACATGTTATATTCATTGCGTTTGGTGAACGATTAAACCGCACCGGATTGCCTCGCCGTGCAAGTAAATGGCAGAGAGTTGACTGACGGACACCCCTGGGGGGATGGGAGGGGGTGGGTGGGGATTCAAAAGAGCAGAGTGACCTATGGACGCTTCTAGGGATTTTTAAATCCCTGCGGTGGTCAAAAAGGACCCCCCCCCCCTCCAACGGGAGAAGTTTCCAAGTCAAAGCAAAGTGTCTCGATATATTCATGAGCATCGAATGGTGCTCGTCTTCATTTGCGAACCTGGTGCCAATGCTGGAAATTCCACATTCCTATTGCGGTGACCAGTCTATCCGTAGTAAAACAAACAAAACAACGCCGTTGACTTGCCCACAAGGCGGTCCACATTTCGTCAACCCCGTGGCGACAGTGCGATGAGTTGATCCTCCGAACGGGATTTGAACTCGGATACTGCTGAACGTTGGCTAAGCAGTGTGTGTTAGGGCTGAACGATTAATCGATTTCAAATCGAAATCGCAATTTGAAACAATGCGATTAGCGAATCGCAAAGGCTGCGATCTTTTGCGATTTGAAAAGTCCTGTTACTTTCCTATTGGAATTGTTTTATTTTTGTATTATTATAGGTTTATTTATTTAACAATTGTTCTATGCTTGATTGTTCTATTTCAATTAAACCATTTTAATAAATACATGTTGGAAGCAATTCATATATTTTAAGTTCTCATCCTTGCATTAGAATATATAGAGCAGTTCATATTTTGATGGTATCATGTGGCAATGCTCCATCACATGTTTTAAATCTATTACACAGTGAATATTGAACTGAAGCTTGACTTCAAAAAATGTCATCGAAAATCAAATCACAATCGCAATATCTGTTAGAAAAATCGCAATTAGATATTTTTCCCAAATCGTTCAGCCCTATTGTGTGTGTGAGGATAAACACTCATTAATCGAGAGTTGGGCCCACACATCCCACTATAGGATCACGGGAACTTGGGCAATTGGTTGGCACGAAGCTCTGGCGAAGTTCCCCGATTGTCTGCAGTTTCCTGCATCTTCAGAACCTCTCTCAGTCTCTCGAAAAACGGAATTCATGAAAACAGCGCGCATTACGAATGTGGGTGGCTCGTTTATAAACATTATATTCATTGTATTGGTTAAAAACGGTTAAAATGAAGTGTATGCTGTCAACAATCTTATATCCCACCTGATGCCTTAACAGACCGTAGGAGGAGGTGCTGTTAGCGAGCACCTAATAAGTTCGGCACGGCACACGAGGGGGTGTGGATGGTCAACACCACGTCCCGCCGCCTTTGTCTCTCCAGTAGCGATGTTTGCACATCGTATCGGGTACTTATTTGAGGCTGAGTCTACCTAGAGGAGGCCCAGGACCGATTCAGATAACCGTCACTGGGTGTTAGCCGTGAGCGAGAATTGAACTCGGGTCGCCGGGTTCGTAGCGCAGCGCGTTAATCGCTACACTACCCTTATATCACACACACACACACCTAAACCCACTATTACTAGGCTCACTCATCATACTGAATTTCAAAGACATTTGAGAGACATCTCAAAATCCCCGAATGATGCTACATCATTTCCTTTAGTTTCCCTTGAGAGCTACATTTTCAATTATTATAGCAACTCTGAACGGAACGATTTTTATTATAAGTTTTTTTTTTTCATTAAAAGGTCGTCGCAGTTTCGTGTCGCGGTGTGCACGTTTATTAAAAACGTGCGTCAGTGTGTTGGAAATTGTATGGACGTATTTTGAACTTCTTTCGCACCGTACGTAGCCAACCGTACTATTCGGAGGTGCTATACTCTATGTAATACAGCAACGTTATATTGCTGCGATCCTGTGTATGTGTGTGTGTATGTGTGTATGTGTGTTTTGTACAGCGGTCATGGGAAGTGAAACCAAGTCTCAGGACTCTTTTTGAGCAAGGTCCTTGCTGTGTTGCAGGGAAGCATCTTCGGAGGAAAATTGGAGTTCAGAATCAATTCCAGGAAGTCAGAACGGTCAGATCCTCACGTGGGCCTTACCAACCAAAAGACAATTATGAATCTTACCAGTGGCTCGGGGAAAAAAACCCCCGTGTGGTTAATCGAATAATGCAATGTCGATGTTATTTATTTATAGCAGCAGCTTCACTTCCCTGATTTTACCAACCCAAGGGGAGAGATAATAGGCTACGTTTATACGTAGGAATCTATCCATAGACGCGCACATGCACAATATATTAGCCAAAATTATAGCGTCTGTGTGTTTACGTTTACAACCAATTTTGTTAATCCTCTGCTGGATGAGGGTCTCCCCGTGCTTTGCGGGCCATGCGTGGTATTTGGCCATACTTCCCCACCCTGGGCATTGTGGGTTGTGAAGTTGGGGGGGGCGGGGGGGGTTTTGTGCAGAAGGCCCTATGGATTCTGCTGCACTGCCCTCTGCTGCATGCAACGCCTACTGCACCCGTCTTGTAAACATCCCAAGCACTACCCTGGCTACGTGTATGTATACATATTGCATGTACCAGGGGACGCGGCAGTTTAGCAGTTAACACATCTGCGCTAAGAAGCTGGCGACCCGCGTTCGATTCCCACTCACGGACAGCAACACCAGTGACGATTATCCGAAGCGGTCCCGGGTCTGCCCCTAGGTCGACTCAGCCTCAAATGGGTACCTCGGTACGGTTGTGTAAAGTTTGACAATAGGGAGACAAAGGTGGCCGGGCGTGGTGCTGGCAATCCACCCCCCCCCCCTCTCGTGTGCCGTGCCGGCCTTCATAGGTGCTCGCTAACAGCACTTGCCCCAACAAGTCTGTTAAGGCTACACGGGGGATCTTTGTCTTTGTACAGCGCCTTGTGACCTCCGGGTGAAAGGCGCTAAAGAAGTGTAAATTATTATTTTTCATGGCCACTGCTTCGCTTGAGCTTTGAGGAATAAAAGAAACCATTTCCTCTGTCTTGGGAAGTGGAACCGAGTCTCAGGACAATCTTTGAGCAAGGTCCTTGCTGTCTGTAGGGAAGCATCTTGGGAGGAAAATCGAGGAAGTTCAGATTACCTTCCAGGAAGGCCGAACGGTCAGATCATCACGTGGGCCTCACCAACCAAAATACAATTTTACCAGTGGCTGCGGGAAATAAATATATAAATGTACGTGTGTGTTAAGCGCATAATGCGACATCGATGTTATTTGCCTACAGCAGGAGATTCACTTCCCACACGCGCCCATAAGATGAGTATAATGTTGTGGGCGCAATGGGTGTGTGCGCAACACGCAGAGGCGCCTACCAGCGACAGACTCACGTCTCATCCCAAGCGCACGCGCGCACGCGCGCGCACATCCCGTTCGTCAAAAAACGAACAAGTATAACCGGTAAAAACAAAGTTTTTCACTATAAATCCTTTATATGCGTGGCGGCTAGAGTCCTCTCGTCCTCTGGCTTGAGATGGCTGCCACCTATGGGTCAGATGATTGCCTGCCACCATTAAGCAATTGGTAATTAAATATATAATAAAATTTCCTTAAAAGTGTAAAGTTATGGAAACATTTTTCCACGAAAATAATTTGTCACGCACAACGAGTCTGTGTGCAAAATGTCAGCTCGATTGGATCACGGGAAGTGGGTTTTAAAAACGACCGAAAGATTTGCACGGTCGTAAGCAAGCAAGCAAGCGAACTTAATATAAAGGATTTAAAAAGGACTCGCAGCGGTTAATGCTAATTACCTATTAAAGAATCACCTCGTCGTATTTGGAGGTGTAAACCCGAGGAGAGCATCACAGGATGCTGCGTCTGATATTTAACAAGCACCGCTTGCATCATCGCCGTTCGTCACCATCATCATCATCATTATGCAAACAGAGGCCGATACGAATCGCGTGAATAGGGGAAAATAATTAATGCTAATGGGGTGTACAGGAGGATCGCTCCACACCTTAATATGCCGTCTTTGTAACTTCACAAAGAATTGGAGATGAAAGGGGTTGGGGGATGGGGATGCCTGCATTGGAGGAGGGGGTTGGGGGGAGATATTATGGGGGGGGGGACAAATTAATGTTTTATAGGATGCCAGATGTCTGCGAATTTTCAGGGATTGCTCCTGGGAATGTTATGGGGTAAGGAGGTGAGGTGGGAGAGAGAGAGGGGGGCAGGGCTGATAGGACAGAAGACCCTGCATCGAAACCCCATTACGACTGAGAGCCCGGTTGCTTACGAGCCAGCCCATGACAATGGTGCCAATAAAACATTGGGGGTGGGAGGGGGGGTTCATTGCAAATCAGCCCGAGACATCAGCAGCAGCCTCCGATTGTCCACACAGGTGCCGGATTGGTTGGCTTCTAGACAGCGGTATAAGCTGTGCACGGTAGAAGGTCCAGCGTATCCACGTAAAAAAGGGGCATTAGGCAAGCTGGTGGGCCGCGTTTTTATTATCGGGGCCCTGAGCCGATGGTGGAAATTCCACGTTCCTTTACTGGAAGCCAAGTCCCGCATTGCTTAAAAATCACTGGCGACTTCCCACAAGGCAGTACATGTATTTAGGGTGCCGCGGTGGCGAGATGTTAATTCATTCGCCTGGTTTGATGCATGTTCTCCACGTGGTCGCGTGGATTTTTTTGTCCAGGTCCTCTGGTTTTCACTTTACATTTACAATCAACATTACGCGTTTAGAGTATTTGGCTGTTGTAAAATTTCCACGTGATGATAAGCCAATTCGTTGAGCTATCATTTGTGATAGCCTTGTCGCGTTTAAAAAAGTACATAACTCAGTGGGGTCTTACCTGGTAAAATAAAAATAAATGTTTAGTGTAAATTAGTGTTTTGTGTTTTTTTTATACAGCCCAACCGGGCGATGGTATGGGTTGACCCCTGATTGGGATGCGTATCAGCCAAATTATGAATTCGAGACAAATGGTCTTCCACACTGCCACCATGTCCGATTAAAGTACAAATTGTATTCCACAACACGCACGGGTTAGAGCGGTGGTGCAGTGGTTAGCGCACTTCACCATCAAGCTGGCCACTCAGATTGATTCCTGGCCACGGCTAACATCAGTAGCGAGTGATAGCTGAAACGACGGTCCTGTTATTATAAGACCCACCGGATATTATTTAAGATTGTATCAAAGGTGGCCGCAAATTTGGAAACTCACGTGGCATTTTAAAAGCAACCAACCAATGCACCCTAAAGAAGAAGCCGATAATAATATTATCTGCTGTGACAACATTTCTGAGAAATGTATACCGGCAAAAAAATGTTCCACAATAGATGGAAATTATGCGAGCGGTGCGTGGAGAGGTGCATGCTGAGAATTACACCGAGGAACAGAAAGGGGAACGTACAGACTGGAAGACATACACAAATTATCGACGACATATTCACCGTTAACGAAAGCGGTCTTGGGCAGGAAACATTGCCGGAAGAAAAGATGATTGCCAATGGATGAGACTGAGAGACCGGTGACAGTATAGCAGCCACACACGCCCAAAAGGATGACACTGCGAGTGATGGTATCGGCACGTAGAGGCTTTTGTCCAGCAGTGGATGGATCAGGGCTGATAACGATACTATTGATGTGATGATGTTGATGAAACTCAAGTATAAGTCTAACAAACCATGAGGGTGGTGCCAATTTGTGGAAGGTGGTCACCCATTCAGATGTGAAAATGTAACATCTCACGGAAAATTGTACATCTCAATTACAGGAGCTAATCTGTCTAATCGGATAACCACCTTTGATAATGTGTAAAAACTAAAAACACGCGAACTAAAATATAACATAGCACCCAATACACGCGCTGTACATTTAAACGGCAAGATGGGCCCATTTCAATTTTTTCAATGGCCATTTTCATTAAAAGGGCCAACAATGGCAGGTAATAAATTGCAACTTTAGCATAAATACGTTCCCACGGAGAGGTGTAAATTCCATGCGATGGATGCTCCTAAAGGCAGTGATGTACGGCCCGGGGTGCACACTTAAAATCCCCTTGCGATGGCGAAGTGTTCATCAGCAAAACCCGCCGCGTGCATCGCTAACAACGGAGGCAGTAAAAAAATAAAAAAACGACACCTCGTGATGCGGAGGACGTTGTTAGAAACGTCGCTGTCTATTGTTTACAAAATGAGCACATTCACTGAGCAGTGCAGCTGTAACATAACTGTGTGCGTATGTACGTGCGTGTACACGTGCGTGTACACGTACGTGTACATGTGTGTTGTGGGGAGCGGTAGTGTAGCGGTTAGCGCGTTGCGCTACGAACCCGGGGTACCCGAATTCGATTCCCGAACAACACCGGTGACGATTATCTGAACCGGTCTTGGACCTCCCCTAGGTCGACTCAGCCTCAGATGAGTACCTGGTGCGATGTGTAAACATCGCCACCAGGGAGACAAAGGCGGCCGGGCGTGATGCTGCCCACACACCCCCCGTCTCATGCCGACCTTCATGGGTGCTCGCTAACAGCACTTTCCCCAAAAGTATGTGAAGGCTATGCGGGGGATCTTTGCCTTTATAGATAATGATTGCTATAATTGACTAAACTTCGTTCAACGCGCTAAGGTTTGCACCCAATACCGTCCATGGCCACGAACGGCCATGGACAGGAATCATTGGAAGACCGAGAGGCTCATCGCACAGTCCACTAACCACTGCACTATTACGATCCACATTTCTATACAAACAGACATTTATATATGCCCACAGATATACACACACACACAAACTGTAGAAACGGACGTGGTGAAGCGGGAACTTATTTACGTCGTTACGTTGTTCTTGTTTTCCCAGCGTCTTTATTAAAACGAGCCACAGTCACAAACTGTTCGCCATCGCTGCCGGGGAGAGGCGAGGCGATTTAATCGCAAGCCGCGGACAATTACACCGAAGCATTTGTCGTCGTCGTGCGGTTACACACAAAAAAAAAACTGGCGGCTGCGACGCTGTTGACGGACAGCCGGAGCGATGGCGCAGCAGAGGTGTCGTGCACGTTGTGGAGATTAAAAAATCCTCACCGAGCTCGCATGAGGCCCCCCCCCCTCCACTCCTACTGGAATGTCACTACGGTGGCGAAATGTCAACGACCTCGCCCGGTGTACAGGAGGTCGTGGATTCGATCCCGACGCTGACGCCTGCTGCCGTGTATTTTGAGTTCGCGTCTCTCTCGCTCTCCCCGTGGTCGCGTGGATTTTTCAGGGTCCTGCGGTTATTTTTGTTTCTTTCCCCTCCACATTCACAATCAACGCGCATTCGGAGTATTTGGCTGCTGTGCATTTCCACGTTGATAAGCCACCGTTGTTGAGTTTGTGGCAGCCACGTCGCTACTGAAAAAGAGCTGGATAGCAGCTCAGTGGGGCCTTGCCTGGTAACATTAAAAGAAAATCGTTGTATGGGTGGAGTTCCACCCCCATTAAGGGGCTCCTCGGCCAAGCAGTTGGTCAAATCAAGACGGTGTGCCCCCCCCCCAGATCTTACCCAGCGATCCCTAACGCCACTTACAATCAAATGGTAGCCGTTTACCCGTGTCACTCGCCGATGCCATTACAAAGCCTAATCCTAATCCAGTGGGGGTCCTGCTCAGATACGAGCAGCCCCGAGCAACTGGTGGGAATTCCACATTCATATGGGAAGAAGATCGTCCGTGTATCGGAGGAACAATGTTGGTGGGCCTACAAAAAGATGATTATAATAATTATAATATTTTCTTTATGAAGATGGTGTTTGCTTTAATGTCTCAGCATCTCCGAAAGCGCCTTTCACCGTGATAATCGCATAGCACGGTTTGCTACGTGCATTGCGAAAGAGGTTCAACGTAACATACAGACATCGTCTCATCTCACACATTCGAAGGGCACCTCCCAGTGGCAGCTGCCCCTGTGCGGAACGAGGTGAGCTCGGATCGACTGGCCCGATTGGCCGCGCGGTGCGCGTTTCACTGCGATGCTGCTTCGCGTGTGTGGAACGTCAGCGGATCGTCATTAACTTCACCGTTTCACGGAGTTTTAACTCGATGCATTTTGCCCACGTAAGGAACGTTCGGGTGAACATTCGTATTCCCCTTTCCCCAAGTTCAGCACGTGAATAGCCGATGTATAGGTCTCGCGCGAACGCACGGGGGACTGTCGACACATCGCAAGACGTAACAACAACAACAACGTATGAAACGGACAGCTACGGTAATCCACGAACGTCGCCTCGGCCGGCAAATCCAGGGGTCGCCTAACGACACAAAGCGCGCCGCACGTTTTGTGTTATCTGGCTGGCTCAGATACATATTGTACACAATTGATTGAAGTGTCGAGCGACCAATGTCCCCCTCTTTTGTATTTTTCTTTTCACAAGCCCAGCGCTTTCCAACAACATTGCCCCGTGAAAAATGGAATTATAAACACGAGGACACCGAGCAGCGCAAACAGGAATTCCTTTGACTTTCTTCTGCCACAACACTGAACATCTGCCACTGTCTCGGCAATGAATTACCTTCCCCACCCACCCACCGTGTTTGCTCGTGGCTGCCACTCCGATAGCTCGCCGGTAAAAAAAATGACCACTAAAAAATACAAATGATCGTAAGTAGCGACTCTGTGTCCGCGTGGAAATTCGCGTTGTTCCTGTGCGAGTTTCAGGATTTTTTTTGGAAAATACGACGGAATACGATATCTGTCGCGTGCATCACAGCCGGGAAAAAATTAACCCGTAAAAACTAAGTTTTTCACTATAAATCCTTCATATGCGTGTTTAATGGGCCACAACCCAGCCCACAATGGTCTTTGAAACGGGCGGCTAGAGTCCTCTCGTCCTCTGGCTTGAGATGGCTGCCACCTATGGGTCAGATGATTGCCTGCCACCATTAAGCAATTGGTAATTAAATATAAAAAAAAAATACCTAAAAAGTGTAAAATTTTGGAAAATTCTTTTCACGAAAAGAAATTGTCACGCACAACGAGTCTGTGTGCAAAATGTCAGCTCGATTGGATCACGGGAAGTGGGTTAAAAAACGACCGAAAGATTTGCACGGTCGTAAGCGCGCAAGCAAGCAAGTGAACTTAATATAAAGGATTTAAAAAATAACAATCCTCGGCAGCGCGTCCTTATATAAAGTTCCCAAAGGGCCCGATAATAGGAAATGGAAATTAATTCGAAAACAGATCCCATAGCACGCTGTAAGATGTTACATTTCCATACGTATTGCCTAGTGTTCATTTTAAACAAAAACAAAAAAATATTTTCAGTCGGTGCTGTGAAAAGAGCCCTCGACTCGCGGCCACAAATCGCGAAAGTTCAAATCCCGGTAAGGGTGGACGTTGCCAATCGTTCTTCCAGCGGTGTCATTTTTTTGTCAAGTCTACAGTGGTTGTCCGTTCAAATATATAGGTCATCAACCATGATAGTGTGGATCTTCAACCACTGGCTCAGGGCCGCCAATAATGGATGAGCGCCACTCCATTCACGCTTGAGCACAAAGACGACATTGACTTGACGTATTTACTAACACGTTACCACACACGCGCACACGCACACACACGCACACACGCGCGCGCACACACGCGCGCGCGCGCACACATTTCGGCAAGACGCTTTATGTTGGCGTTTTTGTTTTTTTGCGTCAACCGAAATGGGTCATCGCCATTAGCGTACAAATAAAAGACGGAAAAATACAAAAAACACCCCACGGAACACACCAGCCCAGAGCTGGGGGAGGGGGGTGGTATCGGTGCTCTGTGTGCGTGCGCGTGTGCGTGCGCATGTGTGTTTGTGTCTTTTCATTATCACCGTGGTGATAAATGCAGGTTTATCTCAGGACCACAGGCTTCGGGGGAGGGGGGGGTGGCCAGCCCCCGTTTTCCCCGAGCCAAGTTCCCCCTCTCCCGTTTTTATTGAGGCCTGTTCATGCAGGTCGCCAAGGTTTTTTTTATTTTAACTGCATAACCAATGTAGTTCTCGATGCGGCCACCGCCGTCGCAGCAGCGATAAAGAACACACACACACACACGCGGGCACCTCGCCACTGCTCACGCGGAGTGCATCTCCGCGGTGCGTAAATTGCACGGCCTGCCGTCAGATAATGAATAATCGAGGTGTTTTAATTAACATCACTGCCGAAGGTGTAATGGGCAGCTTGAAAACCCTCTGGTCCGTCCGTGGCGTAAATCAGCGCGCCGGTGGTGGTGGTGGTGGTGGTTGTGGTGGTTGTGAGTGGTGGTGGTGGTGGTGGTGGTTGTGAGTGGGGACACTTTTACTGCGACCAACGAAATCAACAACTTGGGAGCCGTGTCGAGTCGCTAACCTAACACGCAGTTGGCTCTTTTAGTCGCGGAACGGCGTCTCCAAATCACGGGCAAATTTGTGTTTAGTTTGTTCTTTAATAACGAACGCACCAGCCCGTCGATTTCGAACTCACAACATCGGCGCGGTAAGGCGCACTTTCAAATAAAGTATTATTTGGAGCCACGCTTCGTAATAAGGCCACTAAATTTCAAATCCAATTACAACTTAGTGAGCGTGCGCTCATTTATATATATATACGAGGATATATCTCTTGGTGAAATATGCGTCAAATATAAAAAGAAAGAGCATAACAATTAGGGGGTATGTTAAAAAAAAAACGAGTTTACAGCTCATCTCATCTCGACTTGCTGTGCGTGCGAGCATCTCGCCCTCATTGAAATGCGGCGAGCAACCCCGGGGCATCACGTGTTTTGTTGGCCTTGCCAGTCGCTTAGGGTTAACTTATGATGCACCAGCAAAGTCCGGCTCTCCTTTATAAAGAAAGAAAAAAAAACGATTTATTACCACCCAGTTAGATTGCTAATTGGGCCCCTAAAGGAGGTATCCGCTAGTGTCTGCATTTAGGAGGAGCAGATGCCGGCGCGTTTCATCAAACGTTTCCATACTTTCTGAAAACTCACCACGCAAAATGTTAATAACATCATCCTTTTTTAGATTTAAAGCTATCGTGACTGCAGGGATTCATCTTCTTGGTTCTTTCGGTAAAGTCACGTAGAATGGAAATAATAAAGTAATAAAAATAAAACATGATAAAATAATTTTCACGACGTTTCGGCTACAACGCAAGCAGCCGTCCTCAGGTGAAGAACAGGTCTGTCGATAAGACAGAGTCACGATAAGACAGAGTCTGACATACCTGTTCTTCACCTGAGGACGGCGGCTTGCGTTGTAGCCGAAACGTCGTGAGAATTATTTTATTATGTTTTATTTTGATTATTTTACTATTTCCATTCTACGTGACTTTACCGAAAAAACCAAGAAGATAATCCTTTTTATTAACCCTTTCAGCGGACAGACGTACCCAGCGGTTCATTCAGATGGGAGATTTTTCTTCTTCTGTGCTCCACGTCTTTTTTTTCCACGGCAGAAATTCATTCTCAGCAAAGGTGGACTTTGCTAGATCAAGAACGAGGGGTCGGCGAGGCTAATTTTATTCGTACCCCCCCCCCCGCCCCCGAGTATATCATTCCTACTTTCCTTCTGCTAGATCCCACAACTGTTACACAGTCAACACCCAACACACCTGGATCTGCCCTTACGTTCCCGTCACCACTGTCCGGACATTTGGCGACAAACCTCGTTGAAGTGTTATGTAAAACTAATTATTACTGGCCAGATTAATTAGAGAATCCATTGAAATTGAGAGAAATACAAAGAACTGTAATCGCTCTGACAGATCCAGGCAAATCGCCCGATTAAGCTGGATGTAATTCTAGATTTGAAGCTTTCGTGACTGCAAGGATCCATATTCTTAGGTTTTCAGTAAAGTCACGTAGGTAAAAAATTAAAATTAAAATTAATAAAAGTAATTACCAGCGAAACGTTGTACTCAAATTTTAAAATTATTCTTGATTCGCTCTTAAACACATCGGTGGGCTAAAGAAGTGAATTATTTTGTCCTTTGTCAACGTGACACATTTTTTACTGTTTGGCTGTGTTGGGTGGTGGAGGGTTACGACACATTTATAAATAACGCGATCTAACCCAAAAACCTTTTTTTATGAACCTCTATGCCCTGCTGCTCGGTTTTGAGCGTTCTCCACGGTAATTCGTGTTGGTTTTTATCCACGAAGCGTGCTTTCCTCACACGCACACCAACAAAAATAATGTAGTCAAACAGTAAGACTAATGCAAATGCCTCGTAGGACCTACCTGAAAGAGAATCTGTTGACTCTACAGGGTTAAATTTCGATTTAAAGCTTTCGTGACTGCAGGGATTCATCTTCTTGGTTCTTTCGGTAAAGTCACGTAGAACTGAAATAATAAAATAATTAAAAATAAAACATTATAAAATAATATAATAATATATACTTTATTATGTTTTATTTTTATTATTTTAATATATATTTTATTATATTATTTTCCTTCTACGTGACTTTACCGAAAGAACCAAGAAGATGACTCTACAGGGTGTCCCATAAGTCTGGAATCATAGGGGGAAATAACTAATAACTAATTCATATTTCCCTGCTCATTGGATATGACGTCGAGGGCCTGTGGAATGGCCAGCGAGAAGCCACGATCTCACACCGCTGGATTTTTATATCTCTGGGGTCACACCTGAAGGCGCTGGTCAACGCGGAGGAATTTCAGAGTGTTGAACATTTGCGGCAGCACATTATTGACGCACGTGACACCGTTACCCCCGATACCATTTGCCGTGCGCTTGCTGACTGGGCATCTCGTCTGGAGTTGTGCATCAGGAACAATGGTGGACACGTTGAGCACGTTCTGTGAAAAGAAGCGTTATTATTGCCTTCTTTTTGTTTATTTTTCCTATGATTCCAGACTTATGGGACACTCTGGATAATGGATTGGCTGGTCCAAAGTCAAAATTTGGTCAAAGTGTCTCCCTACACAACAAGCAATCGGGTCATTCCGGTGTTAGTGTAATGCGAGCGCAAGCAGGGTTCGCTGCTGGCCTTTGGGCCAATCACATGCGCCGGGGTATTGGGGGGCGGATCCAGTATGGGGACGTATGTGAAGGTCCCCGCTCACCTCGGGTCCAATCGGAAGCGAGGTGAGTGGGGGCGGAACCTAGGGGCGGAGCCAGCAGGGCGCGAGGGAGAGGCGAGATCTGGAAGGTTCGGAAGCACGTGGTGTGAGGGAGGAGACAGGGTCACGTGGTGAAGGGGATATAGGTGGGAGCCCGGAAGGGCTCCGGGTGAGTTGTTGGAGTGAAGAAGCGGGACCACGTTGGGTGGCCGGAGGGATTCCACGCCATCAGCCACGTGGTCGCAGGGGCTTCAGCATACCGTCGGCCAGCGGTGTGCGGAGCGGGGGAGCTGGAAAGACTGACGGAAGAGCGCGTGCGGGGCGCGTCGCGAGGAGCAGCTGGTCCGGTGTCGGGACCAGCGGGGTGCCGGTGTTAACCCGAATAAAGACTGACGGAGACCAAGCAGTGTGTGGCTGAAGTCCTTTATTACATTAGGAAGCCACTGGAGCTGTGCAATTTTCAATCTCGATCAATCTCGATTGAAAACCGAATTTCTTTAGAAGTGCTTTTTTGTGTTTAGTTTGTTGTCTTTCCCCCCACGCCTTCGATTAGCACGGTTGGCTATGTATGGTGCGAAAGAAGTTCATACATACATGCATGCATCTCCGTGAGTGACCTTGAGCGAGCAGTGAAAATGCAACATTTCCTTTCAGGGGTCAGTGTCAACAGAGGACAACCAATTCCCACAAAGTAGTACTCATTTTATTGACTCCAAAAAGATAATGGGCTGAGTTTAATGGTGTCCGCGTAGAGGGCAGTGTCTGCAAAGATTGATTCCCAGAAAATCGCACCGACTTGGATTGGTCGAAAAAGGATGAAGTATTAAATCAGAATTTAAACTTGGAACCTTCAAGGTTGCGAATACTCTAGGTGGAGCATCACTAGGCGAGTTAAAGACAGACAACGAAATGCCATGGCAACTGTGCAGGTTCACAAACGCCACAACACAGTATATCCACACCACCGTGATCCATACACCACAGTCTACCCACACTGCCTTGCCCTATATGCCAACCCACCCTTATTAAAAGCCATCGCAAACAGCAGGAAGCCGTCGAGTGAACAAAAACAACTGGTGGTGCTTGAAATGCAAAAAAAAAGGCCCGCGAGCTGTAATGTCATGCGAGATTATATTTAATTGCACGTAATGAGATGCTGTTTAAAACATAAAATATCCTACCTCCCTAACCCCTGAACCCCTTTCCCTGGGCAAACGTTCCGCCAGCCAAATGCAAAATCCGTGCCAGGAGACGCGGCCTGAACGGCACTCAGGAAGCTGCGTCGCGACTCGGCCAGCCTCGAGTTTCCCCACGTCCACGGCGCTGAAGCTAATGCAGACGATCTTCTTGGTTCTTTCGGTAAAGTCACGTAGAATGGAAAAAATAAAATAGTAAAAATAAAACATAATAAAATTATTCTCCCGACGTTTCGGCCACAATGCAAGCAGCCGTCCTCAGGTGGAGAGCAGGTCTGTCGAGAAGACAGAGGTCATTCAGAGGTCATTCAGACTCTGTCTTCTCGACAGACCTGCTCTCCACCTGAGGACGGCTGCTTGCGTTGTGGCCGAAACGTCGTGAGAATAATTTTATTATGTTTTATTTTTATTATTTTATTATTTCCATTCTACGTGACTTTACCAAAAGAACCAAGAAGATGAATCCCTGAAGTCACGAAAGCTTTAAATCAAAATTTAATGCAGACGAGTTCAATAAAAATAAAACATATTTTTGTTAACTTCTCTCGTAACTCAATTGAGTAATGGCAGAAATTAAGTAACCGTTTCAAAAGTCGGAAATACAAATTTCACGCAATCACCTGAATTACTTTATCCAGCTTTTTTTGTAACCGCGTAAAAAGCTCATTCCTGACGAACGGATGCTATTCATTAGACACGTTAAATAATATTAACAATAATAATTATTGTCAAATTTAAACAATATACAAGAGCTCCAAAGACAATTTTGCAATGCTTTGAGAATAAACAGATACTCTACCAGGGCAGTACGCCGAGTAACTATTGTTTACCAAATCGTATGCATATAAAAGATGCCATGACACTGTTTTAAAGAGTAAGACACGTGTCTGTGTGTGTGTTGGCATTGCCAGGTGACTAAAACGCAGCAAGTTGGCACAGTGAGGAGCACAGATGGTGCAATTTCCAGTCATCTCAGTCCGTCAACCCATGGCACCTGGATCTGTCCCGTGACCTCCTGCCAGAGAGAGACTTCGAAACTTCACGTGACGGCCTCAAGGTGCACTTAGACTGGCACAAGCGCTGTGGTGGCGAAATGGCGGCTGCTATTGTCGCCTTTGCACTTGGCACATTTATAATCAGTCTCATTGGCCAGATGATCAGAATGCACTTTATGTTCTTCAAGCAATTAGATTGTTGTGTCGAGTTTGTTGTCCTTACCCTGCACCTCCGATATATAGCGTGGTTGGCTACGTACGGTGCGAAAGAAGTTCAACATACATACGCAATAACGTATACATGCAGATGGGGACGAGTTGATCTCCCCCCTCCCCCCCCCCAAAACGGAATTTGAACTCGCAGCCTTCCGACAAGTTGAATGCCCCTAACCGCAATATCGCCCCGGTTAGCTTACCATGGCCAGATTTCTGGGTGAGATCTGCCACATTGTACATCATATTTTGATGCGGAATTACCAACCGAATGGCCCTCCAAAAAAATGGCATTTATTTCATCTTGTGCCCTTTTACCAACCCTTATCCTCCTCAGGGGCTGTGTTGGAATCCTTTGGCTTTCTCCCAGGGCCGTGTGAACTTAGGCGCACGGATGAATGGCGGTTAACGGCGATAGGGGGGTTGAAAGGGTGGACAACCAACACTCTAGGAGGCCAGTGGTGTATGGGGGGGGGGGGAACATTAAACAAAAATGAGAGTTTTTTTTTTTAAATAATTATATATAGGATGGGCCTCTTTATCAGCTGGAGTTCAGAGCTTCTGAGAAAGTATTGACTTCAGAAGGTCCCTAAGCTCCCCCCAAAACTAAACAAGAAAAAAAATATAACCCAGGCAATGAGCCTAATTTGCCCGTCATTATACCGGCCTGCCTGCCCACCAGGGTGCACGTCCGCCCGCCCCCAACATCCCCGTGGCATTCTAAGCTGCAGCCCCCTGCCACTAGCCCCCCATGTGTATTAATTACGTGCTTTTTTTTTTCTAACGCCTCCTTCATCTGCTTTAGGTAGGCACTGGGAGATGCTTGCGGAGGGTTTTTTTGGGGGGTAAAAACATTAAAAATTCATCGACAAATAAGACACTTATTTTAATGCCGGGCGAGATGAAAATCCCACACTCTCAATTCTTGACGAGTGGATTCGAGTACGTGGAGGTTTTTTATTTTAAATTCAAGTTTGTTTGTTTATTTATTTTTTTGTTTATTTTTTGGGGAAAGTGGTTACCAAAAAATGTTGCGCTAATTATCTTCCCGTTGAATAAAACATAAGCACCATTCATCTTCCAGAAGTTTTATTTGTTGTAAAAAATGTTTTCGTACATTATTTAGTTTTATTACATTATTTATTATTACATTTCTAGTGATTAGCCTAGCCTTGTTTTACGACCTAATTAAAAAAAACAAGACCAAATTTTTATATTTTGAAATCATCACTTCTTAGTTTTGACAACCATTATAATATCAATTAAAACCACTTTATTATGGCAAATAGATGAAACAGCATTTTATAAAATAAATAAATGCAATGTATATCAACTTGACAATGGTATAATTTTCCCTTTTGATGCAATATCTGCACGTGAACGTACAAACTAAGTGTAAATGAAACACCTCCAAATAATCTAAATTAATTGGAATCTAGGCTTGCATTTAATTATTGTAATACTTTAAACAAAAAGAACATCGTTAACAACATAAGTAACATACAAAACATTACTTTGAACTGATACTGGATGTAAAATACATTTCCTTGCTGTTGCTATTTCACAAACATCACCGTGCATAACAGCGATTTACTGATACAAGGAAATGTTGCAAATACCCTCAGCCCTCCCTAGGTCAACTCAGCCGTAAATGGCCAAATATTTGGTGTGTGAGCATCAGCAATGGGATAACAAAGCATTGTGTCGTGCTCGCCACCCTTAATAGTGGCTCGCCAGCTTCAGATGTTCTCACGGTATGAAATACGCCCTGGGACATTTCTACATTGTTTTTCTGAAGCTCGTAGATTAAACCAAACATACAAAAACTATACAGAGACTATGTGTCTCTGTATCAGCTACAAGTGCACATTCGCAAGAGTGTATACGAACACGTTTGCATGAGACGCACACGCAGTACACGAGTGCGATGAAGGGGAGCAGTAGCGTCGTGGACAGCGCGTCGCGCTACAAACCGGGCAACCAGTGACGATTACTTGAAGGGGTCTTGGTCTCCCCATTGGTCGACTCAGCCTCAAGTGATTTGCCGGGTGCGGTGTGTAGACACCGCCACTCGAGACACAAAGGCGTCCGGGCGTGGTGCTGTCCGGCCAACCAACCCCACATCGTGTGCCATTCCAACCTTCGTTATGTGCTCGCTAACAGCACTTGCCCCAACAGTGTCAAGGCTATACGGGGTGGGGGGGGAAGGGGTCTTTGTCTTTGTGTTGCATATGTGTCTTGCACACGCGCTGAGCAGCCCTCATGGGGTCAGCAAAAGGAAAGGGGCCCCATTTGTGGTTCGTGCCCACGGGCAAGAAATTGATTGGAAGACCAAGAGGCAGCCCCTGGGCAAACATCACTTCAAGAATGTCAGCACGGCCCACGCGAGCCACCGGAATACGGCAGGGGTAAAGCAGAGGAGTACTTGAACACGCCCGACGGAATAAAATGTCAATGCTCGGGTTGCTCTGATAAAGCAATTAAAATAAAACACGTTTGTGAAAAAAAAAATGTGGAAAAGGGTCGAAGAAGGAAAATATCGTAAATGATGTATTTAGTTTTTTTTTAAGTGGAGGGGTGATTATTCACAGTGAAACACGTCTCAAGTGAACATATTCTGTACGTCTCTAATTTAACCGGAGCTCGATCAAACATAAGCATTGCACAATGCCTTTTGCACCAAACAATGCCGGCGTTATAGCAACAACAAAAACAACAATCAATCGTCCCCGTCGTTGGCATTAATCTGAGCTGCTCAACTTTTAACATGTTTGGCTCCGTGTAATAAAGCATAAATCAATGGCATTGACCGCCGTATCGATGTTGTTCAGGTTCGCCTTTGCTCGCTTGTTGGTCTCGATTGGTTACATTGCAAATTGGTTTCTCAAAAGTCAGCGTGCGCCCACACGCTGGAACAACCCTCTGTGGTGTTCTGCTCAGAAAAGCCTCAACTTGAGCGCGGATGACTCTCGCACCGTCAAAAAGAACCACAGTTCTAGGACAAACTCCACACACACACACACGAGGGAATACAAACTATTACAACTATATGGGGCTCTTTCTTTTCCAGAAGCGACCTATCATCGCGTGGAAATGTATAGCTGCCAAATACTCCGACCGCGTGATTCTAAACATGGAGGGAAAACCCGCAGGCCCCGGAGAAACATCCACGCGACCACGGGGAGACAGAGAGAGACAGAGAGAGACAGAGAGAGACAGAGAGAGAGAAAAAACACACGCATACTCCAAATATACAGCAGCAGGCGTCAGGGTCGGGATTGCACCCACGACCTCCTGCATACCAGGCGAGGTAGTTAACATATCATCACGGAGAGAGAGAGAGAGAAACGCAAACTCCAAAAATACAGCAGGCGTTAGGGTCGGGATTGCACCCACGACCTCCTCCATACCAGGCGAGGTAGTTAACATCTCCTAGCCACCGTGACGCCCCGGTATTAGCCAGCTTCAACCCGACCACCCCATAGGCCCTGCATGGGGGTGGACGTCACAACCGGATTTAAAGAGCCAGGTGAGCCCACGCTTTACCCCACCTCACTAAAACACGACTTCTCTCCACGCTTCTATGGCGCAATTTATTGCATGCATGAATTTTTTTTTATTGCGTATATGGATGTATGTGTGGTGTGGGGAAGCGCTGGATTGGATTGGCAAACGTGGGCCATACGTGTAACATGCAATTTTATACGTAAATATACCAGCAATGGACGTGAACATCCGTCCCTCCCCGCCAGACAGCCATCAACACGTGTATTCTCATACAGATTCTTGTCTGCCTCCACCCTCCTCTTGCCTTCGCTGAGCTGTAGATCACAATTCATCTCGATTTGTCCCTTTGTTTTTGTTTCAATCTGTTTCTCAATTCCTCCGTCTCCTCTCCTCCCTCCACTCTATCGTACCGACTCGCCTCCTCCATCTCTCTCTCTCTCTCTTCCTGTGATCTCACCTCTTCACGCTCACTCTCCTTATTCCAACCTCTCCCCCCCTCCCGTCTCAATCTCTCTCGTCTCTCCCTAATTCTCCCTCCCGCTGCTCGTCACGTGCCCTCGCTCTGCCCTTTCCGTTTTGCTCGTTCTTTCAACTCCGTCCCATGCCCTTTCACTCACTTCCCGCCACTCTCCGCCTCCTTTTTTTTCTTTTTTCTTTTTTTCTTTTTTTACGATCAGTGGAAACAAGAAGATGCTCGGTGTATTCGGCACTTTGCTTCGTTCATCATTTCGTAAAAAAAAAAATTACTTAGCTTTATGTAAAACCCCCACCTCTCGCTCACTCTCCCGCTCACTCTCTCGCTCACTCTCTCGCTCACTCTCTCGCTCACTCTCTCGGTCACTCTCTCGGTCACTCTCTCGGTCACTCTCTCGGTCACTCTCTCGGTCACTCTCTCGCTCACTCTCTCGCTCACTCTCTCGCTCACTCTCTCGCTCACTCTCTCGCTCACTCTCCCGCTCACTCTCCCGCTCACTCTCTCGTTCTGCACGCAGCCCTTCTTGCAGTCCGACGGCCTCCGACGGGTAGCTCATTCCTCCCACCTCTACCTCACGCCCTCACATCCCTCCTCTCCGTCTCTCTATGATAGGGTGGGGTAGTGCGAGTACGATCGTGAGATTGCGATTATAATTCGATAGCATATTTGTGTTGGATACACGTCTGCGCTGGAGGGTGGGATGTGGGGGGGGACACGTGACATCGGCACAACACGCGAATCCGGCTCAACGCTTGAGGGGGGGGGGGGGGGGGGGTGCGCGTGTGACGTCATTGCGCAGATTTGCGTGGTGACGTCACCGCGCACGAACACTTGGGAGTGCGTTACCCAGTCAGGCAGGAATCCACGCAGGTCACCCGGCCAGAAAACGGATTTTTTTTATAAACACACACAATGACGTTCTAATATACGCACTATGATATTCAAAGAGGAGTAGCTAGTTTGTGCACTGCAATGCTAACCAGGCAAACCCAGATGGAATCCCAGCCACAGCGAACATCTTTGGCAAATGATGTCCGAATCAATCCCTGGCTGCCATCCTCACCGATTGGCACTGACCAGCGTGGTTAAGTACAGGGTTGGTAGTCATCCTGCAGCAAGATTCATGAAGGACTGCATGGTATCGTTGTCATCATCAGCGGGACTGATTTTGTATTTAACGTCTGAACTGTAAACACAACCCTATATAAACTGCAATTTTGTTTTGATTCACGTTTAAAATCCACGAATTCAAATATATCGGCTGCCTCTCGTGTGGAACTTTGCGAGGTTGTTTTTTAATTGTTTTTTTTTGTAATTAATGCAAAGATAACAGTGCTTTAAACAAACAAATAAAATCCGTTCTTTTTTTTGTACAAGGATGAGCCAGTAGTTGGCTTCGCCCGCTAAACACACACACACACACACGGCTTGTAGTAGTTTAACCTTCGCGCACGAGTTCATAAATGGGGTACGCAGCCTCGAGTATAAAATCACTTCTCGTGGTTTGCATCTAGGTGAGCCACTTTGTAAGCCACGCCACCGACACGCACGCGGCGAGCCCAAGATGCAAACCCCTTGGCGGACCAGTCGGCCTTTGTCCTTTCGGAGGAGACGTGATGAAATTTTTATGCCGTTAGTCCGTCATGGGACACAAAGGCAAGCCCCCCCCCCCGCCCACCGCCAACGAGGTTGATGCAAAAAAATCCGGGACAAAAAAAACAGCGCCACGGCATGGCAATCCCTTACTGCTACTTTAAGGGCTGGCCTGGGCAAAGATGGGAACTAAGCTATGCTAATGTCGGGGTCGGGGGGGGGGTTGCTCAGGGTTAGGATTTTGGGGGAGTCTGGATTGTCTCTTGGGGCCAATATACAAAGAGACAACACACACACATGCACACGCACGCGCGTAATTGCAGTCATCCCTCGTGATGCGGAATTTCGCTTAAACCCTAGCTTAGAATTTCTGAAACGAATTGGATATGTTTGTTGTGTTAAATTCTAAATTATATTTGTTTTGGCGGAAAAAAAAGCAACGGGGGGCATATTAAGGGCAGCATGGCACACGGCAGGGTAGTATGAGCAATACTTGCATGCGATGTCTGGAAGTTGACATTGTATATGGTGATTATTTTAGGCCGAGTTAACCTAGGGGAGGGCCAAAGATTGCTTCTTCCACTTTTACTGCTTTGTGTTTGGTCACTGAAGAGCAACATTTTTCCCTGGACTGTATAAACTTGGTCATGTACACATGTACGTATGTTGAACTTCTTTCGCACCGTACGTAGCCAACCGTGCTAATCGGAGGTGTGGGGGAAAGACAACAAACTAAACGCACAAAGCAGTTCTAATAAAATTGTTTTCAATGTTGACGATTTAAAGGTGCATAGCTCCAGTGGCTTCTTAATATCAGAAGGAAGAGTGTTCCAGGACGACGCGGTGACCATGTTTGATCGTACGAGACCATGCTCATAAGTGTTTGCTGGATTCGAATTAAATTCATAAACACACTACGGCATCATCGGTTCCCTATTAAAATTATCTTTGAATTGAAATCTGTTTAGCTTTATTACATACTGAGACGTTAAGTTCCTTCTGTGAATAACAATTTGTGCCGATGCAATGTGTTCCCACGTGAGGATTTGAAATGTCACTTCCAGACTCTTAACATTTTATTGCATGGCACGTGTATTTTAAATAATAATGACGGTATTAATTATTAATCATCACAGTGTGGCGTGTCAATACAAACAGCATGGCAAAACATCAAGGAGTTGCATTCTCGAATTGATAAAATGCCAGTGGGAGGTGGAGGGGGGGTCACTAAATCTCACATTCAGATTTCATATCGCCACAGGGGCGAGATGTTAACTCACTCACCTGGTATACCGGATGTCGTGGGTTCAATCGCGACCCTGACGCCAGTTGCATATTTGGAGTTTGCATATCTATCATCCCGTGGGGTCGCCTGCGTTTTTCTCAGGTTTCTACCGGTTTTTCCCTCCACATTTAGAAGCCACATCTCGTGTTTGGAATATCTGGCTGCAATAAATGCCCACGTGATTGTGATGAGCCACTTCGCTGAGCCGTCGTTTGTGATAACCAGGTCGATTCTGAAAGAGCTAAGTAGCTCAGTAGGGCCTTACCTGGTTAAAATTTAAAAAAAAAACACGTTCATAGTTAGTTTAGTTTTAGTTATTTCGCAACACACTCTAACACTCTGTCGTCGTTGTCTGACTTTTTATTCCAAAATTTGGAACCTGGCCCGGGTTTAGTAACCACCCGAGGCACACGCGTTCCCAGTTGCCCTCTTCCAGTTGCGTGACGCCGATCTCTGCTCGCTCGGCGAGCCAGTTGCACGGGGATTCATTTCGTCGCACTCTCGTATTATATATTTGTCTTTCCTTGCGCCCAAAATGAGTGGCGATATAATTTAGGGGCCGTCCATAAATGACGTCACGCACCTGGGCGGGGGGAGGGGTCAGACATTTGTGACGATGTGTGACGAGGGGGGGGGGGGGGAGTTTGAGAAATGTGACGTCACATCAAAATGCGCAACTTTCAATAAATATAGACAACACGTTTTACCTAATTAAATAGACTTTTTAATGAATGTTTTCTCCTACAACATCATAGTGCAGCGCCACCTTAAATTCTCACTACAATGACAATAGTTTAAAGCGATTTGAAGCATGTTTTATTTTCAAAATTTAAGTATGGTTTGGGGGGGGGGGCAGAGCTTTGTGACGTCATATTTGAGGGGGGATCTGACTTTTTGCGTCCAAAATCGCGTGACGTCATGTTTGGACGGCCCCATTTTCGGCGTATTTTATTGAGGGTTCCGGTTAGCGAGAGCCTAGGATTGAATGCATCGGTTTCCACCGAAATCAAATTGCTCGTTACATGGGATTTCTATTGTCAAATCTTTTTCGCGAGGTCGATTCAAACGCTCGGCCAAGCCTGGCTTTAGCTGGGTCAAAGCGGTTGCCTCAAAAAAGGAATTTAAACAAAAACAATCATTATTTTTTTTTCCCAGGTAAGACCCCACTGAGCTATGTAGCTCTTTTTCAAAAGCGACGTGACCACAAATGATAGCGTAGAATGGAAATAATAAAATAATAAAATAAAACATAATAAAATAATTCTCACGACGTTTCGGCCACAACGCAAGCAGCCGTCCTCAGGTGAAGACCAGGTCTGTCGGGGAGACAGCATCATTCAGTCGCTGTCTCCCCGACAGAACTATGCTTTATTGAATATTTTATTATTTCCATTCTACGTGACTTTACCGAAAGAACCAAGAAGATGAATCCCTGCAGTCACGAAAGCTTTTAAATCGAAATTTAACACAAATGACAGCTCAAAGAAATGGCGTGGATATTTATATCAGCCAAATACTCCAAACGCATTCGTCTTAGATGTGGAGGGAAAAACCGGGGGATTCTAAGAAAAATCCATTCGGCCACGGAGGGAGACACCACAAACCCCAAAATACACAGCATGCGTCAGGGTCGGGATCGAACCCACGATCACCCGTATACCAGGCGATTCATTTTACAATTCGCCACCGTAGGCGCCTTAACTAAAAGTCATCCCACCAGCCCAGGTAACATTGCTAAAAACGTAGCTCTGAAGAGCGTGCCAAGCAAAGTTCATCGAGGTGGGAGTGGCGGGGGTTGGAACACAATTGAGGCAAGCAGGCGGGTAACGAAAGCTGCTGATGATGGTGATGATGATGATTGCTGCCCAGCCGCCGAATCTCTCCTCCCACACAATACGAGTGGGGGGCATGAGCGAGTCAGGCAAACAGACTCACACAATCAGCATGTTTTGTTTATATCGGAGGGTGAATGAGATGAGCAGCGATGCCTCTTTTTCAAGGATCTCCATCCAGTAAGAGGGTGGGGCCCGCGGTCAGAACGCTACAACAACGAACAAAACAAGTACAAGAAAAGGTAAACAAAAAACTAAATGTATTTTAGAAATCAGGTCAAAACAGTTGGACCACCCACGAACTCCCCCGCGCCCCCCACACAGCCTCCGTTACTACAAATTAATTGACACTTTAAATTGGAGCGGGTGGCAGCGTTATCGGTGGGGCCACGTGTTCCCCGATGCCGGTTTAGTAACCAGCGCTTCGGCTCTCGCTCGGCCGTGATAATCCATTCGCGACGTATTGTGTGTGGTGCGTGTGTGTTGCGTGTGTGTTGCGTGTGTGTTGCGTGTGTGTTGCGTGTGTGTTGCGTGTGTGTTGCGTGTGTGTTGCGTGTGTGTTGCGTGTGTGTTGCGTGTGTGCTGCGTGTGTGTTGCGTGCGAGCGGTGGTGTAGCGGTTAGCGCGCTGCGCTACAAACCTGGCGACCCGAGTTCGACTCCCGCTCACGGCCAACACCAGTGACGATTGTCTGAACCGGTCCTGGGCCTCCCCCTAGGTCGACTCAGCCTCAAATGAGTACCTGGTGCGGTGTGTCAGCATCGCCACTGGAGAGACAAAGGCGGTCAGGCGTGGTGCTGGTCACTCACCCTCTCGTGTACCGTTCTGACCTTCATAGGTGCTCGCTAACAGCACTTGCCCTAACAGTCTGTGGAGGCTATACGGGGGACCTTTGTCTACGTCCACGCACCGCTCGCTCCAGCCTATATATATAGGGTGCTTAAAACAAAATCAACACTTACAAGGGACTATCGTTTTTAATGGAAAAAGAACGGATGATAATACATCGTAACATGATAACAAATGTAAATGTTAATAGCTTCAAAACGTCAACGAGTCTCCCACTCGTTCGCCATCGTTGTCAACACGTGCCTGGAATCTTCTCCAGGTGGTCTCCAGAGCCCGGGAGCACATTTCGTGTGGTATTGTTGCAAATTCTCAGAAGTGTTAAAAAAATGTGAAGCACCCTGGAATTTGCATGTTCCTTCGCCCCGTGGTCGCATGGCTTTTTTTCCGGGTCCTTCGGTTTTTCTCTCCACATTTAGAAGCATGTGTTTAAGAGTATGTATCTGCTATACATTTCCACATAAGCCAGTTCGTTGGGCTATCATGTGGTCAAGTCGCCTCTGAAAGAGAGCTCTATGGCTCCGTGAGCTTTACTTGGTAAAACGAAAATAAAAATTAATTTAAACAATTATTTCTTCACCAGGTAAGGTCCACTGAGCTTACACATCTCTTTTTCAGAAGCGACCTGGCTACAAATGATAGTTCAACGAAGTGGCTCGTCACGTGGACATTTATAGCAGCCAAATACTCTCAACGCATATTCATTCTAAATGTGGCGGGGGAAATCAGAAAAAATCCACACGACCACGTGGAGAGGGAGACACGCAGACTCCACATATACAAACAGGCAACAGGGTCGGCATCGAACCCACGACCTCCTGTATACCAGGCGAGATAGTTAACATCTCCTAGCCTCCAGGCGTGATTATCTTGCGCCGCGAGATTGTCCAACGGTGTCTTCTCATAACGCGATTGTGGTCCGTGCTTGTTCTCGATACCCAGTTTAGGAACAAGGCCAAACCACCCCGGGAGTGATATTCATTGCCACGGGTGCATTTAATAGCCAGCAGTCTGGTACGAGTTGCGGCGATTTTAGCACGGTTCACACCCCCGCCCCCGTAACACGTCTATTATAACCTCACACAGTGCATGACAATGCAAAAGATAAGAAAAGGTTAAAGGTGCAGCCCTGCGATTGCTTGTTGACGAAATTTGCCGGTGGAAAGGCTTACACCAGAGTGAGCTCTAGAGGGTGTTTTGGCCTACTCTTCCACACTGGTCAAATCGTCTAGACGCAGGTGGGATGACCCACACTGCTCCGCGCTGCACGGGAAACTACCGGCCGACTAACTGTGGGGCACACCCATTCGCACTCAGAATCATAATATTTGTTCATACCGGAGGAATCCGATGAGCTATGAAGCTCGTTTTGCACAGATGTCCAGGAGATGTCGAGCACTGTTGGGTGGACAGCTGGTGGACAGAGGAGGTGGGGGGCGGGGGGAGATTTCATCATGGATGTTTCTGTCGTCGCTTTAAGATGTTCTCTGTTCATATTTTGTTTGTTGCGGTTGCAGCCGCATGGCTCACATGGCTATACCAAATAAATTAAACTTGAAATTAAACTTGAAATAAACTTGCCAAATTTTTTTTCATCGGCTGCGCCGGGAGATGAAATTAAAGCAGAGATGTTTGGATTGCAAGTCGAGCGCGCTAAGCATGATACAATTGCGTACAGCGCAAATGCATTCAATACAGAGTTTATAAATAGGTACAAGATTTGAATTACTAAATGTTAAACATATTCTGTAACCACATTACACTTGTACATAATGCAGCTTATTTTCGACTCAGGCTTGCATTACATGTTAATCAATTCACATAAACCCGCATTATATCTTAGCGCAGAGCTCCGTTAATCCATTTTTATTTAATATTCTCAACTCCGCCTTTAGCAAATGAACACTTCTCAAATCTCCATTTTCCTAAGCAACAATACCTGTCACCGCACGATGGTTTATGCGTTACTCGTGCAATTAACAGTCCGTCTCGAATGCCCAGAGCTACGGTGGGAAGCACCCCATCGTTTTGTTTGAGAGAATAGGTAATAATTGAGTGTCAGTAAAACCCATTTCCCCCCCTAAGGTCTCGCACCCATTTCAAATTTCAGCGGCCAATACACAGCCAATGCCACCAGACCCCAAAACACAAAAATGGGGGGGGGGCGACGTTCAAAGGCACTGGATGTATAATTGAGATGGGTTGACGTGACGAATTACAAGAGAGGGGCTGACTGTACGAGGCATTCGGGGCGGTTTGGCTTTTTAATTAATGCCCTCCAATTAGCTGCGAAGGATAATCTCCAGCGCCAGCAACTGGGCAGCTGAACCGAGCACACACACACACACACAGAAAAACACGTAGAAAGCCGACGTGTTAAAAAATATAAACTCGGGAGAAGTTCATCTTCTTGGTTCTTTCGGTAAAGTCACGTAGAAGGAAACTAATAAAATAATAAAAATAAAACATAATAAAATAATTCTCACGACGTTTCGGCCACAACGCAAGCAGCCGTCTTCAGGTGGAGAACATGTCTGTCGAGACGTCGTGATAATTATTTTATTATGTTTTATTTGTATTATTTTATTATTTTCCTTCTAGGTGACTTTACCGAAAGAACCAATAAGATGAATCCCTGCAGTCACGAAAGCTTTAAATCGAAATCGGGAGAAGTTTTTTGGGGGGTTTTTTTGGTTTTCCGTGCACGTTCCTCGCAGCAGCGCCCGTGGGTTTTCGAACGTCCCCCGCCGACTTGCCTGCCCGCGTTCAAACCTCTGTGAACCCTCCTCGCTGTTAACGTGGCAAGTGTGTGGGGGTGTGGGGGGGTGGGTGGGTGTGTGGAGTGCGGCCCTCTTCATGAATAACCCATCGGCTGTAATCGCGGTGTCTGACCCGTCCAGTGTGGAGGCAGCAGCCCCGCTCCGGACTTCGCTGTGAAAAAAAAAAGGTGGCGAGTTCGAATCCCCGGTAAACGGGGTCGTCTTTGTGCATCTGGGGGGGGTTGATAATGAGTCTCCCCCACCCCCGCCACCCCCCCCCCCCCCACTTTGTCGGAAGTAATCAACCGCAGTTGTGCTCTAGCCATGGAGAATCTGGCCAATGCCATCTGAATTTAAATTCTGAATTTCCACCACTGGCGATTAAACGGCCCTTCAGTGGCCACATATACACGCAGTACTCTCTCTCTCTATGCATTGCACATCTTGCAAATCTCCCCCGACTCGATACACGACACAGGGTCGCGTGTCAAGTCCACAATATTTTATTTACTTTGCAGTGTGTGTTGTAGCAGCTCCAGTGGCTGCACCGGTGGTTGTCCTCACAAAAGACAAAGATCCCCCCTATAGCCTGCAACAGACTTCTGGGGCAATTGCTGTTAGCGAGCACCTATGATGGAAACCGGCACGGCACACGAGGGGGTAGGGCGGCCAGCACCACGCCGATTATCCTCACACATACACACAACCTGTCCTGACCCGCTCTCATTCACCAACCTCCATTGGCCAGAACGGTGAAGTATGGTCACGCGATTACCATAACCAACGCGGCGTGGGCGAGGCTTTCACCTATAAGTGAAGTGAAAAAGGGTCTGCAAGTTAATTCATTGCTATAATAATACAATATTTTGAAAATTACTTTTTTTATGCTAGAGATGGCAAACTACATCGGGGCTATATATGAGTAGAGGTATGACCATGCTGTAGGGGAGGGCCGTTGCCTATTATTTTATTATATTATATTATTTTATTATGTTTTATTTTTATTATTTTATTGTTTCCATTCTACGTGACTTTACCGAAAGAACCAAGAAGATACACACTACCTGTTAAGGCCGCGGTGATCTTGACGAATGTGTCGAGTTGAGTTTTTGCTAATTATTGTTAATATTTTTTGTTTACTCATTGTTAATAATTGTGTTCATCGTGATGCTTCTGCACCACCACTGCCAACGCAGCAGCAGCAGCAGCAACGTCACCAAATTATTTGTTGCAGCAAAGAGGAATACTGATTAGACCGCACCACAATTTGCTGAATTTGCGCTCTGGAGTCGTGATTCAACTCAACAAAAATCAATTCTTATTCTGGTAATTGCACTCAAATTGGAGTCTATAGTAGCTGCTGGGTGTTTATGTTGTTGTTGTTTTGTTTCTATGTAACGATAGAAATGAACTAACCGCGCATGAATTGGAAATAATTGATTCGTGTCCGTGTATGATTCCATGTAAGTGTTGGCATGCACTGACCGAACGCGGAGCCGACACCGATGGATGGATTGCGCGCGCGAGAATCGATTGTAAACAATGAATTGTTACACACCAAGCCTACAGCTTGTCAAGCGATCCAAAGTTCTGTAAGGAACGCATCTCACTTGATTTAAACAAAAAACATCGTAATTAAGTACATTTATAAAGTGCCTTTGTGCGAGGTACGCTGTACATCACGAATATAAATAAATAACCAGCGGCCAAGAGGCGGAGGAAAAGACGAAGGGACGTAGAAGCTAACGAACTGAGAGAACGGAGAACGAAGAGCAATGGAGGAGGATATAACCGTATCGTGAAACGGGGTTTAAAACCACAACGCAATTGCCTCCGAATCGCCACTGGGGGAGCAGCGCAACAATGGGCAGGGGTCAAAGGTCGCAAACGGGTTTTGATTCCTTACCCGTACCCGGCCGCACCAGGGTCGCAAACGGGTACCCGTCCCCGATAACCGTACCCTACCCGTACCCGGCTGGGTATCGGGTACCCGATTGCGACTTCTGGGATGAAGCCAAGTTGCAGGCGCGGGTGGGTTGATTCTAGAAACTTGAATTGTGAGAAGAGACAAGACGTTGGGAAATGAGTGACAAACAGTTACTCACCAGTGACTCACGGCCTACCCGTACCCGGCCGCACCAGGGTCGCAAACGGGTACCCGTACCCGGCTCTTTTTTTCAGAAGTGACCTGGCTATCACAAATGAGGATAGCCCAACGAAGTGGCTTATCGTGGACATTGATCGCGGTCAAATACTCGAAACGCGTGACATTAATTCTAAATGTGGGGGGGGGGGAACCGGAGGGTCCCGGAGAAAAATCCACACGACCACGGGGAGAGAAAGAGAGAGAGACACGTAAACTCCAAATATACAGCAGCAGGCGTCAGGGTCGGGATCGAACCCACGGCTTCCTGTACACCAGGCGAGGTGGTAAACATCTCGCCAGCGCGGCGCCCAGAAAAGGTCATTAACGTCCATCAGCACTCGGTTATTATCCCAAGGGACGCGTCAGCAGCCAGTTGTGTATCTTTTGAGTATTTCACCGCGAGCTCGCCCTTCAAGGACATGCACCGCGCGACTGTTCGCGGATTTCTTTTTTCACGTTGCTATAATGAGCGCGGGACACGCCAAGGCCGTAACCACACGTGATCCTAACACCCTCTGCCCCCCCCTCCCCCTCCCCTATAGAGAGTCCCTCTCATGTGACCATTTGACACTGAGCATTTGCAGGCATTTGCGAGGCCGATTTACGGCTTTAAAATTAAAAAAAAGTCAGTTAAAGTCAGTCCCGCCTCCCAACCCCTTCCACGCTCGGGATGGGTTGTTTGTGGTCTCTCGCCCCGGTGGTGGAAATGCCACATTCCTACACTGCGGGATCAGGGTGAACCGCAAATATGAATTCAGCGCTTGGGGTTGCATTCGTAGCTGTTGGTTTCGGTTTGGTTTTGTCCTCGCACAATATACGATCGCTTTTGCAACTTATATTAGGATAGCGGAGTAGCGAGATACAAATCCACGCGTATACAGGGGAGGAGGAAGGGGGGGATTAGCATGCTCAGCTCAGCACACATTCAAAAAGCCATTGCTACGTTGACATTCTCTGCCCACGTTGCAGATCAAGCCTATAGCACCTGGTATTCCCAGGCAACGTCTCGTGCTTAATCCTGCTCATCTATGTAGTATTTATGTATGTGTATTCAGTGACTTGCTTACCGTGTTTGTTCTCTACTTTGAGCACTCATATCGTGTTGTTTGTGTATTCCTTGTTCTCTTAACTGGACATATCTTTAAAAAAAGAGCTTCATTGCTCGTCGAATTCCTCCAGTCTCAATCAAGATTCTGATCTACTGAGGTCTGAAGACGTGGATTGCAATCAAGATGATCTGGGCACACACCCTAAAAACACTTCCCCATGCTTGATTGGAAGTGGGGGGATACACAGATTTTTAAAAAATAGTGGTCTTTTTTTTCTTATTGATTTTTTTTTTACCTGCAAAACAATTGTAATCCTTTGCTGCTCTAGTTTCCCAGGCGTCCCTCGCAAGAGTAATATTTCGTAGGCTCTTCTCGCCTCGTGACAACGAATAAAGGATTTAAAACAAAAACTGCCAGCGCTCGTGCGAGGTGGAGCCGTTACCTTCACACCGAGCGCCATCGAGTTGCAGAACAAAATATCCACGATACATTTTCTGATTTATTCATTATTGTTTTAACGTCTCCGTAAAAAAAAAATCCAGCAAATTTACAGGAAGCACAATTAACTGCATTTTATAAGAAGCATCTCCTTATAGCAATGTGAATAATTAACATTCATAAGTTATACAAGATCAATAACTATGTTTATGGCGTCTGCAGACAGTAATTTGCCATTCCATGGAGGGCCCCTTCAATTTAAATTAATTTATTTTATGTTTACGATGATTACGCTGGCAGGATTTCGCAGAATTATGCGTACGTAGCATACATCTCTCTTCCAAGAAAGCGCCTCCTCAATTCACTACGGCCATATCCATCACGCCTAAAGGACAGCAACGCAGCAATTGTTTGATAGCAACTTATAAATAACCCGTTTTTATTATATTTTGTTTTATTAGCCAGGCAAAAAAAGGGGGTGGGGGAATTCTTCCAGCCCAAAAGATTTCAAATCTCCACTGCCAAAGTTGGGATTTGTTTTTTTTTTGCTCCGTTTTATCCGGACGCAATTTTGTTTACATCAACATTTCACGAGAGCCTGCGGCAACAACAACAACAACAAAACGCGACGTCAACAAAAGCCCTGACGATTTGACAAAATCTCGTCTGAATTACGGCACCTTTTAGCAAAAATAAGATGCCGCTGGTGGCATTGATTGAAATTAGACCCCACCCCCCACCCCCCCCACTCAGTCCTAATCATTAGATCTTAAAATGAAAAGCATATTTGGTTAAAGAGAATCAATGGCTTGCCGACTGGCTTTAAGAGCAGGCACGACCGAGGTCCATTCCGGGAAGCGATGGCTGTGCAATTAGCCGCGCAACGTGGAGTTCACCGTCGCGTCTCGAGTTTGCATTGTAGTGAACAGCATGCAAATGTACGCGCGCGCGCGCTCTCTCCTTTTGTCTCAGGAGCTCTGAGTGCCAGCACGACATTCAGGAGGCACCCGACCATTAAGACACATTCCATCCATTTGCGAGGGCATTAAAGATCTCTCCGCGTGCACAATGAGAGCGGGTCTCTTTATGCGGCGGTCACAGCTAAATTGGCCTCTGCAATCAGCAGATGCACAATCTACATGTGTCCCCTGTAGGAGAATAAGACCATTCATGGGGAGGCACTTGAATGCGATCCGTGTTATCTAACGCAGCTGCGTGTGTGTGTATGAGCGTGGGGAGTGGTGGGGAACGGCAGTGTAGCGGTTCGCGGGTAGCGCAACGAATCAGGCCACCCACTCACGGGTAACACCAATGACGATTATCTGAATCCGTCATGGACCTCCCTTAGGATTAACTCGGCCTCAAATGAGTAATTCTAGATTTGAAGCTTTCGTGACTGCAAGGATTCATACTCTTAGGGGGTTTTTTTCGGTAAAGTCACTTTTAATTGTATTTTTTGCCTACGTGACTTTACCGAAAAAGAAAAACAACCTAAGAGCTCAAATGAGTACCTGGTGCGGTGTGTAAACATCGCCGCTGTGGAGACAAAGCCGGTCGGGAGTGGTGCTGGCCACCCACCCCCTCGTGTGCCGTGCCGCCCTTCATAGATGTTCGCTAACAGCACTTGCCCCCGCAATCCGTTCAGGCTATACGCGAGATCTTTGTCTTTGTATGAGCGTGCTGTGTGTGTGCAGATAGACAAATTATAATTAAAAAAATAAGCCAATGCGTAAAAAGAAAACCTCAATATTACACGTGACGCATTTACGCTGTTGAGAAAATGTCCTCGGGCAGAAGTGCGCTAAAATCCACGCGGCGTTGTCATTACTCTGCAACCCGCAAAAGCCAAAAAAAAACATCAACAACTCTCCGTTCATGAGCGACAGTCTCTCGAAGACGCAACGACTGTCTAAGCAGAGATTATGAAAAATAATTTGGACCACAGGTCGACTCAAAACAGCACTTACACGCACACAACACAACCTGCTACTATAAAAAAAGAATCCCAGCGGCCACGCGCTTGCAAAAACCACACACCTGTAGGGCACGCGTGTGCCCTACATGATGAGCATGCACAAAGTCCCCCAACCCCGTATTACCTCTGTATGTGGAGCTTCTTTCGCACCGTACGTCGCAAACCGTGCTAACCGAAGGCGCGCCTCTAACAGACTGTAGGAGCAAGTGTTCGCGAGCACCAATGAAGGCCGGCACGAGGGGGTGGGGGGCCAGCACCACGCCCGGCCCTCTTTGTCTTCCGAGTGGCGATGTTTACACACCGCGCTGGGTGCTTATTTGAGGCCGAGTCAACCGAGGAGAGGCCCAGGACCGGTTCAGAGTAATCGTCGCTGGTGTTGACCGTGAACCCGGGTCGTCGGGCTGTATGTATGTTGAACTTCTTTCGCACCGTACGTAGTCAATCGTGTTAATCGGAGGTGCGGGTCCGTAGCGCAGGGCGCTAACCGCTACGCCACCGCTCCCCATGCACACACACGCGTACACACGTACACACGTACACACGTACACAAGCCCCTGAGCAACTTTCATCGCCAGTCACAGCCTCGGGGAAAAATCCAGACGCAATTATACGCCTTTAATTAATGTTGGAAAGTCGCTGCCCGTGGTGGCCTCTCAAAAACATTCACGGGCCCCCTGGGGGGAGCCAAGGGACGAGGGTGGTGAAGAGAGAGAGAGGGAGGGGGGGGTGTCCAACGGGGAGAGTGGAAGATTGGGGAATGGAGGCGTGGATGGCGTTGCAAGTGGCTGGCCGGCTGGTGGCTTGTTGATGGTGTAATTTCACCCGGTTATGAGATTAAGGAGAAAGGTGCGCCAGCGACGTCTGGGTGGTGTTAATGGTGTGAGATGAAAGAGAATGTGGTGGGGGGAGAGAGAGGAAGGGGCAGGGGACTAGGGGTGGGGTGTCGTGGCGAGCAGGGAAGTACATTTGGGGGAGGGGATAATGTAGTCAAAGTCACCACACCAGACGTGGCTCGCTCTCTCTCTCTCTCTCCCACGCCGCCTCGGTGTGCCAGCAGTCGGGAGGTGCCGCAAAGCACACGCGGTTCGCGCTTCGAATCGGCTCGCACTCGAGCGCAGACGGACGCCCAGACAGACACAGTTCAAAGTTCATTTATTAGGTATAGCCATGTGAGCCATTCGGCTCTTGAATCGGGTGCAACCGCAACAAACAAAAAAAACACGAACAAGAAAACATCTTAAAGTGACTATGTGCAAACAGAAAATCCAAGAAAAGACAGCAAAATATTGCAGAAAAATCACCGTACACCAACCCTGTGCAAATATCCCAGTGGGATGCAAGTCAAGACACGCGCACACACACGCGCTCGCACACACACACACGGCGCCGGTTTCTCTTACACGTGTGCACGGGAACAATTAGACGCCGCGGCTATAAATTAACAGCATATGTCCACGCTGCATGCACCTCGGAGCTCTAAATGCCACTCAAGCTGTAATCACAACTTACTCTCGACTTAATTATTGATCGCCGCTATATAGCCCACGGTGCGTGATCACGGTGATAAATAACGCGCCTCGACAGCGTCACGGGGGGGGGGAGGGACCCCCCCACCCCCGCCCCCTCATTTTGCCGAGAGAATATTCAGACAACGTCCCGATGGGTGCGTGCTCACCGCCGACGGACAATTGTGGACGCGCCGACTCATGCCACATGTGCATGCACGCACAATGCAACAACAGCAACAACTTCGATTTAAAGCTTTCGTGACTGCAAGGATTCATCTTCTTGGTTCTGTCGGTAAAGTCACGTAGAAGGGAAATAATAAAAAAAAAACATAATAAAACAATTCTCACGACGTTTCGGCCACAACGCAGACCAGGTCGGTCGGGGAGACAGCGTCTGAATGAACACCACCAAGCTTGGCAGCGTTTCGCAAACACGTCGCCGCTTTGCTATTAACGCGACCACTGCCTCATTCAGACGCTGTCTCCCCGACAGACCTGGTCTTCACCCGAGGACGGCTGCTTGCGTTGTGGCCGAAACGTCGTGAGAATTATTTTATTATGTTTATTTTTATTATGTTATTACTTCCCTTCTACGTGACTTTACCGAAAGAACCAAGCAGAACAGCAACAACAACAAACAGGCACGGCTTGCGTTTTGAGATGTACACCGCTTTGCAGCAAGCACCTCCGCGGCTAACGATGGGCCACACGTAGCAGAGGTCGCAACCGGGTACCCGATACCCGTACCCTACCCGATACCCGGCTACTGGTACCCGGCCAGATACGGGTACGGGTACCCGTTTGCGACCCTGGTGCGGCAGGGTACGGGTACGGGTAGGCCGTGAGTCACTGGTGAGTAACCTTCTGTCACTCATTTCGGGTAGGGTACGGGTAGGGAACGGGTACCCGGCCAGATACGAGTACGGGTACCCATTTGCAACCCTGGTGTGGCCGGGTACGGGTAAGGAATCAAAACCCGTTTGCGACCTCTGACACGTATCTACCGAGGGGGGGGGTGGTGGGGGCATTTATAATGGAATGCAAATTTGACAACGCAGTGTCTCTAAACCTGCATGGCCAGGAGTGGTAATGCAGTGCGACAACCGATCGCCCACTGCTCCCTGCCCGTGTGAGGACGTTGACAAACGGCCACGCCAACTGGGCTGTGTTGGGCAGTATTTGGTGCCTGGAGGGTATCCCACGTGTGGAAGGGGGCGAACGCGCACAACGCAGCAATAGCCGGGGCCACCTCGCAGCTTCGCTCCAATCAACACTTCGCAAAGCGCCGTTTCGTGCCCGTCCAAGTACTAAACGAGGCTAAATTCTGCCTAGGTTCCAAAAGTCATTGCTGTTGGGTGCATTTCAAGTGACTTGGTAAACAATATTAAAAAACAATTTTTTTTTATTTCGCATTCGTGCATGTAAGGGTGGTCAGGGGTTTGTTGGGACATTTGTACCACTAAGCTACCGCTCCCCTCGGAGACAGAGAAGTGCAGTGAGTGAGCACACGTGACGGCCAGCACGGCGAGAGTTTACACACCGCACCAGCTACTCCACTGGAGGCACCAGTTCGGATCGTCGGCGTCCCCGATGTTCGTCAGAATCGAACCCGAGTCACCGGCTCGGCAACCACTACGCCACCCTCCCACATCACCCAAAGACAAAGACCCCCCCCCCCCCGTATAGAGTGAAAAACTCAATAAACTATCCACGATTTTATATTTCATTTTACCAAGGGCAAGTGCTGTTAGCGAGCACTTATGATGGCGCACGAGGGGGTGGGTGGTCAACACCACGCTCGGCCGCCTTTGTCTCCCGAGTGGCAACATTTACACATCGCACCAGGTACACGCTCGTAGCCGAGTTAATCCTAAGGGAGGGCCATGACGGGTTCAGATAATCGTCACCTGGGGTTGGCCGTGAGCGGGAATCGAACTCGTGTCTCGCCGGGTTCGTAGCGCCGGCCCTCCAACCACTTACGCCACCGCTCCACCCCACATCACCCTACATCACCCCACACCACCCCACACCACCCCACACCACCCCACACCACCCCACCCAACATCACCCCACACCACCCCACACACAGTCGGCGCCTGCATGCGAGTGCATCAATCGCTACCGCCAGGATTTATCCGTGGCGGTCTTTAATGCCCGCGTACACCCATCATCATCATCAGCGGTGGCGAGCGGCAGTAGTGGAACTCGCGAGTGAGCATTGATGGAGCGCTGCTGTGGTCTGCGCCGTATCACGCACGGCCCGTCGAACCCAACACACCCCCCCCCCCCATGGCTCTCAAGAAAGCCCTAATAGAGCCCCCTGCCTGAAAAATCCATTCCAGTAACAGCGGGGTCCAGTCTGGCACCGCTCGACGCGCCAAAGCTCCTTGTCTAAAAAAAAACACCGCGGAATAAATAGAGGCAAAATAATGGGCACCCACCCACCACTGCCCGCCTAAGTCGACGTAAAATACGAATATTGGTTTTGGGGTTGGGTTTTACTTCTCTCTCACTCTCTCTCTCCTGTCAAAGCCCACATCTTATTTTGTTTGCTATGATTAATAGCTGGGACGTAACTTAACGCCACGGCTACTGAAGTTCACTTAACGTTAATATTGCTGCTACCTTGCCGCAGAAACAGTTGTCCTCGCAATTGTGAGAATTGTTGACTTTGTACTGCCTGAAATTCAAATGACTCCAGCTATTTTATGTTAATTTACAACATTTAATCAACATTTTTTGAGCACGCGAAAATTACCATTGCACATACGATTGAAACGCAATCATATATTTTCGAGTGTAAGCGTTTTATAAAAAAGAAATTCTGCGTGCAGAATAATTTGAGTGCCGAGCTCCCTTTCTGCCAATTAATTATCACTCCTAAGAGCTCAATAATTATACGAACAATTTTTATATATATTATTTTAAGTAGAGAGGGTAAATTGTAAATGTAATTAATTTTGACAAGATATTTTTGCAAGGCTTTTATATGAATAAGGAATTATCAATCTCATCATAAACGTAAGCTTACCTAGCCTATAATTTCAAAACTAGCATTACACATATCAGTTACTTCTCATCGATAATCTATAAGTCTGCTTCTCTACGTGCAAATTAAACAAAAGCTTTGTCATTACCAGAGCATTTGTTAACATGTCAATTGTACATGCGAAACATTGTTGTAGTAATAATATTGGAACAATGTAATATCAAGCAATGGAATTTCATTACATTACATTGTGTTTGTTTACCACGTAATGGTATTTAATTAATCATGAAAGTCATCACCAGTTCCATTCACGAGTTTCCAGCATGCGGGAAGAAAATCTGGAATGCCCCCCGAGAGAGACCAAACAAGTCACACGTGGAGTGGTAGGTAATGTTCAAAACGCCACACAGGTGGATTCAAGAAACCACTGCTGTACCGTCATCTCGTGGTACACCTTTCCACATGAGCCTACATCAATCTGATATACCCAGGCCGGCTTCCCATACAAGTAAATAACCAGGCTCAAAACCCTCTGCTTAGCTTCCGAATTCCGACAAGACTTGTTGCAGGGATATTTGTCCGAGGCAAATGTTTGGCTACCTTGCTAATGACATTGAACAATAATAACGAAAAGATAACCACATTTATGCCACTTGTAATACATATAAATGTCGGCATTATAAAACCATCACGCACTAATGCGAGCTGCAATGGCCCGTTAGAGGAAATAATTGTATATATTTTGTATTCATTACAATGGTCAAGTGATTCGAACACGCTAATGTAAGAATTATACAACCACAATCAATTAATGGACGGATACGCAACATTATTTATACGTGGCCGCTTACCACTGGGGCCTGAACTTGATGCTAATTGCAAAATGACCCCGAGGCATTTGGAATGCCCTCATCTCTAACAATGCCACTGTAATGACCAAGCGTTGACCTCAAAGGTCCTGCTAATGTGGATGGCGATCTCAATCATTTAAAATAAACGTATTCTAGCTGCAATGTATACCGTGGCTACGAAGTCATTACTATCAATACGACTAATTTGTTTTAAAATCAAAACGAAACTCAGGAGTGTATCTATCATGAAATGTATATTACTGGTAGGAACCACCTGGTTCCACCAGCCCACAGGGGATTATTGTGTCCGTCCGTCAGCTGTGCATCCAAAAATGGGAGGGGTGGGGCTGGGTGGAGAGGGGAGGGGCTGGATGACGAGGGTGGGGAGGGACTGGGTGAGGAGGGTGGGGCTGGGTGGGGAGGTGGGAGGGGTGGGGCTGGGTGGGGAGGGGCTGGTCACCCCGTGGTGCCCTTATAAAACTCAACGTTTAACCTACTCACGCCGGCTTGTGCCCGCCCTCACAGTCGGCCATATCTGCGGAATACACCACGCCGCCGTTGACCCTGGCCATTGACCGAGCAACCCAACGTTCCTACCAGCTCCCTCCGCAGGAATGTGTCATTGGTGGCCAAAGGTTATTGGGGAGTACTGCCCGTGCGGAGGAAAATTCCACATTTTCATGTCAGAAGCCAGTCTATTATTCATTGGCAATTGTATAAAACCGGGGTGTGATCTTTAACTGGCTTTCAATCAAGTATACGATTGATTCACGTCCCTCAAAGTGGTACTTGTTTTAGCGTAGATGGAGAAAAGTAAAACTAAAAAAAAAAATATTTTACCAAATAAGGCCCACTGAGCTGTATAGCTATTTTTCAGAAGCGACCTGGCTATCATGACAAATGCTAACTCAACGAAGTGGCCTATAAATGTGGAAATTTGTAGCAGCCAAAAACTCTAAACGCATGCTTCTAAATGTGGATGGAAACCCCGAAGGAACCGGACAAAATTCCACGCGACCACGGGGAGAACATGCAAACTCGAAATATACAAGTGTCAGGGTCGGTATCGAACCCACGACCTCCTGTATACCAGGCGAGGTAGTTAACATCTCGGCACCGTGATGACCCGGATATGAACTGGACATCTCTTTATTACCAATCACGTGTTCGTTATTATTGTGGAAACGTAGCTTTCGTCCACAGCGACATTGTGGCTCACTGAATGGTCGAAAACAATGCTCATAGTGGTTTTTCAATAACTATCACTCAATAAGCACACACTGTAGATAACAATAATGCATACACGGGGTCAGGCTCAGTTCAAATATCACTCATCACTGATGTTAGCCGTAGCTGGGAATCAAACTAACGCGGCTGTAGTTGTTGCACAGCATGATAGCCACTGGGAGGCCCATTAAAGTGGAAATATAGGGAGGGGGAGGGGGAAACTAACATATCCTGTTGAACTGAAGAATCCTCTTCTTTTACAGATTTCTGAAAACGTATCTTTAAGCAAAGTAAAACATGGTGCCAATCAGTGAGTGTGGTTCACGCAGATTAAGGCAGACGGCTGAGGACTTCAACAAAAAAAATGTTGACATACTCCCTGGGTTTCCACTTAAAATGGTCCACTTTTATAAAACTGAATAAGCGACTATAATGATGACATTGTATTCGCATTTTTGATTCCACCACTCTCTCAGAGTCCAGCCTCTTAGACCCTTCTTCTTCTCCTCTGCCTATGACCGCCTATGACCGCCTCTTCAAATGAATCAATCGGGGTCGTACATAGCAAATCATTGGCCCCTACCAGCAGACGAATAACCATTTACAGGGTCACCCCTTGTGCTGCACAGGGAAAGCTCCCACTGGGGGAATTGGGGGTGCCCCTTTAAAGGTGTCAAGACGAGCCGTGGTTCCGAGTACTCGGAGACTCGCTGCCCGGCGTACACGAGACCCCCATGTCAAAACGAATCATTACCATATCGTGATCTGCATAACATTGATATTCACCATTAACGTTTAGATCGCTGGCGTTTGCATCTTCACCGTTTTAAAAAAAGGTCCCTTGCTTCTTCCCCATAAAAGCATCTTGGCATGCGATTCTCTTAAGATGCAGTCCCACTACAATGCTTCGTTATTTCCAATTGTATTCCATCGTACCGTGTTGAACTTCTTTCGCACCGTACGTAGCCAACCGTCCTCAGAGGTACTCAACAACAACAACAACAACCGCCATTCGCCACGAAGGTGGCGGTGACGTCACCACGGGGCTTGTGCCAGGCTGTGTGCACGTTAAGGCCACGTGAAGGCCGACAATGGAACCTATAAGAACAAGCGTCAGTCAAAAAAATACATCAAGATATCAATAAAAGAAAAATTGACGATTCTTAAAAAATATTTAGTTACAGATAGAAAGAAACAGAAACGTTTGCTCAGACTTCACGCAAGACATCACCACGTGTTCCTGCGTCACCATTATTGATCCATACGACAAGAAGAAGAAGAAGACTGCTCACGAAGACACACGTTGTACATTGTGAAACAAACCGCGCTATAAGCACAAACACATCATCATCATCATTAGCCGAGTTCCCGTGCGGCGGCCGCGGGGTTTAAAATTATCCCGGGTACGGCCTCTACTGACATTGCCACAGATTCTTTCAACATCCATCGCCCCCCTCCTCGACTCCCCCTGTGCACCCCCCCACCCCTACCTCGTGCCTCCCCTTTACCCTGCCAGCGTCACCTCTATCCCCAGCGCTGCACGAAGGCTCTATGATGAGTTAGCAAAGAAAATCAATCACGGAATTTTTTTTTAGTTTGGATTTTCAGCCGTCACGACTCTCACCGGCGCAGCCATCATAAGCACGGTCCGCTATGTTCAGGGAGACTAGGTTTGTGTTAATAGGGATTGATATCATGCAACTAAGATCTGTTCCGTGCAACTAAGATCTGTTCCATGCAACAAGATCTGTTTCCGAGCAACCAAGATCTGTTCCGTGCCACCAAGATCTGTTCCGTGCCACCAAGATCTGTTCCATGCAACAAGATCTGTTCCGTGCCACCAAGATCTGTTCCGTGCCACCAAGATCTGTTCCGTGCAACCAACGTTTGTACTGTCGCAGGAGCCGAGCAGCTCATTGGACGCTTCCTTCTGATAAAAAAAAAATCGAAATAGTAACTAACAATTATTTCGATTATAATTTTCTATGTTGTATAAACGTAGAGCGCAGTGGCTGAAACATTCCCCCCAAATCAATCATGTGTTTGTTCGTTTTCCAAATCCGCCACACAGAACCCCACCACGAGGTTCCAATTCATTTTCCATGAAAGGTATTACTTGGGGGGTGGAGAGAGAGCGAGGGTGATGGGTTGAAGGGAAAGAGAGAGAGAGAAAAATGTAAGGGTGGATAAATGCAGTGTGGATAAAGAAAAAAAGCCACGTGGGTCACACATTTCTGGGGGGAGTGAATACAATCGCCCTGCGTTGACAAAAGCCGCCCAGTCTGCGCGCGCGGGCTCCGTTGCTTCGTCAAATGACCGACCGCAGATTAAACGCCGACCAGCTGAGCGCCACGCGCCCTCCCTCCCCCACTCCGTTTGTGCGTTTCGTGACGATCCGACATCGCTCGAGTCCTTATTCCACGACGCGTAACGCGATGCCGCTGCTTCAGTCCGTGTTCAAAGAAGACGAAGACATTTCGATTTCAAGCTTTCGTGACTGCAGGGATTCATCTTCCTGGTTCTTTCGGTAAAGGCACGTAGAAGGGAAGTAATAAAATAATAAAAAATAAAACATAATAAAATAATTCTCACGACGTTTCGGCCACAACGCAAGCAGCCGTCCTCAGGTGGAGAACTTGACGGACCTGTTCTCCACCTGAGGACGACTGCTTGCGTTGTGGCCAAAACGTCATGAGAATTATTTTATTATGTTTTATTTTTTATTATTTTATTATTTCCCTTCTACGTGACTTTACCGAAAGAACCAAGAAGAAGACGAAGACACACACACCGCGCGCGTTTGATGTTTCGCCCTATTTTGTTTTTCTGTAACGATGTTAAAAATCCAGCACGATAAGAGCGTCCCATCATTATCGGTCGTCCGTTGCGTATTTCCGTCGCGTGTGCAGGCAAGCCTCGCTTAGCGTGACGCTGTAGACTCGTTGTAGCGCACTTTTGCCTGTTTGTTTAAAAAATTCTACATATGCCTGTATCTGTATAATGTATGGTATGTATATATATATACACGATTTGTGTTTGTTATGAATAAATAATATGTCGCCCATTGTTATTCCACTCGTGGATGTCGACTTATCATGTCAGCCATGGGTGCTCGCTTTACCATACATCACCATGCTGCCGGTGAGAATTTGGTGAGGAGTCGAGGGGGCCCAGGACTGGCTTAGACATCACTCATCACCTGACGTGAACCGTGGCTTGGCATCAAACGCAGGTGCGCTGGGTTCATATCGCAGTGCACCAACCACTGCGCTTTCATATGGTAGAGTTTAACCATCCAGTTTATATGCATATATTAGATACGTAACTCAATGTGTGCACCACAATGCATGTATTTCCTTGCATAGTTTGATGTGTTCCCTTGCAAGAAATGTGTAATTTCCACTCCCACTATATATGCAGTATATGAAACACAGTGGTCGGAATGCGTCGGTATACGGTGGATACTTCACACCGGCTCTTTTCAGAAATACCAAATCATGCGTACCACCGCTTTTCAGAAACGGTTCCTTTTTCTCCTATGCTGGGATATTTTGGTTTCCCACAGGATGAAGACGGTTCCACCTGAAGACGGAAGCTTGTGTTGCCTCCGAAACTTCGTGATTTTTATTTTATTTTTATTTTACTTTTATTAAATTTAATGTTTTACCTACGTGACTTTACCGAAAAAACCTAGGAATATGAATAGGATGAAGATGTTTAATTGCGGAACCAATGGATATACGGGGACTCTTCTACATACGAACATTCGAATTACGAACTTTCAGAGATACGAACAAAACCTCACGACGTTTCGGCCACAACGCAAGCAGCCGTCCTCAGGTGAAGAACATGTCTGTCGGGAAGACAGCATCTGCAAACGCTGTCTTTCCGACAGACCTTGAACGTCGTGAGAATTATTTTATTATGTTTAATTTTTATTATTTTATTATTTCCCTTCTACGTGACTTTGCCGAAAGAACCAAGAAAATGGCAGGGTTGCTCCTTTACCTTAGCATCGATGCACATCTTGGGTTTTATTCATGGCTCCACAACACACAAGCAAAAAAGGAATTCGCTATATGCCAGAAAACATGAAGTGTGCAAAGCAGCGGTTGCCATCTTAAAATCCAATACGGATCCAGTTTTACATACGGAACCATCTCTTCATCCTGCAGATCTAAAGACTTTGCTCTTCGATGGGTCAATACCAACAAACCAAAAAAATATTAAAAAGCCAGGAGCAGTGGCAGATGAAACAAAGGTGCGGGAACTCAGGTGACCAGCTGTCGCTGTCAAAGCTAAAAAAAAATCAATTCGCGTCTCTTTGTCCCCCACTGTGTGCACAACTGACCTTTGCGTCTGTCACTCCGGAAAAAAAATCCGACGGGAAAAAAAACAAACAATGGGGGCATTGCAATCATACGCTCTGCTACATGTCTGACAAAGCGGAAAGTCGTTTGAGAGGTTTTTTTTTTATTCCTCTTAAAATGTATGTTTGCCCGAAAATGAAAAAAAAAATATTTACTTGAGTTCCATAATTGTGTTTTTATTCTCTTCATCGTATTGTGTTTTCTTTTCTGGCTTCTGGGTGCCTTCGTTAGGCAAACGTTTTATTTCTGGAAACGCTGTGGTGCTTCTAAAAAGAAAGAGGAACGAACAGCCTTCTCCGAAGGCTCCAGGGTCAGAAAGGTCAAAGTGATTTCCTGTTCAAATGAGCGTTGGTGCAGTGCCCCCATCTCCTGTTTACAGCTCTGCAGAGTCAGTGGCGGAAAGTCCACATTCCTATTTCCGGAGACATCTCTATCCGTATGCCAACCACTCCTTTGACTCTTGCACGAAAAAAGTGGTTCTAATTGTATCGACCCCCATAAGAATGATGGGCCGAGTCAACCCCCCTTCCCCACCGCCCAAGCCAGGGATTTGTAATCGCGCGGTAGAGAGAAGAGCGGCGTTCGAGGCCTGGGCACGTGCAGATAAACTTGTTCATCGATACTCGTAGGTTTTTCGGTAAAGTCACGTAGGTCAAAAATAAAATAAAATAATAAATATAAATTTACTTATCTATTAAATCACGCCGTTTAAATGTATTTATTTGCATTTATTATTATTTTATTTTTATTATGTTTTACCTACGTGACTTTACCGGAAAAACCTAAGAGTATGAATCCTTGCAGTCTCGAAAGCTTCAAATCTTGTTCATCGATATTACGCGCGTACATTTGAACAGTGGAGCATGTTCCAATTACAATGCGCTTAAACTAGTAACGTACTAGTTGTGCAAGTGAGGAGAGGCATATGTAAAAAAGCTGCATGGGAGCTGTGATTAGCACCCCTAGCTATGAAACCGCCTAGCTGAGTTTGATTCATAGCCGCGGGTAGCTATAACACCTGTGGGTGAGTGATATCCGAAAATCAGCCTTGGATATACCCTTTGCCAACCAGCAAATGACCTGCACAGTGAAGTACGTTCAAACAAGCCGGCGTGGCTAACTCGAACATTGCGAGGCCTTCATCCGGCAATGGACTGCGTTGTTGCCACTAGAAATTCAGTCAACCTCATTGCTATTTTAAAGATTTTTTTCCGTAAATGTTACCGGGTAAGGGTCCTTACCGAGCTCCGTAGCTCTATTCAGAAACGACCTGGCTATCACAAATGATGGCTCAACCAAGTGGCTTATCATCGTGTGGAGATGTACAGCAGCCAAATACTCAAAGCAGAGGTGGGACAAAGTCATTGTTATGCAAGTCACAAGTAAGTCTCAAGTCTTTGCTCTCGAGTCCCGAGTCAAGTCGAGTCAAAGATGAGGCAAGTCCAAGTCGAGTCTGAAGTCATCAAAATCATGACTCGAGTCTGACTCGAGTCCAAGTCGCATGACTCGAGTCCACACCTCTGAGGTGGGACAAAGTCATTGTTGTGCAAGTCACAAGTAAGTCTCAAGTCTTTGCTCTCGAGTCCCGAGTCAAGTCGAGTCAAAGATGAGGCAAGTCCAAGTCGAGTCTGAAGTCATCAAAATCATGACTCGAGTCTGACTCGAGTCCAAGTCGCATGACTCGAGTCCACACCTCTGACTCAAAGCGCGTGTTGATTCAAACTGGAGGGGGTGGTGCATGGTTTATTGGTGATGGCAAAGACTAATCTTAGAATCTGTGGTAGTTGCCAAACACTCGTGAATACGATAATTGAGAGGAACCGGTGAGATTTCTACAATGAGCAACTCCATCCTCTTTATTCTTTGGTTCTTTCGGTAAAGTCACGTATAAAGATAAAATAATAAATTAAATTAAATAAATTAAATACTATGCTAGTATTTAATTTGATTTATTATTTTTTCTTTATACGTGACTTTAACGAAAGAACCAAATAATAATTCCTGCAGTCACGAAAGCTCCAAATTAAGTTTCCATCCTCTTTGATACACAATCGTGCCAAGAGATGATATCACAATTACCTATTTAAAAAAAGACAAAGAGCCTCCCCGTATAGCCTGAACAAACTTTTTGGGGGCAATCTCTGTTAGCGAGTAACGTCTACGAATGCCGGCAAGGCACACGAGGGCGTGGGTGGTCAGTATCACGCCCAGCCTCCTCTGTCTCCCCAGTGGCGATGTTTACACATCACACCAGGTACTCATTTGAGGCCGAGTAGACCTAGGGGAGGTCCGGAATCTGTTTAGATAACCGTCGCTGCTGTTGGCTGTGAGCGGGGATCGAACTCGGGTCGCCGGGTTCGTAGCGCAGCGCCCTAACCGCTGTGCCACCGCTCGCCACCGCTCACCACCATTACACACACACACACATCGCTAGAATGCCCGTGCCCTAGGCACATTCTACATTGGACATCTGTCGAAAAAGAGCTTTATCGCTCATCGGATTCCTCAAGTATAAATATTATCACGCATGGACACAGCCACCTAACATAACAAGAGGTTCGCATCACCGCACTTGACGAAAGTATCACGGTTTGGCTACGTACGGCGCGAAAGAAGTTCAACATACATACATAACAGCGTGAAGGCGTGCATCGCGGGCGCACACACACACACAGACACATCCGTCCGTGCACCCTCCCGAACCAAGTCACACCCACGTGAACACGTCCCGATCCTGTGACCGGCTAATGCGACACCAATCACAAGCGCGCACTCCCCCAGCTCTCGGCACCCCCGGCCCTCGTGTTAAAAATTCTGCATTCATCACTCGCCCCCCCCCCCCCTTCTTTACGCCCCACCAGCACCACCTCCCCAGTGGACAGCACACACGAAGCGCGCACGAGCACTCGCTCCAAAATGTTTGCATCGCTCCCAACCAAATTTTCACATCGGTCCACCAACTTCGCACCGAACACCACCACCCACTCGCCCCCCCTCCCCCCCGCAGCTATTCCACATCAACCCCCCATATATATTTAAAAGACACACATACAATATAAAGACAAAGATTTCCACCCCCCGTATAGACTTAACAGACTGTTGGGGCAAGTGCTGTTAGCGAGCAGCACCTATGAAGGCCGGCACGGCACGCGAGGGGGTGGATGGCCAGCACCACGCCAGGCCGCCTTTGTCTCCCCACTGCTGACGGTTACACACCGCACCTGGAATTCATTTGAGACCTAGTCGACCTAAGGGACGCCCAGGACCAGTTCGAATATTCGCCACTGTTATTGATCCGTGAGCGGGGATTGAACTCGGGCGTTGCCGTGTTCGTAGCGCAATGCGCTGACCATTTGTGCCACCGTTCACTCAAAAAGACAAAAGACAATGATCCCCCGTATTGACTTTGACACTGTAGGGGCAAGTGCTGTTCGCGAGCACGTATGAACGCCGGAAGAGTACGCATGGGGTGGGTGGCCAGCACCACGCCCGACCGCCTTTGTCTCCCCAGTGGCGATGTTTACTACACAACGCACCAGCTACTCATGAGGCCGAGTCGACCTAGGGGAAGCACAGTATCCGGCTCAGATAATCGTCACTGGTTGTTGGCCGTGAGCGGGAATCGAGCAATGCGCTAACCACTTGCGCCACCACTCCCCACTCAAAAGACAAAGATCCCCCGTATAGCCTTAACAGACTGTTGGGGCAAGTGTTGTTAGCGAACATCTATGAAGGCCGGCACGGCACACGCACGCACAAAACAAAGACAAAGATCCCCCGTATAGCCTTGACAGACTGTTGGGGCAAGTGCTGTTAGCTAGCACGCACGTACACACACACACACACCAGGACAGACAGACACGGATAGACACTCACGCACATTCGGTGCCTATCACACCCAACCAAACCGCCACCTGCTGCTACCGTGACCTCAATTTCCAACTGGGGGATGTGGGCAGCACTCCCCCCACCACCACCACCACCCCTCCTCCCTCGTTTGTCCCGTGCGTGTCCGCCGCTCTCATTATCCCTTCGTTACCATGCACGGGGGCGCAGCAGCGGGGGGTGGGGGGGTGGTGGGGTGGGGTGGGGGGGTGGGGGGGGTGGGGGGGGTGGGGGGGTGGTGGGGGTGGTGGGGTGGTGGGGTGCCGAGCCAGCGGATTCTCCTCCATGCACTTTCATTGACCGCGCTTGCGTTTTGGATTTAAACTGCTGCATCCCCCGCCCACAGCTCCCCCCCCCCCACCCACACAGCCCCCCCCCCAACAAACAGCCCCCCCCCACACACACAGCCCCCCCCCCCAACAAACAGCCCCCACCCCACACACAGCCCCCCCCCCCACTGCCCCCCAGACCCCCCCCACCCAGCGCTGTTATGGCGTGGGAGGGAGGGTGGAAGAAAACGGTTTAACGCGAGGTTTGTTCAAATAAATAAAAACAAATTATGGAAGTAAATAAACAGATTCATACAAAGATGAGGTATCCCCCCCCCCCTCCTCCCCCCGCCGCATCAACTACACGTGTTGTGCACGTGTTATTGGAAATTCCTAAAATCTATACGTCTGTAACGAAGACATTTGTTGGAATCGCATGCATGCAATTTCAAATAGAGAACAATCGCGTTGTAAGCCCAACCGGGCTGTCGAGGCAAGTTGTCTTTGCGGAGTGACCATTGCAGCTGGCAGGCTGTGGTTGGGCCACCACGCCTGGCCGTCTTTGTCTCACCAATGTTGATATGTCTTACACGCCGCGCCGGGTGCTCGTTTGACGGCTCAGTTGAGCTCCTGGTGGAGGCTGGGTGCATCTTCAAGTGCCATTTTGCCTCCGAAGTTTCGTGTCGGCGCGATTTAGACGCAAGATATATCCGGGACCATACATGAAACCGCGTGCTAATAGCTGCTCTACCACTGCGCTGAAAACAAAGACAATGATCCCCCCCCCCCCGTGTAGCCTTCACAGACTATTGGGGCAAGTGCTGTTAGCGAGCACCTATGAAGGCTGGCACGGTACACGAGGGCGTGGGTGGCCAGCACCACGCCCGACCGCCTTTGTCCCCCTAGTGGCGATACTTGAGGCCGAGTCGACCTAGGGGAGGCCCGGGACCGGTTCAGATAATCGTCACTGGTGTTGGCCGTGAGCGGGAATCGAACTCGGGTCGCCGGGTTTGTAGCGCAGCGTGCTAACCGCTGCACCACCGCTCCCCCATTGCACACACACGCACACATCCACGTATTAATGCGTTTGCATATCGCCGATTTTCCTCGACTCAATTTGTATCCCGAATTTTGCCCGCGGTGACAGCTCGTCGAGACGCACCCATTAGAATTTCACAGGGGCAATGCTGGGTAACCATTACTGCGGAGGGACAGCAATTAATACTTACACAATTTTAGTCGATGACATTTTGCCAAACGTTGGATATAGGGAATGGGCGCCGGCACCCAATTGACTCGGTGGTTTGGTAAACGATGGGATTTCTCGAAATACGGTGGGTTTTTTCCAGGATTAGTCTGTTGCGTGTGGTCACTTTAAGACGTTTCTTGTTCATGTTTTTGTTTTGTTGCGGTTGCACCCGAGTCAAGAGCCGCATGGCTCACAGGGTTATACCTAATACATGAAATGAAACATCCACGCTAAACGGCCGGCAAATTTCCATGAGACACTGATGCTCTCCGAGCGATAAACTCTGCATTTTTGGAGAAAATATCAGGCGATGCAGTCGCTGCAACCGCAGCTACAGCGATAGCAGTGGTGAACGAGCACACTTAACAACAAAATCAACACGTTCGTCCATAGCTTTGCGTGAAAATGTAAATAATAGACACGATCGGTGATGTGATTGGGGGGAATGGCCTTTCTTCCCAGCACAAGTGCTATTATATATTGCTGCTGATGTTGTTTTAACGGTGGTACCTTTGGAACAGATTGGTTCCGTGCAACATGTTGCATACACCGACCACCACACTACACGGCCGGCCACTGTTTGCTGTGAATTCAGTAACAATCACCGATTATATTTGGGGGTCGACAGGTCTACGGTTGCGCAACTGTGAACCCCGCCAGCCGAGTTCCATTCCCAGCTACGGTTACGCGCGGATGGGGCAAGCGTCGTCTGAACCGACAATGGGGGCTCCCCGTTCATCACTGATCGGCACCGGACCGGTGCGGTACCCGCATCGTCACGAAACCCCGACGATTGGCAGAGCATGTGGAGGGGCCTTCATCCAGATTGACAGATAGCTGTTATTTTTTTATTATTATTACGATATTATTATTATACCGATTTTTTTTATTTGGTTGCTGGCTATTATACACACACACAGACAAAGATACCAAGTATAGCCTTAATAGACTGTTGGGGCAAGTGCTGTTAGCGAGAACCTACGAGAGAGGCCAGCACGCCACACGAGTCAGTGGGTGGCCAACACACCGCACCAGGTACTCATTTGAGGCTGAGTCTACCGAGGGGAGACCCAGGACCGGTTCAGATAATCGTCACCACGTTTGTTGGCGGCCGTGAGCGGTAATCAAACTCGGGTCGCCGGGTTCGTAGCGCAGCTCCCTAACCAAACCACTACCGCTCCCCACGCTGGCTATTACACACACACACACGGATATACACATGAATACATTTCGAAACGCAACGACGAGCTACTTGACAATAATCGTGCATTATTAGGTGGACAGCCACACTAAAGAAAGGGTGTCTCTGTGTTCAATATCATCCAAGCAAGCGCATTTTCACAATGGCCATCGGCATTCAACGTCGTACACCCCCCCCCCCCCCGCGTTCGTTGTGGCCTTTCCCTGTCCACCTCTACAACAAGGGTTAGGGTCGGGTGGCAAGTTGCTCACACGGGGGGAGCGATCATCATCGAGCAAGGCCCGCACGCGCATATGTACACGCTACAGCCGAGTGCACTACAAGTACACGGACATAAATCGGGCCGCATTAGTTTATCTCCAACGAGCTAAAATGCAACTCAAACAGGGGAACCCCCCCCGCCCTCTCCAAAGGTGTCCTCAACACGCTAAATACCGACAGTAGAGCGCATACCCGAGAATCATTCCATTGTGTGCCCTATTACGGAATCATTACCCGCCGAGAGATGCGGTCACTCGGCCAACGAACAACGGTGAAGGGTTTTGTGACTGCAGGGATTCATATTCTTGGTTCTTTTGGTAAAGTCACAACACAAGCAATCGTCATCAGGTGTGAAAACCACAGCAAGAACATTTGAAAAAAGTGGCGGTTTTTTTTTAACGTCAGCACCACGGACAGCAACTGGCGGTTGTTCAGACGGACGAGTCCATCTTTGCTCGGAACGGAGGAGGGGGGAGAAAAGGAGAATGGAATGCGGTCTGAAAGTTCGCGACTTTACCGAAAGAACCAAGCATATAACGGTGAAGGGGTTCCGAGTTGGAATCCCAGCCCGCAAGCTCGACTGGGCCAAATCACCAAGCCTCGCGGCTTTGTACTCAAAGTCAGCGGCCGTCATCGTAAGCTAAAGCTCGCAATCTCCCCCCCCACCCACCCACCATGGAAACATGGAATTGGCTCAGGATCATCAACGGAGAGAAGCGCCATGATCCTAAGCTCGCTTTCATATCAATGGCAGTGAGTAAAAAGATAATTCTAGATTTGAAGCTTTCGTGACTGCAAGGATTCACACTCTTAGGTTTTTTCGGTAAAGTCACGTAGGTAAAAAAAAAAAGCAAATAAAAAAAATTGAAATAAAATAATATAATAAAATAATAAATCACAATTATTTTATTTCTATTATTATTTCTATTATTTTTTTTATTTTATTTTTTTTCATTTTTACCTACGTGACTTTACCGAAAAAACCTGAGAGTAGTAAAAATATAGTCAGTAATGGTGCCTATAACGCTTCCTGCCAGAAGCGGTTTTATTTTTTTGAAAATGGGACGAGGCAATTGTGAATTCTCTTTATTCAGAGATGTCTACACCAGAAATGTTCTTTCTCCCGTGGAACTATGCTCCACAGAAAATTAGTTTAGCAACGTGTTTTTCATTGCCTCTTCATAGTTAAACCAAAGTCAAATGGCCAGTTAGATTACAGATGGAAGAAATATCGTGAAACGCATCATCATCATCATCATTAGTTGCATCGTCACATTACTGGATAATGGCCTTTATGCTGATTTCATTACCCACAATGCTTTGTTTCAAATACCAAATGTAAGAGCTTAATTTGTCAAGGAATATTGACTTTACATATTCAAGACCAAAAACCACATCAATTGCAGGTCAATAGAAACCAGAGATAAAATGTGATCCCCCGCCCCCAGCCCCCCCACCTCCCATTCGATAATAAAATTAAATAAAGACCCTTAAAAGAATACGGGATAAACTAACATTAGCGCTGCTCACTTAATGGGTTACGTTTCGTTAAAATGTCCAAAACTGTAAAAATTGCCGCATTACTTGCAACCGAAACAAACTCTAATTGCACCATTGTTGTTGTTTTTTTTACACAACCCAAACAGAAAAGCCACGCAAATATACGACAATTAAATTCTTGTTATCTTTCTCATTAAGGTGCACATTAAAAAAAACCGTACTCTAGCCACACACTACATGCGTGCGTGTGTGTGCGTCTTCATGCTCAACACCGAAAGCGTTCAGCAGAACAAGCACGAGAGAGAGGGAGGGAGGGAGCAGGCGCGCAAGCGTTGTGTCAGATCGAATCAATCTCTCGCGGGGAGCCGACCGGTGTAGCGGTTCGCGCTCCGCGCTACGAACCCGGCGGCCAGAGTTCAATTCCCCGGTCCTGGGACCTCCCCTAGGTCGACTCAGACTCAAATGAGTACCTGGTGCGGTGTGTCAACATCGCCACTGGGGAGACAAAGGCGGCCCGGCAGTGGTGTTGGCCACCCATCCCCCTCGTGTGCCGTGCCGACCTTTATAGGTGCTCGCTAACGGCACTTGCCCCAACAGCCTGTTAAAGGCTACACAAGGGGATCTTTGTCTTTGTGCGCTTTTATGCCAAACAGTGAAAGCGTTCGGCAGAACAAGCACAGAGAGACAGAGCGATAAGGCGCGCAGCGTTGTGTCAGATCAAGTCAATCCCTTGTCAAATTTTTTTTTTAAAGGCAGCCAATAGAAAAAAAAATGTCCTTTGAAGTCGTCCCACGGTTTCCCACCAAAGGAGGCAGGAGCCGTGGTTATTTCAGCATCACTGGCGCACCGCAGCAGCGTCTGCAGCAGCAAGGGGCACCGTTACCGCGATTGTCACTTCCATTCATTGTGCGTCACGCAACATTGGGCGGCCGTGTCGTCCGTAGATAAAAAAAAAAGGCACGGACGTATGCAATAATGTTTTTGTTTATCAACAGCGGTTATATGTGTCATGTGTCCTGTGTGTGTGCGCGTATGTGGAACCAACGGTGCCAATCGGAGGTGCACTGGCACCTGCCATGGAGGAATGTGGAGTTTCCACAGCCAGATCGGGGACAGCCAAATGCGGCGATTCCTGGACCACCACACGTCAGCGATATTCAGTTCGAATCCGGGGGGGGCGGGGGGGGGGGGCGGGGACTACTTTGTAGCCTTAAATTATCCACAAAAAGCTCAGGGCTGTGTCTACGGCCTAAATCACCACGGGATATGGGGCCCCACGTCGAGTCGGATCTCGGAAACCAAGCGACATTGAGCACGGGCAGTCGTTGGGCGGGTCACCAGAATTCACCCGCACTGTCTCACGCGAGCTTGGGGGAGAGGCCCTCAGCCGGCAGTGAATTTACACAAGGGCCGTGCAAACACCTCAAACTTGTGCGCAACATTGGGGGCATTTTATAAACCTACCTCCGAATTCCAATGTTTCGTGACGTGATGAGCGGGGTATTTTTGGTCAATTAAAACATTCCAAACTGTGACCCATATCACCGTGTCATCTCATTTTATCGCAACTGTACAATCTTTCTCCCCCTTCCCCCCCCATCATCCTCTCAATCCTGTCAAAGCGTAGGATTTCTATTGATTATTTAAATTGAGGGGGGGGGCACTGTCTTATGAACGTAGACATAGTACACCCCGGATACAAATCCATGACCGCATTCGCAATCGTAATAAATTCACAATACATGGGAGTAAAGCAGCCAACACTGCTCCACCAGCTTCCTTGATCAACGGCGAAGCTGGGCACACAAGTTGACGCGACACGCGTACGACCACAACGCTTTACGTTTTGTGTTAGTATCTCAAACACTTATTAGGCCCTTACGCCCGACAGGAAAGCTCGGGCGCGCATAGGGCGAAGCCAGTTCGTGAAAAGTCATCATCGGCCGTGATCCATCTGCTGCTGGATGAATGCCTCGAGCCGTTTCCATCTCTGGAGGCGAGTGCAGTGAACGTGTCATAATGAACACAGATCAAACAACAGAAATCAATCATTGTCGACCGATTTTAAAATGAAAACGCAGGGGAATATTTTGTAATTGCTTAAATCGGCGAATGCCACCCCTGTGTACATTTCAATTTATTGACAGCGTATGATCCGCCAAGCAATTGTATTATCCGAAAACCTTCCGTTGATCATTCTGCTAATAAAACAGAACGTGTGTGTGGTAGTGTGTGGTGTGCGAGTGGAAGATTGTGAAGCAGACACAATCAGAAATGCAAATATAATTATTAACAATAAATCACATCAATCCGTGTATTCACACCGGGAATAATACATCACACCCGGGATGCATTTCTTTTACTTACTTTTCAGAAATGTGTCAATCCCCTGCTGCTTCAATGTCTCCCCCATGCCATGTTGTCAGTCATGGGAGTTGACGATACTTCACCATGCTGGTTAACGCTGCTCAAGTAAAGAGGGCCTCCCCCCTCCCCCCCCCAAAAAAAATTGCTTAATCCGTTGCCAGGTTTATAGCAGCACTGCACTATCCGCTGCGCCACGAATCCCTGCCTAAATAATGTACGTGTATGAGCATCGTGATTTAATCGTGTATCGTGCTGTGATGAGGTTCAAGTGAAAGTGTGATTTTACTTCTGTTTCAGAAACAATGAGAGATAGCAGAGGTGAATTTGTATAGAAATAATTACTCATAGCCAGAAAAACAATGGTTCCAATCAAAATATATTTAAATGGTAATCCCATTTAAAGTCGAGGTCAATTGTATTCTTGCTTACACACATAGCACAAATCTGCCACTCAAATGGCCAGGTCCTAAAAACAAATCCCATCGAGTGTACATATTATTACAAACATTGCACGAGTGTAAATCATACAAAAACAACAGCTATAAACATAAACACGAACATCCGCTTGCCAACACGAGTACGCGTTAACATTCGTGTCAACGAGCTTGTGGTGGAAATTCCACATTGCCATGGTCGTGGGAGGGCCCAGTATCTCCACAGAACGTCCAACATTTTTGACCTCCAGCAAACTTGCGACCCATCATTTTATTTTTGTGTATCTCCCCCCAAGAGAGATAGACCGAGTCGAGGTTTGTGAGCCGAGCAATCCAAACCACGGCGCCTAACAGCGGTGGATTCGTAAAAAGATTTTTTACAAAAATCACGCGGGAACATTTCTCCGAGGGATAATCCTCGTCGTCTTTTGAGGGTTTGTGGATTCCTGCCGATGTAACCATTTGTCCCCGAGTGCAATTATTCCAGAATAAGGTACCGGCAGTCAAAAGAGTTACCTTGGAAATGTGCTGCCACTGAAGGTTAAATTAATTAGCGAATACATTTACAGTTTCTCTCCCTCTTTGTGCTGACTGGTTGGAAACATCGACCCAGCCGCAAGCGCAAAACCCCTGTAAACCCACTTTACACACATTTTTCTGATAGATTTAAATCTATCCCGAGTCAATGTTATTCTCAATTTATTTTAAAATAATTATACTGCAATGAGTTTTGAAACTGTACACTCGTTCGATATATTTGACAAAATATAGATTCGAAAATAATTTCCTTTCATTAAACGTTTTTTTAGAGAGACAATGGCAAATGTTTTTTTTTCTTTTAAATGTCATGCACAACCGTGTCTCGCCTCCATTGTCATCTGATCCGCTGGGGAAGGATTAAGCACGTGCTTCGGACCATGCACACATCCATAATTTGTCATGCGCTGCCGCAATCGAATCCAAGATGCATTAGCTCCACAATAGCATACTTATTATCGCCAATCGTCGGCACACAATATCCACTTTTATTTTTTTATATATATCTGAAACATCACCCAGCACCGTAGTGGAGCATTATGGGTGATAAATTAAATGACTACCAGTCCCATTACAGCAAAGTATATAAAAAAAAAACCCGGTACATTTCAGTTCAGCGGGCAGTGGGGCCATCCAGGTGTATGTTCTAAGCGGCAGCGCGTGTGTGTGTGAGAACACCAGAGGTGGGACAAAGTCATTGTTATGCAAGTCCAAGTCGAGTCGCAAGTCATCAAATTCATGACTCGAGTCTGACTCGAGTCCAAGTCACATGACTCGAGTCCACATCTCATAGGTGGGACAAAGTCATTGTTATGCAAGTCCAAGTCGAGTCGCAAGTCATCAAATTCATGACTCGAGTCTGACTCGAGTCCAAGTCACATGACTCGAGTCCACATCTCATAGGTGGGACAAAGTCATTGTTATGCAAGTCCAAGTCGAGTCGCAAGTCATCAAATTCATGACTCGAGTCTGACTCGAGTCCAAGTCACATGACTCGAGTCCACATCTCATAGGTGAGACAAAGTCATTGTTATGCAAGTCCGAGTCGAGTCGCAAGTCATCAAATTCATGACTCGAGTCTGACTCGAGTCCAAGTCACATGACTCGAGTCCACACCTCTGGAGAACACGCAAGCAGCGAACTGGTATTCACCCTTCTGAGGGCTCATCCACAGTGTCCGGTTTCTTTAAAAGACACGTCGCTGCCGGTGTATGGGGATGTTATTGGTAAGGGCCCTCTCTCGACACCGGGATAGGGAATTGTGAGCACTGTAAAAAGAGTATGGAAAAAGCTGTCAACAGTTTAGATTTTAACAAAAAAAAGGCCTCCATGATTACATTCTATTCTATTTATTTTGAAAAAACAGTCAATGGAATGATTTCTCTTGTTTCATTGTAATTAATTTACAACCACGCCACGGCTGGCTCTAGATGCCACCTATTTCCCCGTCATAAATGGCGAAGAGCTGACACGGCCAAATGTAAAAATGGAAAATTAAGTTAACGATGGAAGTAAATTAGCCCTTTCCGATTGCGAAGTGCTTCTAGCAAATTGATCCGTGTTGAAATGTCTTAAAACTGACTGTGAGCCACCAACCCCCCCCCCTCCCCCCAAATAAATATAAGCCGATTTGGGATTTATTTTTTAAATAATCTACAGCATTCTTAGACGCGTGTTCCCAGGCAAGCCTCACGGGGTCTCGTGCCTCTGTGTTAGAAGGGTCCAGCCAAGTTGTTTTTGTTTTGAGCATGGGGCAATAAATGCTCCCCGTATCATCCCGATTGAATAGTTTGGTCACGTGATGAAGGCCGACCCCACACATGGCGGTCATGGAGGTTGTTTAACCAAACCTTCGCCGCCACGCTGGTCGTGGTAGTTACTGTAATACGCGGCTGAGTCAGCCTCAAAAGAATACCTGATACGGTTCATAAAACATCGCCACTTTGGGAGACAAAGGCGGCCGAGCGTGGTGCTGGCCACCCACCCCCTTCATGTGCCATGCCTGCCTTCGAAAGGTGCTTGCTTACAGCACTTGCTCCAACAGTCTATTAAGTTCATAATAACGTTTTTGGGTTAGATCGCGTTATTTATAAATGTGTCGTAACCCTCCACCACCCGACACGGCCAATCAGCAAAAAAAGTGTCACTCTTCAACACACCGGTGGGCTAAAGCAGTGAACTATTTGTCTTTTGTCAACGTGACACTTTTTTACTGATTGGCCGTGTCGGGTGGTGGAGGGTTACGACACATTTATAAATAACGCGATCTAAACCCAAAAACTTTATTATGAATAATATTGGTCGCGAAAGCCTACGTATTAAACAGTCTGTTAAGTCTTCACAGGGGATATTTGTCTTTGTTGTGTACTAAATAAAAGGTAATTGTAAAGGTGCAGGCCTGCAATTGCCGCTCACACCGCTGCTTAGTGAATCGCCGCCACCAGGAGGGAGCTCTAGACAGACCCACTCGAGGGTAATTGGCCTACTTCTCCTCCATTGGCGCAGACTTCGAGGACGAGGCGTCATTACCCACACGCCACCTCACCGCGTGCGACCTGCCATTCAGCTTGCTGCGAGGCACCCATTTAACTACTGCGAGGTGGGCAGCAGGGGGGGGAGGGATCTAAGAAACTTGCTCGCCGAGTTGAACTGCCACTCCAGGGAGACTGAACCTGTGACCTCTGGAAGTGTGGCGTGCTACCCATTACACCACGTCAGCCTCCCTATACGGAATACCTTTGCTTAAGTTAGGCGATAAACAAACACTAAAGACAGTTTTCGTGACTGCAGGGATTCATCTTATTGGTTCTTTCGGTAAAGTCACGTAGAAGGGAAATAATAAAATAATAAAAATAAAACATAATACAATAATTCTCACGACGTTGTGGCCACAACGTCGTGAGAATTATTGTATTATGTTTTATTTTTATTATTTTATTATTTCCCTTCTACGTGACTTTACCGAAAGAACCAAGAAACCTAAAGACAGTCTTGACGACAGCGAGGGCCCCCCCTTCGGGATAAACGCACGATCCGAATAAAAAACATTTGCAAATGTAACCCCGTTTCAGAAAAAAAAAAATATGCGCCAAAAATATAATAGGGCATTGATACATCACGCGAAAGGAAAAACGCATCGACACGCATTAGCGTAACAAATTACGTTCGTGAAATCCCTGCAGGGGGATTTGGCGACACATTCCCCTTCGGTGCAGCCGGCATCTGGCAAGCATCGTCACGGAAATGGAAATTGTTGCCAGAGCCACCCACTGACAAACAGCGCCCAACAAAGGGATGCCTCGGATGCTTGCTACCTGTCGAATCGTGGAGCAATTTGCTTGTTCTTCCGTGGGCCACATTAATAATGTGGCACCCACAGGTGGTCCACTACTCGACTGGAAAATCAGACTGGGAGGTTGAATTCCGCATCAGCCCACCCACGTCTTCCAAAATGAATACAGATTTATTAGGAATTTTAAGTATACATTTTAACAAAACAATTCTTACCACGTAGAGAAAGGATAGAATTTGCCATAGGAATGTGGAATTTCCACCACCGGCTCATGGCCACACCAAATTGACTTTAACTACGAGGCCACGCGGAATCTGAGCGGCGTGAAAAGACGTTCACAGAGACTTTGTATTGATTTAAAGGATCCAATTCAGCAAAAAAAATGCAATTAATTACCAGATGAAATTCACCGTAAAAAACCCAATCATAATCGAATATTTATCTTGAAGCCAAATTGTGTGGACCATGGTGACAAAACATCATGAATGTCTACTCAACGTAAAAAAAAACGTTCCGTTTTGCAGTTTCAAACAAAATCCATCCGGGAAGACGAATTTCTATGCCAAGAGCGACCGAACATAAAACAAATGTCCGACGGAGCACATTAAAGAAGGAAAACTGCATGCGCATTACGCAGGCACGCAAGAGACGTTACAATCTCTTTACTGACAGAACGATTAGAGTTTGCCCAGGGGTGAGAGTTTTTTTTTAATATAAAAAGAAAAAATCCCCGGAATAAAAATTTGGCTGTATATCTTTGTAACGATTGCCGGATTCTTTTTTTGCCTTTAACGGCACGTTGTTAACAACGCATCATAAGTCATCCCGCGGAATATTCCGATGAAATTAACTCCTACGGCCATATACTAGCACCTCCTCCTCGTCGTCGTCGTCGAATGAACCATTTTGTTTGAATTATTAGAATTACTGTGGATTCAAGAACACGCCTAAGAAAAGGGGGGCAGAGGTGGGGCGGGGGGCACGTGGTTTCAATTCTCCGCCGCATCTGCCAAATGGGAGAAAACGGAGCTGCCCAATAGCCAATTTTAATTTTTTTCGGTAAAGTCACGTAGGTAAAAAAAATACATTAAAATTAATAAAAGTAATAATACAAATATTATTTTATTTTTATTAATTTTAATTTTATTTAAAAAAAAAATTACCTACGTGACTTTACCGAAAAAACCTAAGAGTATGAATCCTTGCAGTCACGAAAGCTTCAAATCTAGAGCCAATTTTAACCCAAAGCCAGTTTGGAGAGACTTAAAAAAATTATAAAGGCTGCGGCGGTGGCAGCGGGCAATGTTTGTCTAACCCGTGATTTGAATGTGCATTATTTTTTTTATCGAACAAACACCCCCGGTGAATCGGAAGGTCACGGGGGGCGGGGCGGGGGGGGGGACTTGCACCCCCCCCCCCACCCCCTCGTGGTTTTTCACAGCCCTCTCAGGGCGGCAACCAACCAACCGGTGTCAGCAGAGTCAAATTAAATGTCACTCATTAAAGCGACTCGCAGATGTGTCCACGGCTGCCCCCTTGCGTACTCGCCCGCACAGCCCGGCTGCCCCTCCCCCCTGCACCCCCTCCCCATGCCCCCACGTCCTGCACCCCCCGCACCTCCCCTCCCTGCACATCGCCCCCTGCCCCCCGACCCTGTATATTTGGAGTCTGCGTCTCTCTCTCTCACTTCCCCCCCCCCCCCCCGTGCTGGTCACGTGACTTTTTCTCCAGGTCCTCCCGGTTTTTCCCCTCCAACATTTAGAATCACCACCACCAACATCACCATCATCATCACGCGTTCAGGTTATTTGGGCTGCTTTAAACGTCCACGTGATGATACGACACTTCTCGTCGAGGTCACTTTTGAAAAAAATTAAAACGTCAGTGGACTTTACCTGGTAAATAAGATAGCGTATTTTTTGTCATTAGTAACTGCGTTAATTGCCTAGAGATGACCGACAGATGCGCCACCTGTACACACACACACGGGAAAAACTAATATTCCCCATATATCCTTCTAGGCAAGGGGGTAGCATTATCTTTGGCAACATTATCACCATTCATCATATTTGTCGTCATTGTGCACGATTTCCTTCATCGCCATCATTGCCACTAACGTGTCTTTATCTTCATCGTCATCTTTAACATGGCCTTCATCATCAACAGCGATATTGGTTTAGGTATCACTCTCTCACGCAAACTTACATTAGTGCGTGCGTGTTTGTGTGCGCGCGCCTTCGTTCGGTGCTACTCGCTAACAGCACTTGCCCCAAAAGTCTGTTGAGGCTTTACGGAGGATCTTTGTCTTCGCCGTCTGCGTGCGAGACGGACGGAACGAGAATGATCGGCGTGCTGACCGTCGGGCAAGCTGAGCCCCGATTCCCATTGGCTCTCCCCAACCCAACAGCATAAATGGGCGAATCGCAGTTTTTATTTTTTACTTTTCAACTATTTCATTTTTATTTTAAACAGGCGAGGCCCACTTAACTATACAGCTTCTTGTTTTTTTGTTCAGAAGCGACCTGGAGGCGATTGATAGCTCAACGAAGTGGCTCTTCGTGCGGAATTTTAGAGCGGCCAAAACCTCTCTAAACGCACGTTAAGTCGAGGCGCGGATCAGTGTGGTGTGCTGTAGTTGTGGGTGCTAACCCACCTATCCCAAGCCATGTGGCCAGCATGGAAGAGTAGGCCAAATATCTTCAAGAGGAGGGGGCTCTCTAGGGTCTTGCTCTAGCGCAAGGGTTGGCAGCCAAAAACTAACAAGAAGAATCCGGTACAAAAAGAAACCCGCCGCTTCAAGAGCCGTACGATGCACATTAATACGAGACGGTGGCTTCTAAATAAATAAATAACGCCACGACTCTCGTGACGTCACACCGACACCACCTTCCCAACAATCTCGTGACGTCACTCCGCCACCACCTTCCCAACAATCTCGTGACGTCACACCGCCACCACCTTCCCAACAATCTCGTGACGTCACACCGCCAGCACCTTCCCAACAATCTCGTGACGTCACTCCGCCACCACCTTCCCAACAATCTCGTGACGTCACACCGCCACCACCCTCCCAACAATCTCGTGACGTCACACCGCCACCACCTTCCCAACAATCTCGTGACGTCACACCGCCACCACCTTCGCAACAATCGTGACGTCACACCACCACCACCTTCCCAACATCCTCGTGACGTCACACCGCTACCACCTTCCCAACAATCTCGTGACGTCACACCGCCACCACCTTCAAAACAATCTCGTGACGTCACACCGCCACCACCTTCCCAACAATCTCGTGACGTCACACCGCCACCACCTTCGCAACAATCGTGACGTCACACCACCACCACCTTCCCAACATCCTCGTGACGTCACACCGCTACCACCTTCCCAACAATCTCGTGACGTCACACCGCCACCACCTTCCCAACAATCTCGTGACGTCACACCGCCACCACCTTCGCAACAATCTCGTGACGTCACACCACCACCACCTTCCAAACAATTTCGTGACGTCACACCGCCACCACCTTCCCAACATTCGTCGAACGTTGGTGCTGCTCTGCATCTTCTTAGGTTTTTTCGGTGCTCTGCACCGAAAAAATGCTGCTCTGCATTTTGCGCGACGCTTTTCACATTTGAGAACGTCGTCTCAAATTGCGCACGCGACAGCCGTAGGCGAAGCGTCGACGAAAGGGAAAACATTTTTGTCTCGTTCCGTTACCGGTTGGTGCCTCTCTTCGGCGAATGACCCGCGGCTGGGATTTGGTTGTAAAAATTAACACCCACCGCCGCCGCCGCCGCCGCCACCCGCTCTAAAAATGCCAATCCTGTGGCTTCAAGAAGAGCGCATGACTTATAAGCACCAAAGACAAAGATCCCCCAGTAAAGTCGGACTTGTTGGGGCAAGTGCTGTTAGCGAACACCTATGGGAGGACAACGGCGGCACACGAGAGCGAGTTGGGTGGCCAACACCAAACCCGGCCACCGTCGTCTCCATCGGTGGCGATGTTTTACACACCGCATCGGGTACCCATTTGAGGCCGAGTCGACCTAGGGGAGGCCCAGGACCGGTTCACACAATCGTCACCTGGTGTTGTTGGTTGGCCTTGCGCGGGAATCGAACTCGGGTCGCCGGGTTCTAAATTGAAAAAAACACATTTCGTTTTGTGGTCCTTCCATCCCCACCTCCGATTAGCACGGTCGGCTACGGCACGGCACGCGTCCAACACACGTGCACACGTAGCCCAGTGCGCTAACCACTGCGCCACCACCACCTCCCCCTCCCAACCCTACAAGACCACGGACCGCACCCCAAGCCTCTCGCTCCCCCAAGTGGACCACGGAAGCCTTGGGCGAAGTAGACCCGCAACTGGGGCACACGTCAAGACGTAAGGGGGTTGTGTGGGGGGGGGGGCACTGACGGTAAGAATCTGAGCGGGTCGGCCTCCTCTCATTAAATCAATGCTTCGCAATTATCATGCTCCCCTAAATCCTCCGAGGGGCGGTGATTGTGCCGGGGCTGGGAGAGGGTGGAGGGGGGGGTGCCCAGGGGTCACCCCACCACCCACACAACCCTCCCTCCCCGGCTGCGAGAGTAATCCGCGGAAGCCAATTGCACGCTTTGTTCGATGCTTGGGGACGTCACTGGGGAGACAAAGGCGGCCGGGCGTGGTGCTGGCCACCAACCCCCCTCCCCCCCCCCCCCATTTCGTGTGTCATTCCGGCCTTCATAGGTGCTGCTCGCTAACAGCACCTGCCTCAAAAGTCTGTTAAGGCTATACGGGGGATCTTTGTCGTCTTGTGAGCGCACCGCGCTACGAAACGCGGCCACACGAGTTCGATTCCCGCTCGCGACAAATGACAGTGGCGCAAATTTGAACCGGTCCTGGGCCTCCCCCGTCGGTTTGACTCGGCCTCAAATGAGAACCCGGTGGCGTTGTGTAAACATCGCCACTAGAGAGACAAATGTGGCCGGGCGTGATGCTGGGCCATACACGCTATCGCATCGCATGCCGCGCCGGCCTTCATTAGATGCACGCTAGCAGCAGTTGCCCCCAACAGTCTGTTGAGGCTATTCCAGTGGATCTGTGTCTGTTTTGTTGTCGTTGTATACGTGGGTTGTGCTGTTAGGCAGCAACCTAAGCAGGGATTCGTTTCTGGGGCCACCGGTGGACTGGGATTAGTAGGTTGCTAGCAGCCAACTCCGTAGGGTGAGATATTAACTGAATGTGGTGTGCCTGGTGACATGGGCAGAATCCGACTAAAACTCAGCTTTGCGTGCGTGGGAGAAAACATTTCTAAGGTCTGCTCATTTTGTTTTTCCATTGGACGCTGCACTGAGAATAAACACGTGGCGCTGGCAGAAAAACACTAAATAAATCGCATTCAGGCCTCAAAAAAGACACCGTGCGAATTATACAGCTACCTCCAATCTCTCCTCTCATACGACCACAGATCCACGACGCAAGTCCCTCCAAGTGCGTGGTGTGTCTGCCCGTCCGCCCTCACTCGGGGATGACGAGGCCCACCCCACCGGGCCGATCCTTCAGCCACTCCTCTCCGCACCGCGTTTGCTCCGCACGCCGCCAGCAGCTTCATCAGATTTCATTTCCCCCCGATTGCCTGCGCGCTCGCCCCACATCTCCCCCCCCCCCCCTCTACGTCGATATGAGCACGTGGCAGCCAGCACGGGCCAACGTGCACGTGAATGGGGCCGGCCTGGCCGGGTGAGCGAGCGAGCGAGCGAGCGCGTACGGCTAAAATCGTAATGAGGAGATCGTATTGTTCTTCATTCAGACAGACCTGGTCTTCACCTGAGGACGGCTGCTTGCGTTGTGGCCGAAACGTCGTGAGAATTATTTTATTATGTTTTATTTTTATTATTTTAGCACTTCCCTTCTACGTGACTTTACCGAAAGAACCAAGAAGATGAATCCCCTGCAGTCACGAAAGCTTTAAATCGAAATATTCTTGGTTCTGTCGGTAAAGTCAAGAATATGAATCCCTGCAGTCACGAAAGAAGCTTTAAATCGAAATCTCTGAGATCGTATTGATTGGACTTGAGGGGCGGGGTTTGGGGGGGGGGTGCTGAGGGTTTTGCCCTGGGGAGAGCGGTGTCCCCCCCCTTGCGCCTCCACCACCCCCTGGCGTCCCATGATGCTATGGACGCCCCCTAACTAAAAACACCGCCCCACCACCACCACCACCCCACGGTGCCTCTGCTAAATTGGTTACAGTCCTTGGAGCAAAGCGCTTCTCCCGGGGCCAGATGTGAGGCAGCGCCACCCACCCCCCACCCTTGGACCGGAGAGATTCGCCTCTGCGCGTGGCCACCTGTGCCCCCCCCCCCTGCCTCACCCCCCCCCCTCCCTCCTACGAAGCCGGGCTGTGGATGTGGAGGGAAAGCGTTGCGGCGAAGTAAGAAGAAGACTGCAACGAGCAAGTCCCATGCGGAAGTTGCCGTGGTTAGAGCCAAGGGGGGGGGGGGGGGGTCAGCAAACCTGCGAATTCTTAAACGTGGGAGGGAAAAAAAACGGAGGACCTGGAGGAAAATCCACGCGACCACGGCAGGTTGCTTCTGAAAAAAAGCTATATAGCTCAGTGGGCCTTATTTGGTCAAATCAAAATTAGTGTTTAATCGCTTGTCACGTGGACCGAAACAGGAAGGCTTCTTCACACTTCTGGAAGATGGCCTAATGAAGCTGAGCGAAACGTCGTACTCAAATTGTAAATGTTGTGGGTTTACTCTCCAATACGCTGGTGTGCTCAAGTAGTAACCAATTGGCACGTTTTTGATTGTGACGAACCTTACTAATTCGCTGTCGGGTGGTGGCAGGTTAAATGGACACATTTATAATTCACGCGATCTAACCCAAACAAACCTTTATTATGGAAAATATTTGTCGTAGAAGCCTTCAGCCTTCATCTTTACAAAGATACGGGGTTGCCACTCCTTCCGTACGTAGCCAACCGATTACCACAGCTGGTTATGTACGGTGCAAAAGAAGCAGTTCACATACAGACACACACACACATACAATATACCACACCTCGCCACCCAAATTAATTCCACCCCCCAACCCTCTGCTCCTTCCCACTCCCGCCCCAAACCGGAATGAGAGTCTCTGGGCATGACACCAACACCTTGCACCGACACATCATTTGCTGGGCTGTCACATTCACGCGCAGCTTTTAACCTTTACAAAAAAAGTCTAAAACGCCGTCGCAGCTCATGGGCCGCCTAATTGCCCAGCTTGCAGCAATATTATCGGTCGCTCGCGTTCGCCGTCTTTTAACATTTGGCGACTCGTCCGGCGTATCGCGACATTGGCTCCTTTCCACCAGGAGCAGCATCGTGGCAGAGGTGGCAGGAGGGGAGGGAGGGAAGGGGTTGTGCCGAAAGGCACTTGGGGGTGCTGGTCGCACCCGCTTACAGCCTTACCACAAGCCGTGCGGCGGTGCCAACCTCTCTCGTCTGGGAAGCCAGGAGACGATCCCCCCACCCCCCTAATGACTTCCAGTGGAGGTGAAGGGATCCTCGGTCACATCTGCCAGGCGACTCACGCCAAACCGATCTGCGCTCGACTTGTCACGGCCAATTGCAATGTGGGCAGCTGGCGTTTTTCATCCAAACTGAATACTCTCCAAGACATCAGTGGCTGAGCTCCGATTGGGATATAGGGAGACCCCTCGCATTTTAACCAAACCCAGGCGATGCTCCATCATTGCACCTCGTGTGTAGTAGTACGCATTGTTGTTCAAGCAGACCGGCATGCGAATGTCATGCGTGGCTGATATATTATTTAACGAATAAATAATTGACGCATTGAAAGTCCATCTATACGAGTAAAGTAAAAAAAAATGGTTTCAAAGTCTATCGTCCTATGAGCCTTTAGAACACCTCCGAACCACGTTCTTTTTTAAATCCTTTATATTAAGTTCACTTGCTTGCTTGCGCGCTTACGACCATGCAAATCTTTCGGTCGTTTTTTAACCCACTTCCCGTGATCCAATCGAGCTGACATTTTGCACACAGACTCGTTGTGCGTGACAATTAATTTTCGTAAAAAAATTCCAAAATTTAACACTTTTTAGGAAACATTTTTTTATATTTAATTACCAATTGCTTAATGGTGGCAGGCAATCATCTGACCCATAGGTGGCAGCCATCTCAAGCCAGAGGACGAGAGGACTCTAGCCGCCACGCATATAAAGGATTTATAGTGAAAAACTTTGTTTTTAAGGGTTATTTTTTTTACCCCGATGAATCTCAGCAGAGTCAGGTCAGTTAAATAACACTGGTCACCACACTTTTTCTGGCATAAGGTATTCCAACGGTTTCTGATGTAATTTTGGGGTGCTGATTCTAAATCTGGCATCAGGTTTTTGAGATATCAAATATTGCATTTTCAATAAAAACTGCAGAAGAAAAATATTAAATAAATGTGGATATCTACATACAATGGATATTATAAACACACTATCCTAAAAATACAGCACCATATTTTAACACTAAAGCAGTCACTGACTAGCAACAACGTGCAATCATAAGTGACAGAGTTAATTTCGGGTAAAAATCAATGAAAATGGGGTATGCCGATAGCATAAAAATTAAATGTGATAGAGCAAATCAGAGATCAGATTTGGAATCAGCACCCTGAAATTAGTCTAAAACAGCTGCAAGAGTCCAGGCCAGAAAAAAAATGTGTTTTTTTTGTTGACCAGTGTAATTCCTGCCGGGTTTCACAACGTGACGTGTCTGGTGCCCTCCCTCTTCAGGATGGAAGCCCCCTTTTCTAGTGCGAGGAATCACACAACTGGCGCTGGAGGAGCCTTCGAGAGAACGAGGAACGGGACTGGAGGTCCGCTCCTCTGTGAAAATCTCGCATTTATTTATATCAACCGACCAACAACGACCTGCCAGACCACAACATTCCTGCAGTATTTGTTCACGAAATAAATTAATGTAGATCCGTTCCAACACTCTGGGTCTTAACCAGCAGCCTCGGCCGTGGGATACGTTACTGCTGCCAAGTTGGTAGATGTTAGGTTAGGAAGGAGTATTCCGTGCCACCTTTACAAAATGGGGCCTATCGAACACAGACAATACAACTGTTTAAAAAAAAAATACCGTGGACTGTGGTGGAGAATCATGAGAAATCAGCAAATGATGAAGAGGCTGCAAGCTCATGTCCCTGTGTAACATTACTTATCGTGTTTTGCTCATCAGCCTTCAGGTCTTCTGCCGACTGGCACAGCAGCCAGAACAATCAGCTCTGAATAATACGAATTCCTGATCGGGATGTTGACCCATCATCATCATCATCTATCTGGGATCAACATATTGAGCACTACTTGGTGGGGACGGGGATTAGATGTCCGATTGATAAACTGGCAACTGCCAATGTACGGATGAAGACCTTCCCACACCTTCCGAATCAGGGCAGTCTTCACAAGAAGAGGGCTGTGAGAACGTCGTGGCGGTGAACCGCGTGAACGTTGAACGTCATTGTTGAACCTCGGGGTATGCGTGGATTTTACACACTACCATGATTAACTGCTTTCCATCGGCGTCATCATCCCCCCCGAACTCCGCAGGCGACGAATGACTTGGTTCACCGATGACGGGACACGGATGATGCTTGCCAAGCGATTGGCTTGGCAAGTAAAAACCAAACCAACATTCCGCGTCGCAGTTACTTGGAGGGAGGCAGTGCCGGATTAAGCTAGCGTGGGGTACGTAACACATGATTTAAAGGGGCCCTAATAAAAAAATGTAAACACAAATGTTTCACTTACATTGTTAAGTAATTATATTTTTTCATTTGCTATACGGCCAGATAATACGATAACTCGCTAACCTTAAACACCCAGTCGTTCATAAAAGTTGAAGGCGGTATAGTACTATAGTAATTGAGCAAGTGCAGAATCACTGAACCGGAATTGATAACTTGAACGCATTTAGCGCGGGGCCCTTAAAAGTGCGGGGCCCGTAGCTACTAAATACGTAGCTACTTTTGCTACTAGGATTATCCAGCCCTGGAGGGGAGGGGGGCTAAAATCGTAACATTTCACCCTTCGATGTATTCCAATCGTAATTCATTTTTAAATAAAGAGCTGGTCGGTGGAGCACGCTGAACGATGGAATGGGCCAAGTGGGAGCGAAACGGAGAGCAGATGCGGGACGCAAGGGCCACTTGGCATGGGCAGGCAGTTGGTGAGGGGAGGGGGTAGCATGCCAAGAAGATTGGAAGGAATGCCATAGGCAAGTGTGTATGTATGCTGAACTTCTTTTGCACTGTGCGTTGGCCAACCGTTCTAAATCGGAGATGCGGGGGAAGGACAAACTAAAAACACCAAAAGCAGCTCTAAAAAAATATTTTCAATCTAGGAGATGTAAAAGTGCATTGCTCTAGTGGCTTCCTAATAAATCAAATAATCGTGGGGAAATTGTGGTAAGGAATTCAAGAAACGCAAAAGCAAAACACATGCGATTAAAACTGCCCAGTGGCAGCACCTAATTCGGTCAGGGTGTTATTGGATTGTGCGATCCCTCTGTCGACGAATGGATCGAGACCCACACGTTTCAAAAAAATCCGTGCAAGGAGTGGGACGACCGCCTGTGATTGCAAGCGACGGGAGACGCGCGGTTCTAGGTTTGGGTGGCTAGAGCGGTGAGGGGTGAGGAGTAGACGCGGTATAGAAGGGGGGGGGGGAGGGGGGGGCTCTCGAAAAAAAAATTGGGATGCCGAGGATAAACATGGGTCGCGTCAAATCACCACAGGGCCCAGCTGGTAAAGAAGCGTCAAGCAAGGTCGGGCATTTTTGCTCAAACAAATATTGAGATGTGACCGGACTGCAGAGCCGTGGATTAGACGGACACGTGGACGCCCCGTTCGGATGTTTGTTTACTTTGCTCACGGAACCCTCGTTTGCTCCCCCCACCCACCCACCTGCCACTCAAACAAAAAACAGAGCTGGATGTAATCTTCCCAGGACACAGTTCGCCGTCGTTTCGGCACCAAGGAATACTTTAATGAATAAATAAATGAAACTAGCAAACAAACAACAAAACACGCAGCAAATACCTTCGGAGACAAAAGCAATTTGATGGGATTGTCCTTCTTGGTTCTTTCGGTAAAGTCACGTAGAAGGGAAATAATAAAATAATAAAAATAAAACATAATAGAATACAATTCTCACGACGTTTCGGCCACAACGCAAGCAGCCGTCCTCGGGTGAAGAACATGTCTGTCGGAAAGCTTTCGTCGTGAGAATTGTATTTTATTATGTTTTATTTTTATTATTTCATTTTTTCCCTTCTACGTGACTTTACCGAAAGAACCAAGAAGATGAATCCCTGCAGTCACGAAAGCTTTCAATCGAAATTTGATGGAATTACTTACGAAAAAAAGGCAACCCCCCCCCCCCCCCATTAAGGATTACCCCAACAACAACAACAAAAGACACGTGGGCAAGGTGGCACATGGTCGGCGAAGCTTCCTAGCGATCAGCACAAGGACGCCCCCTCTTGTAGCCCGCTGAAGCGTGCAGGGGGGTGGCAGGGCGGGTGGGTTTCCGTGGGACTAGGCGAAGTTGCTGATCCAAGGCCGTCGATAACCTCTCTCCGACGTTTCTGCCAACGCACGAATCGGGTCCACCGAGCCGCGCGCCACAAGTTCTCTCTGTTCTCGAGCGTAAAAACGTCCAACCTCGACCGCTCAATCATCGCGGAGGAAATTGCACACTTACAGCAATAATGATGATAACAACAATAGGAAAAAAATTCGGAAATGTTATCGTCTCTGTCCGGTTTATTGCCAAGCACGCTTGCTTGTAGTTGGGGAAGAGGTGGGTGTGGGGGAACCCGCCACACCATAAAATACCGACATCACTTACCGAAACACAGAGCAAGCGATACACAAAATCATCCGTTTGACATGCAACATACGTATATATGTGTTTTCAAAATCTGTTCAGCACAGCTCGATTTTGCTTTAACTCCCCTCGCCACCCCCGCCCACACCCCCCCACCCCCTCCAATACCACCGGAGCGCTTCTGGTCGACAGGCAGAGCCCGCTTTTGTTTTGGTCTCAAAATTAGCGATACGTGTCCCCGCCACGCCGCGCACAGCCATTCATCTGCATTAGCGCGCTTATGTAAATGATGCACCCCCGATTGGATTGAGCTTCGCCTTGATCCGATTACGTCTCGTGAATCCCCCGCCCTTACACGCGGAACCACGGGCGCGCAGACGCAGCGATTAATAACCGTCTGGGGGGGTGAAGCGGAGCGTTTGAGTCGCAGCACTGCGCCTCCAACCTCTCCCCCCCCCCCCCTGTCTGTCCGTCCAGGGTGGCGTAGATGTTAACTACCTCGCCTGGTGTACAGGAGGTCGTGGGTTCCATGCAAACCCTGACGCCTGCTGTGTATTTGGAGTTTGCGTGTTCTCGCTCTCTCTGTCTCTCCCGTGGTCGAGTGGATGTTTCTCAACATCCACGTCGCCGCTGCTGTCACACGGTCACCCCCGCACGCCGCCGTGAAACGCAGCGGACTCCACCCCCCTCCCTCCCTCCCAGAAGTTCCCTCCACCCTCCCAAAAGCTCCCTCCTCCACCCCCCAGAAGCCCCCCCCCCCCCCCCGAAGCTCCCCCCCCCCCTCGTTCTCCATCCCTCGTCAAATGCACTTCCCCAACCGGTCTCGCAAACCCAATCCAAACCCAATCCGCTCCACCCCCCCCCTGCCACCCCCTCTTCCAAGTCAGCTGCAGCAGCGGCAGCGTCGGCAGGTTCTCAGCTCGCTCGGCGACAAGCGGCGTATTCAATTATACCTCGACACAAAACACAACACACGCGGCATTAGGCGCCTTTGTGGTCGTGCACACGCGGCTCCGCTTTCACGGCTGTCACGATTCATAACGCGGCGGGAAACCACGCAGCGTTCCCTTCGTGTGCGGCGAGCGCGACATCGGAACGATAGCAGCCCCCCCAGCTCTCCCTAGCCCCCCCGTACCGCCCCTAGCCCCCCCGTACCACCCCCCCCCCAGCTTTCCCTAGCCCCCCCGTACCGCCCCTAGCCCCCCCCCAGCTCTCCCTAGCCCCCCCGTACCACCCCTTGCCCCCCCCCCACCGCCCCCTAGCCCCCCCAGCTCTCCCTAGCCCCCCACCACCCCGGGTAAAATATATAGAACTGTAATTTATCATACAAAACATTGAGAGAGAGAGAGAGAGAGCAGTCGTCATCGCGGTCATCAACCACGCTCGATCCGCCGTTGGATGAAAGTCGACCCGAGCCGTCGCCATCTCTCGCGGTCCCGAGATGCAGCCCAGCTCAGCACGCAGCCACGGGACGATTCCATCGCTCCATCTCTGCAGTCAGAGCCCCCCCCCCCACCACCATCTACCACCACCCCATGTCAGTAGTCGGGTTTGTTTGGCCATACCTCGCCAGGCTGGTCAGTGCGGGTTGGTTGAAGTCATGGGTAGGCCAGGAACCAATCACCCTCGCAAGAGATTACAACGGTGAGCGGGAATCAAACTCAGTTTTAAAACACGTAGTCGCCTTTCGCGAACAATATCATCCATAATTAGAGGTTTTTTGGGGGGTGTTAGATCGCGTAAATATATCAAAGTGTCGTTAAACCCGCCACCACCCGACATACGCGATAAGCCTCACTAATTGCCTAAACAGAACGTGCCAATTCGTTACTTCATACAGCTCACACCGTGTGTTGGAAAGCCAAGCCACAACATTCATAACCACCGGCGAAACGTGACGGCACTCAACATTGTAAATGTTGATTTAAAGCTTTCGTCACTGCAGGGATTCATATTCTTGGTTCTTTCGGTAAAGTCGAAACGTCGTGAGAATTTTTTTGTTTTATATTTCTATTATTGTATTATTTCCCTTCTACGTGACTTTACCGAAAGAACCAAGAATATTGTAAATGTTGATGCGGGGTTTCACACCCCCCCCCCCCTCTCTTTCTGCAACACACCGGGTGTGCTGAAGTAGTAACTAATCGACACGGGGGTTTTGTTGTTGTTTCACGTGACAAACCTTACTAATTGGCCGTGTCGGGTGGTGGCGTGTCACCGATACATTTATATTTACGCAATATAACCTCCACCCCCCTCCCCCCCTAAAAAAAAACCTTTTATGTCCTTATCGGGATGTCTGTAACAATTCTCCAAACGTGCGCGCCTCCACCCTCCCACCAACCCCCCTTCGTCCCCACCGGATTTCGGAGTTATAGCCCTGCGCTTCGTTGTGAACAATGCCTCTGTGTGCTACGAGTGAAAGACAGCAATGGGGGGTGGCGGGGAACGGAAGATTGCTGCTGCTGATGCTGCTGCTGCTGCAACGCGCCTGTTGTCGACGCGCGTGCGAGATGGAGATCTTTGCTATTAGGGGAGCAGGCCCCATTTCCTGGCTTTAGCGCCGAGAGGAAATTGCCGCGCAGAGAGAGAGAGACGCAGAACGGGAATCGCTCCGTCGTAACGCCGGGAACTCCGGCACACGCTCGATGCTGGGACTGGAACTCAGTGTGTGCAATGCGCGTTAACAGCCGCACCACCACAAGGAAGGCATGGCGAAGCCTTCATCCAGCAGTGGATCGAGAACGGGCTGCGCGTTGAACTTCTTTCGCACCGTACGTAGCCGACCGAGCTCATGGGGGGGCTGTAAAGTAGGAGCGAAGTGGTTGCTCAGGTGGACGGACTGGCGGTGTTTGGCGTTACCATTCGTGAAAAATGCCGAAGCCGCCTCCCAATCATTTGCATGCAACGCAGATTAATCGATTTACTGTGCCGGACATATTATAAATCCTTCACAGGCCCATGCCCTCTTCTTGGTTCTTTCGGTAAAGTCACGTAGAATGGAAATAATAAAATAATGGAAATAATAAAATAAAACACACATGAGGACGGCTGCTTGCGTTGTGGCGGAAACGTCGTGAGAATTATATTTTATTAGGTTTTATTTTTTATTATTTTGTTATTTCCATTCAACGTGACTTTACCGAAAGAACCAATTAGATGAATCCCTGCAGTCACGAAAGCTTTAAATCGAATAGGCCCATCCCCTATTTACCTCGGTCGCCTCATTTCCCTCGACTTCTCTCCGCTTCAAAACAACAACAACAACAACGCTGATCGTCTTAGGACACAGAAGATGTTTCTTTTTTTCCCCTCGCTCTCTTTTTGGCATTGTTCAATTTTCGGCCGTGAATATCTCGCCACTTAAAAGGCAAGCAACGCCGCGATAACGGGCAGCGAGAGAGTGAAAAGGGGGGGGGAGTATGGACTGGTGTATGTGCCCTCCCCTTAGGGGCCGTCCATATATGACGTCACGCGAAAAATGCTTCAAATCGCTTTAAACTATTGTCATTGTAGTGCGTATTTAATGTGGCGCTGCACTCCGTTGTAGGAGAAAACATTTATTAAAAAGTCTATTTAATTAAGTAGAACGTGTTGTCTATATTTATTTAAAGTTGCGCATTTTGATGCGACGTCACATTTCTCAAACCCCCTCCCCCAGGTGCGTGACGTCATTTATGGACGGCCCCTTACTCGGCTCTCGTCTCTGCAAACGTCGGCAGCCGCAACGCTCCAAGTCCCCGTTTGAAATCATCACGAGGACGTCGAGACGAGCCGACGCGTTCATAAAGACCACACGCGATCAATACGACAATAAAAAAAAACACACATTCTTACGTAAATAAATTAATGAATAGACTACAATCGTAACACCGCGTGGGTTTGATTATATTTTTTCTGCGTCAACGTAAATATATACAACATACAAAGACCCCCCCCCCCCCCCGTATAGGCTTAACAGACTGTTGGGGCAAGTGCTGTTTGCGCGTAGCACCTATGAAGGCCGGCACGGCGCACGAATGAATGAGTGGCCTGGCACCACATCCGGCAGCCTTCGTCTCCCTCGTGGCGATGTTTACACACCGCAGCAGGTATTCACTTGAGGCCGAGTCGACCTAAGGGGAGGCCCATGACCAGTTCAGTCAATTGGCACTGCTGTTGGTGGTCGTGAGCTGGAATCAAAACACGGATCGCCGTGTTCGTAGCGCAGCATGCGAACCGCTAGACTACCGCTCCCCGTACCGATATATTACACATACATACAATAATACAATGGGCGCAGAAAATGGATAAGCTTTGAAGAACGTTAAGGTTTTAACTGAATGCAACTGGGAGACCCATGACCTTGATTAATGGTCCAGTCACGGGGTGGTGGCTGAAGTGGGCCAGTGGGGGGAGAGGGGGAGAGAAGCGTAAACGTCAGAGGCTTTAGAAGTCTGCAGGGGTATGGACAGACGGGTTGCTCATCGATGTTCCGGGTGGGGGCTGGGGGGGGGGTAGAGGCGGTGGGTGGCGGGGGGGCAATGAAATGTGCCTGGTCAGACAACATAATTATCGGGGTAATTCAATAAGCGCATAGAGTGGTGAGAGTAAGGACATTGCGATGTCAGCCACCCAAATTACCCAGGGCTCAGCCACTCGCCTCTTTCCTTGTGTCCAAGCACCTTCTGTGAAGTGAAACTCCTCTTATCCGTGGCCCCATCTTATCCTAGACTCCGCCCCCCTATTGTTTGTGACCTCAATTAATCCGTGGAAAATCCTATTATCTGTGGATAGATCCTTGCTTCGTGTCAGTTTATGTTTTTTTCCTCTTGGCTATACGGAGGAGTGGCGCATGCAAATTCATTCCAATGTACGCAATTATCTTCAGAGAGAAGGCAGCATCAGTTGAAGGTGCGTATGTAGAACCGCTTTCGCACCGTACTAAAATCGGAGGTGTGGTGGAAGATCAACGAACTCGCACAAAAAAAGCAGTTGCAAAGAAATTAATTTAAAAATGTAAAGACATGAGTGGAGGCAAATTCATTCTATTGTACGCGCTCATCTACAGATAAGAGTCACATAAAAAGGTAGGTGATCTCATTCCACTTAAATTAATCCTACGACAGTCGGACTTTGCTTATCCGCGGCCCTATTATCCCCACAATTCCTATTATCTGTGGTACCTCTACGATTCGTACACACAAAAAATGCCTGATCAGTCCTGGCTCCAATTATACGTGTATTTTCCCATCCCGCATAGCAGAATGGCTTTCCATAATCCACACATTTGAAGGATTTTTGTCAGCAAATAATATTTATAATCAATACTTAAATTCTTTTTTTTTTTTACAGAGGCGCGGAGTAAATTCGCGAAACATCTTTCAGATCACCGCATATACTTATCGGAGCTCTGGCGGTGGCAGTAAATTGGATGAATCATCTGCGCTCATCCACAGGCAACCGCGTGGATATCACGAGTCACATTCATGGGATGTGCATGGCGAGTCGAGAACAGCCAAGTGGCCCCATACGGATGCCAACAGTGGGGCCCCCATAAAGAGGCAATTTCACTGCACTGCACAATTTCGTCGTCTTTTTTTGCATCCACTCCAACAAACCATTTAGCAGTGCCCCCCTCCTCCCCACGTCCTTCCGCCACGAGGCTTAGCCAACCCATCCATGCCTCCCTTCACCCACTCACCCGGAACCCCCCCGCCGCCCACCGTTTTGTAAAGAGATGAGGGGTGGGTGGGGGGGGTACGGGGGAAGGGGGGGGTGAAGCGACCCTCGTGAGACCAGTCCACCTCATCCCTGCGGCAGTGACCCACCCGAGATTAAAAAACTGTCACGGCTGATTTGGGGAAGGGTAAACACCCCCGCGTAATAATCACGGCCGACACGCCCTTAAATTGAATTTTAGGGGCCAATATTCGGCAACATTTACATACATGATTGGAACCGGAGATTTACCGACCCGCGTCCTCTCTTTTTTTTTTTGGAGGTTAGAATTCATTTTAACTCATGAATCTGTCCATGTGGCAGGCAGGCAATTTTATTAGGAGGTGATTTCTCTGTCATTGATAGAGCACGCTCACCCGGTCCATAGTCACAGACGCACAGCAATAAAGGGTTGTGTGTGTGGGGGACACGGACACACACATAAATACCTTAAAATCTCAGCAAAGGTCATCTTAGGCAAACCATTCACCGATGGTCAATGGTTGTTGAGCGCAATATCGAAAAATAAATCGTGTTAAATGTCATCAAGATGTAATGGTGCGTCTGTGTAATCGGGACCACTCAAAACAGGAGAGAGCTTGCATTGCGGTGGGGCTTTGCAGCTTTTGTGCAGTGCTACGCAAGAAGATGCAGGAACTTGTTTTTTTAGCACCGTGTACATAGCCGACCGTGCTAATCGGAGGCGCGGGTTGAGGACACCAAACTAAAACACGAGAAGCAGTTCTAAAGAAAATTAATTTTTCAATCTAGATTTAGGATGAGCGGCTGTTGAACGGCTGCGGAGACGCGAAACTGAAATTGTCGAAGCAACGGCAGAAGAAAATAAAAAAAATGGCGACCAAAGTAGAGGTCAAGATCCAGAGGTCAACTTGGACAATGCGTCACCCACCGTAACTTCCACCGTCGTTGCAAGAGTCGACCCTCAATGTCCTCTCTGACAGTGTCCCAGGGTCGCCGCAGCGGTGAGATGTTAACTACCTCGCCCTGTACGCAGGAGGAATGTGGGATCGATCCAGACCCTGACGCCCGCATGCTTGAGAGAATGCACGTTCTCCCCGTGATCGCGTGGATTTTTTCTCTGGGTCCTCCAGTTATTCCCTCCACATTTTAGAAACGTGATTTTAGGAGTATGTGGCTGCTATAAATCTCCACGTGACAAGCTACTTCTCGTTGAGCGATCATTTGTGGCCAGGTCGCTTCTGTAAAAGAAGCTATAGAGCTCATTGGGCCCTTTATCTGGTAAAATAAAATAAAAAATCAAGTTTACTTTTAGATTGTGGCCTTCTTTCAGACCTCTGGGTGCCACTTACATCGCCCGTCTTGGCGACCTGCTCTCCTCCACAATGCGTCCCATCCATCACCACCCCATTTCCCGATCTTATACATTAGGCACAACGCTTTGTAGCTAAAGTTCAATTGTGACACCTCATTCTTCCGTGAAAACACCAAGCATCTTGAAACATGAACGTGCATGCACAGGCCAACTGCTGTGTTCAACAATGCAGCGATAATGGCAATGTAGGCGGAACTAACAGCAATATTGAAGTAAGTAAAAAAAGCCAAGGTAATGAGACTAGGATGTGTTCATGCTCTTTCACGTTTAAAGCCCGAGGAGGCAGCCGTCTCAAATCCACATGCCTCCGGAAGGGCTCAGAATATGCCCAATACAACAGCTTACATAAAATCACAAAAGGTGAAACTCATTTTTTGTTTGTTTGTTTGTTATCAAACCCAGGAGGAATGACGGGCCCAGTTGACCACAGCCGGGATTTTAACTTCGCAAACGTTATCGTGGGAGAAGTCACAATCGCTGTGGGTGTATTGTTTTACGCCGATGGATAACCAGTGGTACAGAAATATAAACTGATGTTGATCATAATATCATTAATGCTCATACATTTTCAAGACAACGCTCTCCAAATCAATAAAATTAGCATGTGACTATGCACGAGAGAAATTTAAAAACAAATGCTGTAATTAGAAATGGTTTCACCGCGTGCTTTACATTTTTTATTATTATATTTAAAACCCACATTTGAATGGGAGAATACATTTCACGGTGGCGAAAGCCTTTCTCGCGATCGATTCGTGGAGGCCCCGCTGCTGGGCAGCACACAGAGCAGGACAATTTAGCAGCAGCAGCACACAGCTCGTTTATTTGTGTGTGTGTATATATATATACGAAGCCAGTGTAGTTAAACTTGCATACCTTTCTCACAATTAGGGGATTATCATAGCAGCAGCAGCAGCAGGAAAAGAAGGCATTCAAACAATGTTAACGAGCGGTATGTGACAGTCGTACAAAGGTTAGGCCGCGTAAAAGAAAAAAAAACAAGCTAAGACAAAGATCCCCCGTATACCCTTAACAGACTGTTGGGGTAAGTGCTGTTAGCGAGCACCTATGAAGGCCGAGACGGCACACGAGGGGGTGTGTGGCCAGCACCACACCCGACCGCCTTCGTCTCCCGAGTGACGATGTTCACTACACACCGCACCAGGTACTAATTTAAGGCCAAGTAGACCTAGGGGATGCCCACGACCGGTTCAGATAATCGTCACTGGTGTTGGTGGCCGTGAGCCGTATTTGTAGCGCAGCATGCGAACCTGTCACACACATTCCTGCCTCTTGCCAAGTGCATATGTATGTACCCTCATAATAACAACATGAGGCTCACTCTAAATAAAACATGTTTTTTTTTTAAATGGGTGAAAATGAATTACACTTCCAGTCAACGCAACAAATGCTTTTGGACAGAGAACCCGGAGCAGAGGTCACGTGGGCTGGCAGTCCTTTTCGAGCATTCTTGCAGTAATTTCCCCCCCCACCCCCCCAAAAAAAAAAAATTGCTCCCCACTCTCCCTCTCTCTCGTGTTCTTGTCGGGGAAGGCGCAGAGATGGGCCCCATCTGTTTAAGCGAACGACTTATCTGTGGCCACAGACACATCGAGGGGGCCAGGGGGGGAGGATGCCTGGCCACGTTTAGCTCGCATCAGTAATAAAGCGCATCAGGGCGTGGTATTTTTCAATCTGTTACGCAGCGTATTACATGAATTATTCAGCCTGAGATTACTTGGCCGGCGAGACTGGTGGCGGGTGGCCGTGGTGGCCCGGCGGGGCTTGCCGGTGATGGAGAGGGGGCGGCGGGGAGGGAGAGGTGGATGGGGAGGAAGGAGAGAGGTGTTTGCGAGTCAACCCATGGAGGTAATGATTAACTCACGCCAAGGGTCACCAACAAGATCAACATCTGCTGCCAAAGTCTCTGTCCTTATAGGTGTGTTTTTAGCATCGCCTGCTTTCCTTGGTCACCGCGACACGGTTATCGCATCAGCACCGCTGCCGCGTGTGCCCTTAGCCTTGCATCGCACGCGCACACACGAACGCGCACGAACGCGCACGCATGCACAAAAGGTGAGCGAGTGTCTTCCAACGAGGTTAAGCAAATGAACAAATAATTAATTAGGTTTTCCTATTTTTCTATAATTATCATTAGGATTCGCAGTGCGCGAGTCATTCTGAAGCACCACAGCCCATATCTGTTCGTGTGTCCGTGTGGGTATGCTGCTGGTCACCCGCCCCATCGTGTGCCGTGCCAGCCTTCATGGAGGTGCTCGCCAACAGCACTTACCCCGACAGCCTGTTAAACCCAATGCAAGCCTGGGTCACGCCGAAAAAAAAAAAAAATCACGCCACCCATTCCGGACCACGGCAGCAGCCTCACTCGACGCCACAAAATACCAAAAAGGAAGGCGGAGGAGACGGAAGCGAGAGTCTGGACTACGGCCGATGTCCAAAAAAATATATAAAAATTTAAGAGAAAATCCAAACGTTGTCAACCTTCCACGCCGCCGGTGTCTCGACGGAACATCAACTGACACGTGGTCCGGGGCTTGGCCGACGGCGGCCACCTGATGCCACAAATGGCGCCGTCAAATAACACTGGTCAAAAAAAAACGTTTTTTTTCTGGCCTGGACTTTTGCAGCTGTTTGACTAATTTCAGGGTGCCGATTCCAAATCTGATCTCAGATTTGCTCTATCACATCTCATTTTTATGCTATCGGCATACCCCATTTTAATTGATTTTACCCGAAATTAAAGCTGTAACTTATGATTGCAAGTTGTTGCGAGTCAGTGACTGCTTTAGTGTTAAAATATGGTGCTGTATTTTTAGGATAGTGTGTTTATAATATCATTTTATGTAGATATCCACATTGATTTAATATTTTTCTTCTGCAGTTTTTATTGAAAATGCAATATTTGATATCTCAAAAACCTGATGTGATAGACAAAAACCGATGCCAGATTTGGAATCGGCACCCCTAAATTACCTGCAAACCGTTGGAATACCTTATGCCAGAAAAAAGTGTGTTGACCAGTGTATTCGGCCGACTGCGAGTGACGTGGCACCGAATCCCAAACAGTCGACCGCGTCGTGAACACTCCGCCGCTGCTGCTACCTTCACCCCCTTTAAAAACAGGTGGAATGGACGGGAACAGACAATTGAGTGGCTAACAAATTAAACATTACATGTTTAATCTGCTGCCATTAATCGTTACAAAATAAGAAGTATGTTAAGGCTATACGGAGGAATCGTTGCCTTTGTATACACACACACACACCAGTGCTGACACATACAGCATGTAAATATATATATATACACACACACACACACGTATTGACACGTACAGCATGTATATACACACACACACAGCATGTACTGGGAGGGACCACCTGGTTCCACCAGCCCACAGGGGATTATTGTGTCCGTCCGTCGTGCATCCAAAAATGGGAGGGGTGGGGCTGGGTAGAGAGGGCTGGGAGGGGCTGGTCACCCCGTGGTGCCCTTATAAAACTCAACGTTTAACCTACTCACGCCGGCTTTTGCCCGCCATCACAGTCGGGCATATTTGCGGAATACACCACGCCGCCGTTGACCCTGGCCATTGACCGAGCAACTCAACGTTCCTACCAGCTCCCTCCGCAGGAATGTGTTATATACACACACACACACCAGTGTTGACACGTACAGCATGTATACACACACACCAGTGTTGACACGTACAGCATGTATATACACACACACACCAGTGTTGACACGTACAGCATGTATACACACACACACCAGTGTTGACACGTACAGCATGTATACACACACACACCAGTGTTGACACGTACAGCATGTATACACACACACACCAGTGTTGACACGTACAGCATGTATATACACACACACACACACCAGTGTTGACACGTACAGGATGCCCCAGGTAGTCATTAATGGTTGACTCGACCGAGGGGGAGGCCCAGAACAGGATCAGCTACCACGTGCTTCTGATGTTACCAATGACCAGTAAAAGACAAAGATCCCCCAGACAGCCTTAAACACACCGTTGGGGCAAGTGCCGTTGGCGAGCACCTGTGAAGGCTGGCACCGCCACACGAGGGGGTATGGGTGGCCAGCACCACACCCGGTCGCCTTTGTCTCCCTAGTGGCTCTGTTTACATATCGCAGCAAGTCCTCATTTGCAGCAGAGTTGACCTAGGAAAGGGCCGGGAGTTGAGAAATCTGACGTCACATCAAAATGCGCAACTTTTAATAAATATATACAACACGTTCTACTTAATTAAATATACTTTTTATTAAATGTTTTCTCCTACAACACCAGAGTGCAGCGCCACATTAAATACGCACTACAATGACAATAGTTAAGCGTTTTGAAGCACGTTTTATTTTTTTGTGGGGGGGGGGGGGGCAGAGCTGTGACGTCATTTGAGCGGGGGTCTGACTTTTTGTGACACCGTGTGACGACGGGGGGCGTCAAAAATCGCGTGACGTAATTTATGGACGGTCCCTTAAGACTGTTGGCGAGCACCTATGAAGGCGGGAACGACACACAAGGGGGTAGTGGGAGGCCAGCACCACGCTCGACCGCCTTTATCCCTCTAGTGGCGATGTTTGAGGCCGAGTCGACCGAGGGGACGCCCATGACCGGTTCAGATAATCACCGGTGTTGGCCGTGAGTGGGAATCTAACGCGGGTCAACGGGTTCGTAGCGCAGCGCGCTAACCGCTGCACCACCGCTCCCGTCCCTCGGGCACACGAACACACACACACTGCCAGGGTGTTTTGTCCAGCCGCCTTTAAAAAAACCATAAAATAAGATAATCCGCGTAGTCCATTTCCACCGCAAGGATTGAGAGCGTGCCTTTCTGCAAGGCCCCCTAATAATGTTTGGCAGACCTCAAATGCTCCATCTCAAGGTGCTCCAGGAAATATATAGGGGGCGTTCGAGCGGCGCGCACTCATCGAGTGTCAAGCGGTTTTTATTACATTTAATTTGTTCTCCCAACCCCCAACACCCGAAGGTAACAAGCCCTTCTTCCCTTATCTCGCCCGACCAAAGTGAGTGTACCGTGGGCATCTCACGAGAGGGCTCTTCAATATCACCAATCGGTGCAGGTGATAGATAACCTGATAATAGGTGAGCGCACCATCAAACATTCATTTTCGTCGAGTCGATTTTTTTTATTTTTTTTTTATCTCCCCACCCCCCCACCACCCACCCAAACCCATCCCTTCCCTTCCCCCCACCGCTCCGTGGCTCGCTCACGCGTCTCGAGCAGAGTCACCAATGAAACAATGTCGGCTTTTCATCACGGTGCTTTCAGGGCGAGGTCCTGGCCCTGGAAAATATGTCAGGCTTGCCGTCATCTTCAATAATCACCTTGGGTTCCGTTCGCTCTCTGCGAGTTGCCAAGGACAGCAAAAGATGCTGGGGGTGGGGGATAGGGGGAGGTGCTCGAACAAAAGACTAAACGGTCACACGGCGCGTATTTTCAAATACTGGAGTGCTTGAACAAAAATGTTACACTTCCGAGAATTTGCAACAATACCGATAGTTCCGTGTAAGTGTTAACATTTTTTTGAAGCAACCTGTATTTTTCAAAAAAACACACGGATCTCTAACTTAATTTCCAAAAAAGGTGTTGCTCATGTGGAGGATAGAGAGTGAGAGAGAGAGAGAAATAAAATCAGAGACGTCCTTATTTCGCTCAAGAAATTCGCTTCTCTCCCCCCCCTTTCCAAGAAGGAGCATTATTGCGCGCGCACGTGCCGATGCATTTTTTTGAAGAAGAAGGAAAAAAAAGGATGCAAACCCTCCCCAGTGCGTAAATCGTCTTCCTTGTTTATTTTCAATTACGAGTGGAAATTACCTTCCATAAACATGCCACTTATTTTGGGGCCGATCATTTTGTGCTGCGTTCGTCTTTTCTTTTTAAATCCACGTTTATTGCCACCCCCAAATCAAGACGATGCTAATCAACTAATTAGTCGAGTTTTTTTTTAAAGCACGTCGCGGAAGCTGGAAAAGTAATATATATATATAAAGACGGAGCTTACGTATACCAATGCTTAAATATTTAATGCAATAAGAAAAAAATAATCACCACAATCGACGCCACGCTTATATATATTCAACCCAAGCGCGCACGCTATTAGAAGATAAGGCGTTACTTTATTACGGCAAACAGATTCTGCGTTATTCCACGTGAATTATTATATTAACCGTGACATATCTGACAAATCGACGCCAGACAACTTCATTTGTTTAAAACGCGTAGTGGACTTTCGCTACCAATATCATCCATAAGAGTTTTTTTGGGTTAGATCGCGTAAATATATAAATGTTGTGTCGTTAAACCCGACACCACCTGACACAGCCAACTAGTAAGGGTTGTCAAGTAAACAGAACGTGGCTAATTCGTTACTAGTACAGCACAGTACTCAGATTGTAAACGTCGTGGCTTGGCACTCCAACACACCGGTGTGCTGTACTCGTGACGAATTGGCATGTTCTGTTTACGTGACAACCCTTACTAGTTGGCCGTGTCGGGTGGTGGCGGGTTTAACGACACAACATTAACAAATTCGCGTTGCATAACCTAAACAAAACGTATTGTAACCCCCTCCGCGCATGCAATCCTCATCGGCAACAGCATCATCGTTATCATAACGAGTGCTCCATTTGCCATGATCTACGTGCCAACATGCAACTGGAATGAAGAAATTTATTTGCAGCCCTGCCAAACAACAACACGTTTCACCCTGTGACTAATATGCTCGAGAAATAGGCCATTAAAACATTACGCAATGACAAAGATCCCCCTTATAGCCTTTAACAGACTGTTGGGGCAAGAGCTGTTCGCGAGCACCTATGAAATGGCCGGTACGGCACACGAGGGAGTGGGTGGTCAGCACCACGCCCGTCCGCCTTTGTCTCCCCGGTGGCGTTGTTTCCACACCGCACCGACTCGACCCGGTTTACCGGTTCGGATAACCGTCACCTGGGTGTTGACGGCCGTGGAACGGGTATCGAACTCTGGACGCCCGACTCGTGCTAACCGTTGCACCACCGCACGCACAAACACTCACTTCTCGCTCGCTTCTGAGCACCGTCGCCTCTCGCACCACCAGCAACTTTTCTGCCACCCACGGTGCATTCATTCCTTCGGTTGGTACTCAGACGTTCGTTCCGACCCACCAATCCCACCACCTACCCACACCTCCTAAGGTGAATAAAATGAACGCTTTGGCGTTAGAAATCAACAGTGCTTGCTTATCGCATGCAGGGACAGTAAAAATGTTGAAATTTCAAACCACTGCCTAAACCTGGTCAGAGGCAAGGCACCACCCCATCGAGCACAAGCTTCAAATGTGACGTTGCCTTTTGTAATCAGGAGCAACGGAAAAAAATCCGCGGGCGAAGTTCAATTCGTGCCGGAAAATCTGAGACTTGGTCGTGGCCACATTTCCTTGAAAATGTCCTTCGTCGGTGCAGTGCCACGTGGCGGCCGCCATAGCCCGCGGCCTCGGCGTGCCCTCGGGAAGATTCCTGTGGGAGGTGGTGATGGTGGTGGGGGGGGAACGCCGGACGATTGCTGGCACACCGGCAGGTGCCGCGGCGTATGTTGCATAATGCTGCATTATAACGTAATGGCCTCTGATAAATCGAGTCGCAAGCTCAGATGGGGTGGGTGGGTGGGGGGACATTTATGCCAGCGGGCGAGCATGCTCGCTTAGTTAATGGCGCTGTTACTTAGAGTATGACAGTCCCAGAGAGTATTCGCAGCTGGGATGTAACCGGTAGAGAATAATGTTAAACATATAAAAGATCCACCAGGCCGGCCGACCTCTCGGATATAAAATAAAATAAAAAGGCGTGGCATGGGAGGAATTTGTCAAGCGGTCGTAAATTGTCGACTTATCTCGCCATACTGCACGGGGCGACGTTGCTTAATGGAGAAATGCATTATTGCGCGGGGGATAGCGCGGGCGGTGCGAGGCTTGGACGAGCAGCCAATGGGGGGTTGGGGGGGGGGGGCTGCTCACGTGTCCGTTGGCCACGCGGGTTGCCGCATCTCGCGAAGCGAATCGAGTTGGCGGCGACGTCACAAAGAGCGGGACCCAAATCCGTCGGCGGCGTCGAGGCCGTCCACCCGCCCCTCACGTGCTTGGGTTTAGAAAAATGGTCACACGGGTTGGAAATTGCTCGCGAGCAAATAAGAAAAATTATAAATCGGAATATTTATTTATACCGGGAGGAATCCGATGAGCTGTCAAGCGATTTTTTCATAGCCTGACAGCGAGCCGTCCTATCCACAGAGAGGAACGCGCGGCTCGTTAGAAAAAAATAACAAATCTGTCGGATATAAGCACCCTCTGTCACATGTACCTAGACTTGCGTGGTGGGACAAAACAATACCAATCTGTGTTTTTGTAGAGCTTTATTACACATACATCTGGATATACAAAATCCACCCCCCCCCCACTGTCCGACTTTGGCAAATAATAAAATTAAACAGAGAGAGCCACAGACAACAGATGTCGCCCTCAACGTTGATGACAAATAATTTTTTGTGCCCCCCCCACGTAACATTCAGTTCACTGGTGAATCTGTAAACAAAGTGGTACCCATCTTAGTTAATTCATCCTAGGAGGAATGATGGGGCCGAGTCAGCCCCCGATCGGGATTCTTTTTTTTGCATCAACTCTCGCACCTCCTATTAGCGCGCTTGGTTGGCTAAGTGCATCCATACAACATTCATCCATACACCCATACAACATACGTGGCATTCTTCGGATTCAGAATCGAGCTACCCTAACGCAGACACTCGCTGGTCGGATATTGGGTTGTTATTGCTGTTGTTGTTGTTGTTGTAGACATGACCATACAAATAACAGCGACAGCCACCGAGGTCCACTGCACTTAGCAATGCTTCACTCACGAGCCGTGCAGTGAAGGTGCAGTGCGCGGTGCCGTGATGCATTAGCTAATCTTCTACTCTATAAAGATGCCACGTGGCTAGAAAGCATCTCCGATTGATCAATGCCTCTCTGCTAGTCCCCTCTTTATCATCAGCTAATGGCAGTGGCTCTTAAAGGAAAGCTCTGTACCTTACGGGGGACGGGGTGGGGGGTGGGAGAAACTCCCCAAAAACAGCTCCCGGGGAGGTTTGAAAATTGTTCACAGCCAAATAAAAAGAAATGCGATTTTATCAGCGTCCGTTGATTTATATTGGTCTTGCTGGTTTGCTGGTGGTGGTGGTGGTGGCGAGGGAGGTGATGAGTTGGATTTTTTTCTGCACCCAAAACCTCCATCCCCCCCACACACCCACCCAAGATTAATTTTCTATTGTGTTTTGCATTGAGGTCTCTACAATGCGGGACCGACCTGTGTGTATCCGCACCTCCTATCAGCACGTGTTTATCTGCACCTCCCATCAGCGCGGTTGGCTGCGATGCGGTAGCGAATGAAGCTCAACATACGTACAAACTTCCGTCTTCAGGTGGAACCGTCACAGCACGCTTGCTGTATCAAGCGTGCTGTGACGGTTCCACCTGAAGACGGAAGCTTATGTTGCCTCCGAAACGTCGTGATTTTTATTTTATTTTACTTTTATTAATTAAAATAATTTTACCTACGTGACTTTACCGAAAAAAACCCAAGAATAGGAATGCTTGCAGTCACGAAAGCTTAAAATCTAGAAATACGTACAAACGTCTGATATTTCAAAAAAAAAATTTTACACGTTACTAAATGTTAACGGTTGCAAGATCATCAAAAAGGTGTTGTATTTTGGTCGTGTAGTTCAATCTGTTAAATTAAAATCGAATTGCTGGTTGTGCAAACGTTTGCTCTGAAAGCAGTGTTCTTCATTGCAAGGCCCGCAGGCCATCGACGGGCCCCTAGTGGCCTTTAGTGCAGCCCCTGGCGTGGGTCCCCCTCCGACAATTGACAAAGAGTGAAGACGCCTCCCATCATCATCATCATCGTGCTGCTGGCAAGCCGAACAATGCTTTCAAAATGTGTGGCAGCCCTCACCACTGATGAGGTCTTATCTGGGAAAGTGGGCCCCCCGGTGAAAATTAGTGAAGAGCACTGGTATAAAAGGACTGAGCAATCAGGCACGCTTGTTATAAAAGACAGCAGGAGCCAGTGGTGAAAGCCCACGATGATTTACCTCCTTCAACGGTTGCTCGAAATATCCATTCCTTTAAAACAAAGGAGCTGAACATCGTCATTTACGCGACAATTCATTTTTTTTTTTACTGTCAACGCAAATTGTCGCCCAAGTGTGCGTCTCGCATTGCCGTGTGTTGTAACTTTCGCTCACGATTAGCGTGGCTGAGTAGACTGGGAAAATGCATGGATTATGACGATCGATAACACTGGTCACACTTTTTCTGGCATAAGGTATTCCAACGGTTTTAATGTAATTTTGGGGTGCCGAGTCCAAATCTGGCATCATTTTTTTCTATCACATCAGGTTTTTGAGATCTCAAATATTGCATTTTCAATTAAAACTGCAGAAGAAAAATATTAAACAAACGTGGATATCTACATAAAATGATATTATAAAACACACCATCCTAAAAATACAGCATTATATTTTAACACTAAAGCAGTCACCGACTCGCAACAACTTGCAATCATAAGTGACAGAGTTAATTTCGGGTAAAATCAATTAAAATGGGGTATGCCGATAGCATAAAAATGAGATGTGACAGAGCAAATCTGAGATCAGATTTGGATTCAGCACCCTGAAATTAGTCTAAAACAGCTGAAAAATGCCAGGCCAGAAAAAAGTTTTTTTTTGTTGACCAGTGTAATTGATAACTATTTCGGAGATCGTGGGTGGGTGGCTGGGTGAATTTAGAACCAGGGTATATCCCCCGCAGCTAGAACGCACGGGCCCAGTGGCAAATACTCGGGGTTTTTTTAAAAAAAATCGATGCAGTAAGGAGCCATTACTAATGAGACGTTCCACACTCAAGAGCAAAAGCCCACATTTACCACCGACTCAAGACCACTCGGTGTGTAATGCAAGAGCCGTTTTCAGCCTAACGATGAATGTTCGCGTGTCTGCGTGCGTTATATGCATTAATGTGTAGGCGTGTTGTACACGGGTACCCTCTATGCGTGTGCGTTTGCTTATTGTTATGCGTGCGTGTGATCGTCAGGTCGTGATCTATCCACTGCTGAATGAAGGTCTGCAAGCAAGCAATCACATCCATCGTGCAACAATACATCTAGTACCTGTGCAAGAGCTTAGGTGGGGGAGGGGGGTGGTAGTGGTTGAGTAGGCGTGGCTTTGTACAAGTGGGCGGGGTTGGCTAGCGGAGGAGCTGCCGAATCGCGCCGCGTGTCCAAAAAGGCAACTTGAGGACAATGGTGGGCAGACAACATCAGGAGGTTCATACTCTTAGTTCTTTCGGTAAAGTCAAGTAGGTAAAAAATGAAATTAAAATTAATTAAAATAAAATAATAATCACGACATTTCGGAGGCAACACAAGTCTCCGTCATCAGGTGAGACCGTCACATCTTGATGCAGCAAATCTGGCTGTGACGGTCCCACCTGATGACAGAGACTTGTGTTGCCTCCGAAACGTCGTGATTTTTATTTTATTTTTATTAATTTTAATTTCATTTTTTACCTACGTGACTTTACCGAAAGAACTAAGAGTATGAATCATTGCAGTCACGAAAGCTTCAAATCTAGAACATCAGGGGGCATGGAGCACTACGTCAACCTGCTATGGCAATGGCCCACAGTTTGTTGAAGAGAGTGTGATGAACTATGATTGTTCTGCCTGAACACACAATAACACCACAACCTCTGGGTCAGGCCAATGCGATCTCCGTCTGTGATCCAATTCTAAGTTGCAATCCCAAGTTACCCGCTGGGAAGAGCAACGGATCAGATTTGTCCAAATTAGGCGCAAGCCAATTTTTTTTTCTCAAATGGTAAATTGGTAAACTTACTGCCGGTGACAATTTAACCAAAAACGGTTCGTGCGCATCACGTGACTTCGTGTCATCATCCGCTGCAATCTCGCGTGGACACATCCGTGATACCCTCAACGCACACGCTCAGACCAATCCATCGAATTGTGTTTTTTTTTGGGGGGGGGGGGGGTACCCTATAGCACGAGCACAGCCGCACACCAAACATCCGGGTGGGGAGAGCGAATCGCAGAGTAACACGGGCTACGCAGCGCCACTGGAGACGCGCAGATTACCTCTGCCAAAAAAAAAAAACACTGTCGGGAAATCCAACAGCTTCCCAAGCCACCGACAATCTATTGGCGACCCAACATCACAGTCCACCGGCGCGCGCTCCACTCTCGTGCCCCCCCCTCTCCCCCGCTTTCCCTGCTCTCCCACCCCTAACCCCGGGAGCAGATCAACAACAATAGCCCTTGCCTTTTTTTTGGGGGGGGGGGGGGGGGCTCCGCAGGCGATGAATCGATGAGCCAAACTCAAAGCTCGAACCTTACGGACCAAATCGGTCGTTGAGCTTCCAGACTCTTCAGCTCGTTGTGTCGAGCACTCTTAACGATGATAGCTCACGCGCCGCCAAAAACGGAATGAGGATGGTGTGACTCTCGGCCTTGGCAGAAGAAACAAAAACACTTGCGCATTTCAATAAGAGCCCAGATTGCATTTCAATCTTTAGGTTATTTTTAAAACGCAACGCACATTAAGGTCGATCGCTTTTGAAGATTGTTTCATTATTCATTTTATACGTGTCCCGTTCTTCCCCCATTCCGAAATCAGATTAAAGCTTTGCAGTTGTTCCTGTTCTGCAAGAGAATAAATAAGGGACGTGTTTTAATTTGCTGGGATGTGGGAAGTGTTAACAAAATGACATCGAATAGCGATGTGCACTCCACACAAAAACCCCCGTATAGCCTTAACAGACTGTTGGGGCCAGTGCTGTTAGCAAGCACCTATGAAGGCCGGCACGGCACACGAGGGGGTGGGTGGCCAACACCACGCCCGGCCGCTTTCGTCTCTCCAGTGGCGATGTTTATACATCCCACCAGGTACTCATTTGAGACCGAATCGACTTAGGAGAGGCCCAGGACCGAATCAGATAATCGTCACCGGTGTTGACCGTGAGCGGGAATCAAACCCGGATTGCCAGGTTCATAATCACAGCGCGTTAACCGCTACACTACCGCTCCCTACTACACACAAACACACTCACACACCTGTACACAGATATAGAAGGTAACGCATACTCCCAAATCAAGGTGCATTACGTGGCGCAGGTTTGATGTCTGAATAAGCCACAAGACAAAAAAAAGATTGGTCGTAAAAAAAAAGCTTTAAAATACCCGCATATCTGGGAAGCGTGTCAACTTGTTCATTCGCATTCCTTTGAAGTCAACGATTTTTTTTTAGATAAATAAATTCCACAACCACTATTAACGCACCCATGCAACATGTTCCTATTATCACCGAGAGCGTAACCTAACATTCATGTCTATTTAAACATCAGATCATTAGAACATAATTCGAGGAAGATTCGTTTTTAATAAATAGGAGGCTCGAGTATAAAAAGGGTTTTTTATTTATTTCCAAAACTCGTGAATTATCCTGGCTATCCACTGCTGGATGAGGGCCTCCTACCTAGGCCACGCGGGGTTTGTTTGGACATAATTCTAGATTTGAAGCTTTCGTGACTGCAAGGAATCATCCTCTTAGGTTTTTTTCGGTAAAGTCACGTAGAAAGTAAAATAAAAAAAAAATATTTTATTTTACTTTCTACGTGACTTTACCGAAAAAACCTAAGAAGTTGTTTGGACATACTTCACCACACCGCTGGTCCGTGTGGGGTGGGGAAGTGGGCGAGCGTAGACGAAGCATAGCACAGTACAACTATCAATGTTGCGGTACTGCCCCCGCTGGACAACGTGCCACATTAGATCCTGTTCCAATATTAAATCGTCGTTGGAAATTCATTTGACAACAGATTGAGAAAGCCCGCAAAAATCACTCGTAAATTTCGATAACGCTTAACAGTAAATGACTTCCCCCCCCCACACACGGCGAAAACTTGGCAGGACCCTCCTGAAAAAAAAGTCACGAGACTCCGTGAGGTTTGCCCGAGGGAGACCAGCGTAATAAACAAACCAATAAAAAGCAAAGCGAAGGATGCCGATGTAGATGCAGAGGAACGACTTCAAATTCCACATTGGAGGCGGCCAAAGCCAGATAACCACGTCAAGGAGGAGCGGCGTGGCATCGCTGCGATGGTCTCCTTTGTGTTTGTGAATCGGGTCCGTGGGTCAGCTTTGAACAATCGTACGGGGGGGGGGGGGGCGCAACGATTCAGCGTCGGTTCCCAAACAGAACATCCCATCGACGCTGCAAATGATCGGCCCCGAATAACATCCTCCATCTAAGCACGTGCTGGGTGCCGTGTGCGGAGCAACTGGACGGTCACAAGTTCAAAGCCCCCATGCAAGGGTATATAGATATATTTATTTAACAACTAAAAATTAAAACAGATCATTGAGATGCCAAGGAGTGTCTGTTCTACAGAGACACCGCGACCTCCGCTGCACGATTGTGGAATTTTCACCACGAGCTCTGGGTCCATGAACGACAAATGGAGCAGCCCAATGCGTCCTCGAACGCAGAATCGCTTCGACAATCTCGGGTGCGATTATTGCTGCAGATGCACAGGCAGCTTAGCAGGTGGTGGCAGTAGCGAGTACACTGCGCCACCAATCTGGAGAGCTTGCGTGTGATTCCCATCCACAGCTGACATCAGTGGTAAGCAAATATCCCCGCCGCCACACACACACACAAAGCAAGGTATGTAATGCAACGTTATCGTTATTTTTAGGTTTTTTCGGTAAAGTCACGTAGGTAAAAAATTTAAATTAATAAAAGTAAAATAAAAATAAAATAAAAAATCACGACGTTTCGGAGGCAACACAAGCTTCCGTCTTCAGGTGGAACCGTGTTGCCTCCGAAACGTCGTGATTTTTTATTTTATTTTACTTTTATTAATTTTAATGTTTTACCTACGTGACTTTACCGAAAAAACCTAAAAATATGAATCCTTGCAGTCACGAAAGCTTCAAATCTAGAGTTATTTATTTATTTATGTGTGTGACCGCGAGCAGGTGCAAAGTGTTACTGCCCGACAGTTAAATTACACCCCAACCACTCGTTTTCTTTCGGGATCCTTTATCGCGGGGGGCGCGCAGGGACCAACAGATGCAATGTAAATCAGAGGGCCCCATTTTTGGGTTTTTATCTCGGGCTCGGGATTCAATTGTCCGCCGCCCTACCACGTCGATCGCCAACACAAAAGGACACAGATTCCCCCACTAGTCCAGATGTATTGAACGCAGGGAGGGTGGGCGGGTGCGGTAAGAGAGAACGCATCTATTGAGGCCGGCACGACACACAACAACAGTGGACTTTGCAACCAGAGCCACACACCTGGCCGCCTTCGTCTGCCAAGCGCCGACGGATCACGAAATAAACTGCACCAGGTCCTTTCGTTTCTTTTTAAAGCCGGAGTTAATTTCGACGAGTACTCTTAGGTTTTTTTCGGTAAAGTCACGTAGGTAAAATAAAATAATAAATAATTTATGATTTTATTTTATTTCTATTATTACTTTTATTAACTTTTAATTTTATTTTTTACCTACGTGACTTTCCCGAAAAAACCTAAGAGTATGAATCATTGCAGTCACGACAGCTTCAAATCTAGAATGAATAAATATAGACGAGGTCTAGGACATGTTCAGATTTCTCCCGTTTACCGAATTACTCATAGCTGTACATTACAACAAAATAACGGCAATTGTTTGAAAATTCCATTAAGCTTCTTTCGTAAAATGGATTTTTGGGGATTGCCGTTGAATGATCCCATTGAAGCAGTCAGTTCACGAGTACGTGGCACGGTCGGAGATGGCGCACCAGTCACAAACTGGACTCTCGTTAATTTTCCCCATTTATGGGGAAAGTGTTCATAACTCTAAATGGTAGTGACCAGTCTACGAATATTAATAATAAAACACTTCACAGCCCACCGTCAATGCACTGATGGACGACGGCTTCCCCGATTTAACGCTTTCGTGACTGCAGGGATTCATCTTCTTGGTTTTTTAGGTAAAGTCACGTAGAATGGAAATAATAAAATAATAAAAATAAAACATTTAATAATTCTCACGACGTTTCGGCCACAACGCAAGCAGCCGTCCTCAGATGGAGAACAGGTCTGTCGAGAAGAGGTCTGACAGACCTGTTCTCCACCTGAAGACGGCTGCTTGCGTTGTGGCCGAAACGTCGTGAGAATTATTGCATTATGTTTTGTTTTTATTATTTTATTATTTCCATTCTACGTGACTTTACCGAAAGAACCAAGAAGATGGCTTCCCCATTGTTCGACCCATTATTCGCCGTACCCTCGAATAACAAAGGAATCGGTAAATGAAAGCACATGTAGTGGGTATTTTGGGCGGGGAGGAACTTTAATATAAGCGACGGGGACAGCCCTAGTGTAATAAACGACTGGACCACGATGTCTGGCTCAGTGTCCTTTATTATTCGGTTCGTGCTGTACACCCACACGGCTGTCTTTACTCTGTAGCTTCTCCACGGTGCTGACTCCAATGTCGGCCCGATCCACAACAGCAGCTCCGCTGCTGTTTCTCTCACACAGCCCCCCTTGGCTGTACTCTCTGCTGCTCTTCTCCCTCCGCAGCTCTCACAGCTTCTTGCTCTCTCTCTCTCTCTCCGCAGCTCCTCCTGGCAGCCACACCGCTGCCTCTAACAAGCAGCCCCCTCTCTCTCTCTCTCCGCAGCTCCTCCTGGCAGCCACACCGCTGCCTCTAACACGCAGCCCTCCTGGCTGTCTCCTCCCCAGCTGCACACCACTCCGCAGCTTCCTCTTATCTTCGGGGTTGGCTCCCGATCGCCGTCGGCGCCCCCCCTCTCCACACTTGCCCGCGTGGCCTCACTCTTTTCCGCTCACACCCCGACTGCCTTCCCCTTCCGGTTTACCCGCTTAAAGCCCCGAACCTTACCCCCACGTCACATGACTCCACCCCCCGTGACGTCACCTCCGGAAGGTCGCTTACGCCCGCATTACACCACCCTCCCCCGTAGAAAAATCCCAGCCGACCTCGGCTGACCAATAGCAAATCGTAATGCGGCGAACCGAGCTTCCCCCCCTAAAGGACACTAAGCATATAATGTAACAGCAAGAACAACAACAACGCAATCAACATCAACGATCGTACAAAAGCATGCAATAAATACAACTGTAAGAAAAAAATAACAAGACAGCAACAATCAACGAAACGTAAGCGATTTGGAACGTGTGCGGGTCGCCGGCCCGTCCCGGACGGTCGGCGGCCCACTCGCAGAACGGGAACGCGATGAAAGTCGAGGAACGACAGGGGGTAATCCCCCTGTCGCAGCTGGAAGTCCACCGCCGTCCCGTGTCTCTAAAGAGTTAGTCTTGGGCTTGTCCTGTGACCGTGCCCGCAGCTGGGTCGGAAGGGCTGCAGGGCTCGAAGGTCCCGCAGACCTGGCAGGCGTCCTCCGAACAGGGCCCCTCGTCCCCCGCAATGTCACGGCCGGCCTGTCTGGAACAGGTACGACAGGCGCTCTAGCGAGATCAATGGACGCAGGCAGGGGAGAGTCAGCAGCAACAGACCCCGGCAAGGCAATATTGGGGGATGACGCATCATGTAAGGGAGCAACATATGGTTTCAAGCGCGACGTATGCACAACCCAGCGACGAGACCCAATCTGGACGCGTGCTGTCTGTGGGTTGGGAACCGCAATGAGGCGTACGGGACCATGCCAGGGTTTGTGCAATTTCGGCGAGGTCCCCGGACGTACCTGTGGACAATGAAGCCAGGCTAGGTCCCCAACCTTCCAAGGGCACTCCCCCTCAGACCGTCGCGCATATCGCTCGTTCCGGGCCTGGGCTTTGGCCGTAGCCACGCGGGCATTCTCCCGCGCCTCCGTGACTCGGCGAACCGTGTCCTGGATGTATTCAGGAAGTGGTTTCCGAGGTCCCTTCACCCCAGTTCCCAATTGCACATCCACCGGCGGCACGTTTTCCCGACCATACATAAGGTAAAACGGCGAATATCCTGTAGCCGCATGAGGCGTCATCCTGTACGCCGAAAGCACCCCGGGGATGTGCAGATCCCAATCTGATTGTTGTTCACTCACGGTATGGCAAAGCATGGCAGACAATGTCCTGTTCAGCCGTTCAACCATACCATCCGTCTGCGGATGGTATGGGGATGTCCGTACTTTCTTAGTCCCAAGGCCCGCGCACACTTCCGCCAATAATTTAGAAGAGAAATTCCTGCCCTGGTCCGTGAGGAGTCTCTCAGGCGCCCCCTTATCCATAATATACCCAAACAAAAAGGCGTCGGTAATGGCCGCGGCCGACTGATCGGGCAACGGCCAGGCCATCGGCCAACGGGAGAGGTACTCAACCCCTACCAGCAAATATTTATTACCCCTCGCCGATGGTGGAAAAGGTCCCAATATGTCCAGTGCCACCAATTCATTGACTCGAGACACCTGAATCGACTGGAGAGGCGGCACGTAAGGATGTTTCGGCGGCTTACGTTGTGCACACGCAGGGCACGCGCGCACGTGCCCTACGACATCTGTCGCCATGCCGTGCCAAAAATAATGACGTTGCAACGTCAACAAGGTCTTCTGCACCCCTAAATGTAAGAGAGTGTCACAATGGAGGGTTCTAATCAACTCGAACCGCAAGGACGTTGGTACCACCAGGCGCCAACGTTCCTGGAACCCCTCCCGCCACATAAGCAGACCATCTCGGAGAGCGGTTTGCGGCCCCACAGCCGTACTCGGACTCCCATTGTCCTTAGCAGACCGCTTCCGCAAGGACACCAATGACTCATCCATCATCTGTTCCCGGATCCAGACAGACCGCGGCAGATTCAAAACCCCGTCAGCCGGTCCCGGTTCCATCGGAGTGTCCGACTTCTCGACGGCCAGCGTGAGCGGCTGAGGGGGGTTTGGAATCGGCGAACACCTATGCGTCCCCGACTCACATTTACAAGGGCCGCGCCGCGGTAATCTGGAAAGTGCGTCAGCGTTCGCATGGCGCACACCCTTCCGATGTTGAATTTGGAAGGAAAATTCCTGTAGCGTGTCCAACCAACGTGCCAACTGTCCGGATGGCTGGTCAATTTTAAGGGCATATTGCAAGGCCGCATGATCCGTACGCACAATAAAAGAACGACCGTAGAGGTATGGTCGAAATTGCCGTAGGAAAAAAACAACCGCCAATAGTTCTCTGCGAGTGACACAGTAGCGGGTTTCCGCAGGAGACAAGACTCGGCTACCATACGCCACGACACGCTCTACACCCCCTTTAGACTGTGATAACACCGCCCCAATACCTGTGTCACTCGCGTCCGTATCAAGAATGAATGGGTGATCGAAATCGGGATAATCCAATGTTGGGGCCGTGGCCAATAGATCACGCAGACTCCGAAAGGCCGCCTCCTCCGGCTGTCCCCAAACAAACTTCCGTCCTTTACCCGTAAGGAGATGCAAGGGCCTCGCAATCGTCGCAAAACCCGGCACGAATCTTCGGTAATACGAGGCAAATCCCAAAAACCGCCGAACATCCCCCACGGTGGCCGGAGTCGGCCAATCCCGGACGCACGCCGTCTTTTCCGGATCCGTGGACACTCCCTCAGCGCTCACAATGTGCCCCAAATAGCGGACGGACCGTTGCAGTAGGTGACATTTCTTTGGTTTGAATTTCAATTTGGCAGAACGCATCCTCGTAAACACTGTCTCCAGCCGCGTCAAATGTTCATCGAATGTGCGGCTGAAGACAATGATATCGTCCAAATATATAAGACATGTCTCCCACTGCAACCCCGTCAAAACGAGCTCCATCAATCTTTGAAATGTAGCAGGGGCCGCATTCAATCCCATCGGGAGACAGTTGAATTGAAATAACCCCTGAGGCGTACGGAATGCGGTTTTCTCCCGTGAGGACTCGTCAAGGGGAAGCTGCCAAAATCCCGAAGAGAGGTCCAGTGTGGAAAAGAACTTAGCCCCCGACAATGCGTCGAGGGAGTCATCCATACGCGGCAGAGGGTACGCATCTGCCACCGATATCTTATTCAATTTGCGGAAATCGACACAAAATCGCAATTTGCCATCCTTCTTCTTAACCAAGACGACTGGAGCGCCCCATGGGCTGTTAGATGGCGATATAATGTCCGCAGCCAACATGTCTTCCACTGCCCCCCGTACGTGTTCTCGCTCCGCAGGACTCATCCGATGCGAATTTAATCGAATAGGGGCAGCATCGCCCGTCTCAATGTGATGGTAAAGCAAGGAAGTGCGGCCCAAATCCAAATCATCGGAGCTGAACACATCGGAATATGTCAACAACAATTTACGCAGCGCACCACGTTGCTCCATGGACAGGGAAGAATTTTCGTCACATAATTGAGCAACCCAACGATCATCCGAACTCCTTGGCTCGGAAACCCCAGCAACAACTCCCCGGCTATGTGGACAATCATGGGTCGCAAACGCCGTAGTGGCATGTGCCACAACCGTACCGGCCGGGACACGGACGTTTTCTCCCCCCGCATTAAGCACCTGTAAAAACGGTAATTGATCCGGCCGGACGATGGTCTGTGCCCCCACTAACGCCAACCCGGTTGTTATCGTGGCGGACGGTGACAACAAGACCCCTACTGCTCCTAGCCGATCAGGCAGGGGCTTCCGATACCGCAAGGGTATAAGCATCTGTGTACCAGGTGGGATGTCCACAGATGCGACGGACAGCGCCTGCACTTGTACGGCCGAAGCAGGTCGCCCCCAGGGCGACGGCAGAAACGAGATTTGACGGCCCCCCGGCAGTTCAATACAATTCTCATTGATTTTGATCAAAATGGGCATCTTAGCCAAAAAATCGGTGCCTAACAAACAAGGAACCGCCAAAGATCTCGATATCAACACAACACCCGAGGCCGACACATCCCCAATAGATATCTTAGCATCCACCTGACCCACGATGCCCATGCTACCCCCGTTCGCAGCGACGCACGACCCATAAACCGGACGCACAGCCCCCGACGGAATGCCCAACAGATGGAAAATGACATCCGATATAATAGTCGCAGACGCCCCCGAGTCGACCAAAATGCGCACGTCCACACCTTGTATGGACCCCGGTACAGTGGACGAACCCGTAGCGGCCGCGACAACTCTCCGTGCCAATTTGCGCCACTGCGTAACTGAATGACAAGGCCCCGTCGATGGCCTTTCTTTAACAACAACAATAGGATCGCGCAACACAGGTGGTGGGTGAGGTGGAAAGCCTTGCCGAGTGTCTGGTGCGTGCCGACATGCCTGTTTCGGAGGATCTTTAGCCGACTTGACCGGTGCCGAGGCCTCCTGCTGCGGCGGAGGCGGGAAGCGGGCCCAGCAGTCTCTGGCGTAGTGGCCCCTACGCCCGCAGCGGAAACATTCGGCCTCGTTGCGCCGAAGCGCAGGCCTCGCCTCCTGACGGCCCCGTTCTGGTAGCACCGCGCGCGGTCTCGGCCCGCCGCGTCCCGTCCATGGAGCGGAGGCGGCCGTCAGTTGTTGAGGGCCCCGGTCATCCGGAACATAGACGGCCTGCGCAGGGTTCCACCCCAGCGCATCCCCTTCTTTGACGGGCCCCCCCGTCCACGCCGTCACTTGTTTCCAGCGACGGAGGTTGAATTGCGCATCGAGACACTTAGCAGCCATCCGGGAAGTTAGCTTCTCATGCCCACACACAGGCATGGGGATCCCTAGATCCCGAGACAGCTCCAACATCTTCCCTAATATGAGAGGCTCAAGCAGGTCCTGTGGCGTCTCAGGATAAGCTGCCATGGCCAGCTCCAGCACCGCACCCCTGAACGCCACGGGCGACTCCTCTGGTGCTCGTTGTCGTTGAGCGAATCGCCGATGCGCATCATCTGGTGGCTCATAAGCATCGGCCATTTCTTGAAAAACACCACGTAAAGTTGCCTTCTTATCGGTCGCTATGGAACGGAAGAATCGGACAGATTCGTCGTCCAGAAGAGTCGGCAACACCTCCAAAGCCTCCGCATCGGTCCATCTTGCTGTGCGTACCGCCGCCAAGAAGCGGCAGGCGAACGCGCTCCAGTCCCCACCGACGGAAAATTCTTTAACTGTTGTAAGGTGGCGACTCCGACTCCTCTTCCCGCCGTCTTCCAATGGTGGTGGTTGTGATGGCAAATTCAAAATGGCGTCGGCCCGCGGCGTGGCCAAGATGGCGGTTTGGCGCCACGGAGCGCGGAAAATGGCGGCCTCTTGCCGCATGGGCAATGGCGGCGGCAGGACAGGCAACGTGGCGGCCCGCGGAGCACCACTTGCATCATCCATCGTCCCTGGCGCGACGAGATGGCATAGATGCGCCAGGACGTCCTGAAGTGCCTCCAGTTGTACCGCCATCGCTTGCCATCGTTGATCCGCGTCTGATGATGTCGACGGACCCGCCACCGCGCCAACATCCTCCACACCCGTTCCCGTGGTCGCCTCAGCCTGGCTCTCCTCCACCACCCCAACAGGATCCGTGGTTGGAGGGAGTTCGTCGTCGTCGGACGAAGAAGCCGATGCAGGCGCCGGATTAACTTTCTTCCTCACTTGTTTCGACATGCCGTTGCACTTCCGACACCAGTGTAATAAACGACTGGACCACGATGTCTGGCTCAGTGTCCTTTATTATTCGGTTCGTGCTGTACACCCACACGGCTGTCTTTACTCTGTAGCTTCTCCACGGTGCTGACTCCAATGTCGGCCCGATCCACAACAGCAGCTCCGCTGCTGTTTCTCTCACACAGCCCCCCTTGGCTGTACTCTCTGCTGCTCTTCTCCCTCCGCAGCTCTCACAGCTTCTTGCTCTCTCTCTCTCTCTCTCCGCAGCTCCTCCTGGCAGCCACACCGCTGCCTCTAACAAGCAGCCCCCTCTCTCTCCGCAGCTCCTCCTGGCAGCCACACCGCTGCCTCTAACACGCAGCCCTCCTGGCTGTCTCCTCCCCAGCTGCACACCACTCCGCAGCTTCCTCTTATCTTCGGGGTTGGCTCCCGATCGCCGTCGGCGCCCCCCCTCTCCACACTTGCCCGCGTGGCCTCACTCTTTTCCGCTCACACCCCGACTGCCTTCCCCTTCCGGTTTACCCGCTTAAAGCCCCGAACCTTACCCCCACGTCACATGACTCCACCCCCCGTGACGTCACCTCCGGAAGGTCGCTTACGCCCGCATTACACTAGTATTGGGCAAATATTCTTACTCCCACTTCAAACATTGTGGCCTAGAGGCTTTTGGGGGAGACTTACTGGGTGCCAATGATGAAGGGTGGATTTAAACAAAAACAAAAACCGCCAGTCTTTGAAACAAGATGGGCCTTCATTAAACTTTCATGGTTCTCACACCGAGCAAACCAAAAAAATAAACTTGGACAGACACCAATTGTGTACACGTGAGTCATTCACAAGGGTGTGGATAGAGCCCAAGTGGGCTCTGGTCATGGCACGGTTCAGGAAAGGGGCCGAGTTTGTATACGCGCTGGTCTCTTTACAACAATGCCTCCCCCCTCTCTCAAAATGTACTCGGGCGTTTTTGTTACCGAATCTCTATGGGGGGGGGGGGGGGGGGGGAAACAAATTGCATGCGTGGATACGCGCAACACTCTTTAGCTAATAGGTGTTCGTGGATCTCTGAATGCCGGGCCCTTGGGTGAACGCGGATGAAGTTTAAAAATGATAAAAACACAACACTGGGTGGCACAACATTATCTGGTTGATCGAAGTGGTGTAGTAACAACGTTATCAGTCTAGGGGGTGCGGTAATGGTTCACGGTGTGGAGGGGGGGGGGACCACAATATCTGATTTGTCTCGCACGGTCGCACTTAGGGATATTTATTATTATACATCGCGGACTCTTGCCTAAAAATCACGTCATCGTTACGCTCACGGTCTCGAACATTTAACGCTGTTAGGGGGCGCTACGTCTTGGCAAAATGCAGCCACGACAGCGCGGCAATAGTAGCTCGTTGCAATATAATTGGCGCGTCTCAGTGAAATTCACATCGCAGAAACGGAGTTCTATGTTCAATGTTATTTTACTCAATGTACACGGTGGTTGTCAAAGGGGGCCCAAATTCGTAGATTTGTCCAGCAGAGAGGGGGGGGGCAAGGCACCCCCCTGCCCCCCCCACGCTGATTACGCAACCAGTTGATCGCAAAGACGCCGGGCACTGTCAAGGAGTAATGCGATCGATCGGCCAAGCAAGAGGCGGTGGGGGTGGATGGTCCAAGCAAACGGCTACGATCTCACGTGGCCACTGCTGTTAGCCGTGAGAGTCAGGAATCGAATTCAGGTCACCGCTGCATGCAAGTGGGTCTGCGAGAGTTCCAAAAACACGTGTTTGTCTCACTTACTACGACACTTGGAGTCCAAATCAGGATACAATTATGTGTGGGGGGGGGAGTTGAGATCCAATAATGGTGAAGTGACGTCACGGGCTAAGTAATGGACTTTTGTAAAACAATAATCTCCGTGTGCCCCTTCAAGACCGATGGAGCAAGAGCTGTCAGCGAGCACCTACGACAGGCTGGCACGGCGCACGAGGCGAGTGGCCAGCACCGCGCCCGGCCGCCTTTGTCTCCCCAGTGCCGACAGTTTGCACACCGCACCAGGTACTCATTTGAGACCGACTCGACCTGTGGAAGGGGAGGCCCAGATATTGGGTCACGAGCAAGAACCCAACGCAAGCTGCGGGATTTCGCAGCGCCGTACGCCAACCACGACACCACTGGCTTCACGTGCGCGCGTGTGTGTGTATGTATGTGTGCGCGCACACACACACAGCAGAATTGAATAATGTAAAGAATTAGTGACCGGTCAAGTGTTGGTGGTAGTAGTAGTAATAATAGTATAAGGGTACGCGGGGTAGGGGAGGGTGTGGAAAGAGAGAGTGGGGGGGGGGTAGACAATAAAAGCAGACTTCAGCTCAGGTTAATACAAGGGGAGATAAAGAACCCCACTAGCCTGAGAATTGAGGTCACAAGTGTCCCCAGGAATGGACACGCAACATCAATTGAAAAGCCCTCTAATCGAAATCGCTTGGCATCCTCACGGGCGGGCGGACGGACGGACGGACGGGCGGGCGGACGGACGGGCGGGCGGGCTCTTCATTCCATCAGGCACAGAATAACGCACGCGTCCCAGAGCCCACCTCGGCTCCGTGGCTCCGTGTTTCATCCCCCCCACCACCACCATCACCACCACTCGCGATGTCGCGTTTCATTCCTACCCCACCCCCCTCCCCCCATGACGCAGCTTTCGTTCCTCGCCTCGCATAGCGCCGCATGTCATTCCTCGCCCCCACCCCACTCCCCCACGACGCCGCGTTTCATTCCTAGCCGCCCCCCCCCCCCGAAACAACTTTCGTTCCTCACCCCCGCATAGCGCCGCGTTTCATTCCTCGCGACGCCGCGTTTCATTCCTCGCTTCTAACGGGACGAACGCCGTTTCAAAGGAGAGACGTCACCGAGGAACGCGACGAGCAGAATCTCGAATTAATTTACATTTTAAAAAATATACACAAGCGACGATATTTGCACCCGAGGTTGGTGCAATATCCTGCGAGGAAGGGTGGCCTCAAATCCACTCGTTAATTCATCCCCCCCCCCCCCCCTTTGGGTTTAAAAACTACCACCTCGACAGCACGGCGATAAATTCCTATCAACCACTCCGTTCATCATTCGTATCGTCTCGTCATCATTTCCCACCGGTCAACGGGGATTTAGATTTTTTTTCGTGTTAGCGATAATGTAAGACGACCTTCCGTGGGGGAAATATAAACAAAAAAATATTCCAGTACCAAAGTGCCCCGCACCCTCCTCCTACCCCGATCCCCCTCCCCCATCCTCCTCGCCCCCCCATGCGTACATCGAAGAGATAACTCATCTCTGGTGGCATCACCTTAGGACCCGGGTGGTGGAAATTCCACATTCCTGATCATAGAATAACCACTGCTCCCTAAAAACACAAAGAGAGAACGCGAGAGAGCCGGAATGATGATTGACATCAGAGCGCGTGTATCAACGAGAAATATTTTTTTAAAGCCAGGGCAGGAGGACAAACCGGCTCCATCGTCTTGCAATAGACAGAGAAGGGCCGAGTTAGGGAGGTCAAAACGATTTCTCCGACTGCTGTACCTTTGCGAGATGGGAAATTGCTGGGCACATTTCTGTAGCCTAAACTGCATGCGGCGTTTTATGGGTTTGCGAGAGAAGAAAATTGCTGCGAGTTAAAAAGGCAAGAGACAACGCGTCTGGGGAGGCGGGATTATTCATCTGGCAATGTTTTCTTTTCGAATATTATGAATGGATTTTTTTTTGGGTTGTGAATTTACCTTTGCAGGTATAGTTTGGGTGCCAACGGGCGGGAATGGTGAACATGTAATTAGAATGTTGTTCGTTGGCCACGTTCACCCACGTGGTTGCGGCGAGCGTTAAAACCCCCGACGGGAGATTCCCGTCGTGGCAGCCGAGCGACGCAGCCCTCCTCCGTATGGAGACGGAATTTTTGGTTTCTTTAAAAGGGAGTCACCAATGAATGACACGTGAAGTTCCACAAACCCTCCAACGTGGACGTCAGAGACGGTGGAATGAATATTAAAAAAAACATTACTCATATCTTCTTGGTTCTTTCGGTAAAGTCACGTAAAATGGAAGATATGATTAATACCGTCCTGCTTGCGTTGTGGCCAAAACGTCGTGAGAATTATTTTATTATGTTTTATTTTTATTATTTTATTATTTCCCTTCTACGTGACTTTACCGAAAGAACCAAGAAGATGAATCCCTGCAGTCACGAAAGCTTTAAATTAAAAATTACTCATTTCGTTGGCTTTGTGCATACCGCTTAGTTTTTTTTACAAAAACTTTGAAGAATGTATAAAGAGAAAATAAAATATTTAAGAAGCCAAACATGTATATACAAAATCATAATAAAATGTGCGTTTAAAAATACAAGCTGGCCACTGTGAAACTGGAGAACTCGATTCACAAATCGCAAAATACCAAAGAAGTGTCGTCAACCTCGACCCCATCATCCCTGCTGGGTTGATAAAATAGGTACCCCCCTCCCCCCGCACCCTTTGCGAAAGGGGAATTGAACGGTGAACGTCGTACGGACAGACTGGCCCTCGCCATACGAACGTGGAGTCGACCACCGCTACCCCGGGCTTGCCGGTTTAGACAATAATTATAATAATACAATTTATAACGCGCGCAAATTTGCGGACGTAACGGCCGCAACTCAGAGGCGCGGAGCCAAGCTCAGAGTCGCTCGAAAGCACGTGGTTGTAGAGGTGAGTTTTTAAGTCTCTCTTGAAGGAGGCGATTGAGGTGATGCTGCGAATGTGCAGAGGGATGATGGCGTTCCAGACTGTTGGGGCTGCCACCGAGAATCGGCGCGTAGACATGACCATCCTGGATCTTGGTATCAAGAGGAGGTCGTGAGTCATCTGCCGTGTGCCGAGCTGCAAGTTGTCAATAATGAAGAAAGGTACGGCGGGCAGGCAGCTGTGAAGGCATTGTGGCAATCACTGCCCCAACCGCTCTGTTGAACATCTCCACGCTTAGAGATCGTTACCTTTTGTAAATTGCCTCGCCAAAGTAAATTTACCAAAAAGTGGGGAAATGCACGTTAGGCGTTTGTCACGACCGCTGTGACGACGACGACAATAATACGGTCCATCTTCTTGGTTATTTCGGTAAAGTCACGTAGAAGGGAAATAATAAAATAATAAAAATAAAACATAATAAAATAATTCTCACGACGTTTCAGCCACAACGCAAGCAGCCGTCCTCAGGTGAAGAACAGGTCTGTCGGAAAGACAGCGTCTGAATGAACACCACCAGCTTAAATATACGCTACCAAGCTTGGTGGTGTTCATTCAGACGCTGTCTTTCCGACAGACCTGTTCTTCACCTGAGGACGGTTGCTTGCGTTGTGGCCGAAACGTCGTGAGAATGTTTTTATTATGTTTTATTTTTATTATTTATTATTTCCCTTCTACGTGACTTTACCGAAAGAACCAAGAAGATGAATCCCTGCAGTCACGAAAGCTTTAAATCGAAAAATAACACGGTCATTACACAACGGCGAGACACACAAAAAGCTTCCGAACAAAGACCACGCATTTTTAAATCCTTTATATTAAGTTCACTTGCTTGCACGCTTAAAAAAAATTAACCCGTAAAAACAAAGTTTCTCACTATAAATCATTTATATGCGTGGCGGCTACAGTCCTCTCGTCCTCTGGCTTGAGATGGCTGCCACATATGGGTCAGATGATTGCATTGCACCATTAAGCAATTGGTAATTAAATATAATATTTTTGTCCTAAAAAGTGTAAAATTTTAGAAAAAAAATTCACGAACATTAATTGTCACGCACAACGAGTCTGTGTGGAAAATGTCAGCTCGATTGGATCACGGGAAGTGGGTTAAAAAACGACCGAAAGATTTGCACGGTCGCTTTTTAATTTTGATAGTCATTCCAGAATTCTGGTCGCCCAGTTTTGGTGACCCGTCCCAATCGGACATCTGTGGAGAGCTTCGTAGGCTCAATGGATTCCTCCAGCCGAACTGAAGTTTCTGTATGAAATGGACACATCACAGCGATACCATCGGCGGGTCGCGTGTGGTGGGGTAAAATGTGGGTACTCACAACGCTTCTAGGGCGTCTGGTCAGCGTGGACTGGTCGGCCGATCAAACACACTCTCTCTCGAGAGAGAGGGGGGTTACCTGGAGCTCTCTGGCGAAGACCTTTCTACCGAGAGTGGCATTGCAAGAAAATGAAAGCTGCACATTATATAATATTACGACTTAATTTTATTTAAAAAAAAAAGGAATATCCTGATCTTCTTTGGGTCACACATCTACAGGTGTGACTTCATTCACGTTCTGCTCAGCTGCTCAGCGCGGGTTGATCAAGGCAAGTGCCGATGATCACCTCGCCACTGATGTCAGCCGTCGCTGGCATTGAAATTCGCATTGCCCCGAGGTTCATAGCGCAGTGCGCTAACCGCTGCACCACGAATCACTCCCCTTGCCACAACCTATAGAGCCTAACAAATCATTGCTTTGGTGTGGTGGCTAAAATGTGATAAATTTTCAGCTTCTACCGTCTATAACAAAGAAACAAATCTCAAATTAATTCATATAACGGTTAATTTAATGCACTTTTTAGAGCACGCATCAGCACACCCCCGTGCAGTTATCTAAATGTGTTTTAAATTAATTAGCCATTTGCTCTGCTTAAACTGTAAAAAGGATGATCCTAATTGAATGCGTAATATAGCCAGGCCGGAATTACTCCGATCACCTGGAAATGAGAGAGTCATTAGTGCAATCGTGCAAAATGTGACGCGTCAGCCCAAAAAAAAAAAAGCGCTGACCCTTGCAAGGTTGTGCGAGACATCGTGCACAGTAGTTGTGGCCGACTGCCTGCCTGCCCTTCCCTGCATTGCGGATGACAAAGCAGGAAAGAGTCGGGGCTCTCACACTGGGTCCGACACTGGCGCGTCGTGCAGTGTTATACTGCCCTCTGCAGACAGCCTAACATCGCACCGTCAACAACAATAACTAATCTATGTTTTGACTTAAAGCTTTCGTGACTGCAGGAATTCATATTTGTGGGTCTTTCGGTAAAGTCGCGTAGATAGGTTCAAAGAAAATAACAAAAAAAACTACGACGTTTCGATCGCAACACAAGCGGTCGTAAATTTCGATTTAAAGCTTTCGTGACTGCAGGGATTCATCTTCTTGGTTCTTTCGGTAAAGTCACGTAGAAGGGAAATAATAAAATAATAAAAATGAAACATTAAATAATTCTCACGACGTTTCGGCCACAACGCAAGCAGCCGTCCTCAGGTGAAGACCAGGTCTGTCGAGGAGACAGCGTCAGAAGACAAGCGGTCGTCTTCAGGAAAACGGACCTGTCCCCCCCACGCCCCTACTGTACGTGTTTGGCGGGGGGGGGGCGAGTTTCATAGCTCATTGGATTTCTCCAGGACTAAAACAAACAATGATGATTCTGGTGAGGTATCTTATGGCGAGCGCGTGCATCACCCGAACCTAAGCCGCTCCACTCCGGCAGAACTTCCAGCATCCACAAACAGCGCGCTGCCTTGCTAGCCGAGATGAGGGCCCACTTTTCACGAACTTTTGTTTTTATTTGACCAGGTAAGGCCCACCACCGAGCTGTATGGCTCTTTTTCAGGAGGCCATCTGGCCATCAGTGGGCTTATCAAATCACGTGCAAATTTATAGCAGCAGCTAAATTCTATTAAAAACGCGTAACGCTTATTCGAAATGGTGTGTGCTGAACTATCTGCCTGGTTCTTTCGGTAAAGTCACGTAGAATGGAAATAATAAAAAATAAAACAACAAAATAATTCTCACGACGTTTCGGCCACAACGCAAGTAGCCGTCCTCAGGTTGAGAACAGGTCTGTCGAGTCTGAACTCGTCACGAATTGGCATGTTCTGTTTACGTGGTGGCGAGTTTAACGACACATTTATATTTTCGCGATCTAACGAAAAAAAAAAAGCTGTGTTATGGATGATATTGATCGCGAAAGCCGACGTGTTAAACTGATGTAGTTTTATTAAGTAAGTAACGATTCAATGAGGATCATCAACAAGTCAATTTTTTACACTCATGATACGTGTGCGTGTGTGAGAGAGAGACTCGATTATAATTGATGTGCATTACATGCAAGCAATATTCCAATGTGATGTTTAGGATGATGTAGCGAACAAGACTGTACACATGAAACGAACAATACAAACAAATTGGCTTACACACACGAGACTACAATTATTTATTTCTTGAAAAGAAACGTGCTTCCGACTTGTGGGAAACCATCTAAAAAAAAATCACTGGGGAGGAAGCACATTTACAACATTCCCATTAGTTTTGAAGCTTACACGTGACCAAGCGGAGGGAGTATCTCACCAGGATAAAGAAGTGTGGCCTGTACGGTGGTGTTGGTCGCACGAAGCACCGATTAATTTGGAGTCAAACGGGTCGCGGTTTCCATGGGATATCTACCAAGGGACTAAACGATGCATCATCGGGCTTAACCGTAACTTGACGTTCGCCAAATCTGCAGATGCCCCACAAAGCCTTCTGATCAAGTCCCAACAACAGAATTACTTGGACATTTATAAGAAGAATAAAACACACGTTTGTAAAAATAGCTAATAAGCATATAAAACATTACGACGATGAATGTAATGCCGCAGCTGACGAACAAGGCTGCCATGGGAGGTACAAAAAAACCCACTATTTATTAAACCTTCAGAAAGAATGAAAACGCAATAATGCTCGTCTGCATTATTGAAGATAACAAATGACCACGCTCTCAGCACTTCACAGGAGAGAGAGAGAAAAAAAATCCCTCAATTTATTATAGCATAAAATAGTTGTGGATCGGCACAATTACGAAACGCCCCGGTCGCGTTCCATGTATTCTTTGCGTCATTACCCAAGCAGTCGTAAAGCAGAACGAACGTGGGTGACTCAAAGCGTTTTAAGACCCCCAGGACAGCCCCCCCCCCTCCTTCTCAAAACAATCTTGGTTGTCAGTTCGACTGTGCCCCCCCCCCTCTTCCCTCCACTTTGGAGGCAAGCGGCGCGGCTCTGCAAGACACACCGTGATCGGGTTATACATGGCGAGATGTTAACTACCTCGCCTGGTATACAGGAGGGCCATAGGCGCGATCCCGACGCCTGTAGATTTGGATCCTCTCCCCGTGGTCGTGTTGATTTTTCTCCGAGGCCTCCGGTTCCCCCCCCCCCACCACATTAAGAATATTTGGCTGCTCTACATGTCAACGTGATAAGCCACTCGATTGAGTTATTTTTTTTTTGGCCAGTTCGCTTCTGAGAATAAGAGCCGAATCGCTCAGTGGGCCTTACCTGGTAAAATGAAAGTAGTTTAGGCGATTCTAGATTTGAAGCTTTCGTGACTGCAAGGATTCATATTCTTAGGGTTTTTTCGGTAAAGTCACGTAGATAAACAAATTAACATTTATAAAAGTGAAATAAAAATAAAATAAAAATCACGACGTTTCGGAGGCAACACAAGCTTCCGTCTTCAGGTGGAACCGTCACAGCACGCTTGCTGTATCAAGTAAATGAGAGATTCCAAGAGGTGTATATATACGGGGTAGTATCTCTTGGAATCTCTCATTTACTTGATACAGCAAGCGTGCTGTGACGGTTCCACCTGAATACGGAAAGCTTGTGTTGCCTCCGAAACGTCGTGATTTTTATTTTATTTTACTTTTATTAATTTTAAGTTTAATTTTTTACCTAAGAATAGTTTAGGTGATATATATATTTTTTTTACACGATTTTTAGGTACAACCTCGATTTAAAAAAAAAACACGTTTGCTGACCATGCCGAAGCCTCACAATTGATGTGCGCAATTAAGGAGGTGGATTTAAAATTGGCAATTTAAAAGCCGACTGTTTCACAGGTCATAGAACGTCACGCAGCGTTGGCCGTGTTTATTTATTTATTTATGAAGACATCACCCCCCACCCTCCCCCAATATTTTTTTTTAAGTCACCGTGTTTTACCACCTGGCATTGTAGTGGGGGAAAAAAAAAAATCTATTTTCTAATTATAGGTCGAAGGAGATGGGGGGGGGAGATAAGACATTGCACATCGCGCGCGCGTGAACATGCGGGCAATCCAAAGCTCCATCTTAATTACAGCCCTGATTAATAGTCCTAAATCATCCCGTGTATACGACGCTCTAATAAAGCCGTTTGTTTTATCTCTTGTAAAATACTGATCATTTTTTTGTTGCCTATATATAAAAAAAGACGGGGATTGCAAAGAACGCGAGTGCACTGCCCATTTTTTGGGGTAAATAAATCATTCATGGGCAAAAGAGACATATTGGGGGGTGGGGGAGTTGATTGTAGTGGTTGGTTCATCTTCAGGGAGATTTAATTCAATAAATCCACAACCCACCAGCACACCTATACTGAAAAATATATACACACACACACAAAGTCAATGATCCCCCTTCCTCTATAACTTCAGACTGTTGGGGCAAGTGCTGTTAGTGCAGTGACACCTATCAAGGCTGGCCACGGGCACACGAGAGGGTGGGTGGCCAGCACCACGCCCGGCCGCCTTTGTCTCCCTACCAAAGACAGATCCCCCCCTATCGCCTTAACAAAATATTGGGGAAAGTGCCGTTAGCGAGTAGCAGCACCTATGAAGGCAGGCCACGGCACACGAGAGGGTGGGTGGCCAGCACCACGCCCGGCCGCCTTTGTCTCCCTACCACACGCATTACCCGCTTTAGAGCTACGTAGGCGATAAGCTAAAGCCAAAGAGAGTTCGCGCGCACATCGATGATGACTCGTCCGTAAATTCCTTTCGTGATCACAAAAAAAACATTTGCCAAGCCATTGCCACGCGAAATTTAACCGGGTTGCCTTGAAGAAGAAAATAAAACCCGTTGAAAGACGATAAACACGACGACTGCTTTGAGTGGGTTTGGTGGGAGAACAAACAAGCGATTTGCAGCACGGCAAAACGTTAATGCGTTTCCCTGAAGCGCTCAGCGATGCCATCTGCGGAGTACGCTCCGCACAGCAGGGGTAGCAGGAGGAAGGGCGGGGGGGGGGTAACACACAGCAGAGGGTAACGATTGTCGCTGCGAAGCTTTGCTTTCGCGATTGCAATTATTGTGCGCGGACACCCTCGGCGCTTACCGGCGCCCCTCCGTGCAAAAAAATCGAATGCTCGAACACGCCCTTGCCGATGGTTCAGAAAGGTAACGGTGATAAATGCACTGTGATGTAGAAGTTTTCGTGACTGCATGAATCCATACTCTTTGGTTCTTTCGGTAAAGTCGCGTAGGTGTAAAATAAATCTAGATTGAACCACCTCTACGGGGAGGATTTCCACATATCTGTTAGAGCTTTTAACAGACAACGGGACAAGAAGGCTCAGGTGCATTGACAAATGTTGACACTCCGACAGATGCTCCTGCTGTTGTGGAGTGACTCATGCAGCCAGCTATGGCTGCAGAGTTTGGTAATACATGTTGTTTACGTCGTTTATTGTGAAAATTCGGTCACAGTTCCTATGATCACTGTTTCATTGCTTTTATGGCTTTATTTTGGTAATTTTTTAAAAGTTTTTCGGTTTGGCCATGTTTGTTTGTTGTAGTACAGAGTTAGACTGATGGCCTTAATCTAAGTTGTCTTGTGGTTGTTGTTTGAGTTGCATCCCACTGGGATTTTTGCACACAGTGTTGGTGTACGGTGCTTTTTCTGCAATATTTTGCTGTCTTTTCTTGGATTTTCTGTTTGCACATAGTCACTTTAAGATGTTTCTTGTTCATGTTTTTGTTTTTTTGTTTGTTGCGGTTGCACCCGATTCAAGAGCCGAATGGCTCACAGGGCTATACCTAATCAATGAAACTTGAAGCTAATTGTTTATTGCTGGGGTTGTTTCCACCTGATGACGGGCACTTGTGTTGCGCCCGAAACGTGATGATTTAATTTATTTTATATCTACGTGACTTTACCGAAAGAACCAAAGAGGATGTTGAAGTTGTGCACGGAAGAAATACGTTGAAAAAAAACACACACACACAAATGTCGTATTTCACGATAATGGTTTTGTCCATGAGGTTTTTGAGGGGGGTTTGATCGCGTAAATACAAGCGTGTCTTCTTGGTTCTTTCGGTAAAGTCACGTAGAATCGAGAAGACAGAGTCTCTTCTCGACAGACCTGTTCTCCACCGGAGGACGGCCGCTTGCGCTTGTGGCCGAAACGTCGTGAGAATAATTTTATTATGTTTTATTTTTATTATTTTATTATTTCCATTCTACGTGACTTTACCGAAAGAACCAAGAAGATGAATCCCTGCAGTCACGAAAGCTTTAAATCGAAATTTACAAGCGTGTCGTTAACCCCTGCCACCATCCGACACAGTCAACGACTCGGGTTTGTCACGTAAACAGAACGTGCCAATTCGCGACTCGTACAGCACGCCGATGTGTATTGGAGAGGAAACCCACAACATTTACAAGATTGTAAATGCACTCGGATTCATTTGCTCTCCAACACACCGGTGTGCTGTACTCGTAACGAATTGGCGTGTTCTGTTTACGTGACAAACCTTACTAATTGGTCGTGTCGGGTGGTGGCGGATACCACGACACATTTATATTTACGCGATCTAACCCCCCCCCCCCCCCCAATAAAACAGTGTTATGGATGAGATTGTTCGCGAAAGCCTACTGCGTGTTATATTAAACCAACAACATTAACAACTCGAGTACGACGTTTTTTGCCGCTAATTACAACCAGCATCATCAGGCGGACAGCCCGAATTGTGGAAAAATCCTCCTCCGGTTTCGGTCTTAAATTGACAGCAGATAAACGAGATGCTCGTCACTGGTGAGATGATCACGTGTGAAGACCAGAGGGGGAGGGGTGGGGGGGTTAATGTATTCATATAAATTACGATGGATATTATTTTCCAGTGATTTTTGTTCGCAACTTGGGAATTCCGCCGCAGTTCCTGGCAGCAGCACGTCGCGTTTCAAACCCGACGTTCACAACGCGTTCGCTAGAAACTACTAAAGCATTCCACTTTAAATGCCCTTTTTCGTTTCCACGGCATCGTGCCGTGCTTCCAATTGGCATTTGCAAGGCCGCATGAGAGCCGCTGTTACTCCGAAGCGGGCTGTCGGTATGACCGCGATCTTCAATCTCGAAGGCAGTTCACCAAATACAAAAAAAAGTTCATTTCAGGATACCGTTCCACCGGAGTGGATATACGTGCTAGTTTGCACGCGTGTCAGGGGCTATAGCACACGTGGCTATCGTTCACGTTTAAGCATTACACCTTCATTGCCTTTATATTTTTTTTTTTTACACAAATGGTCAGAGAATAAATATCACTTGTCACCGATTGTTTTTTAAATCCTTTATATCAAGTTCACTTGCTTGCGCGCTTACGACCGTGCAAATCTTTCAGTCGTTTTTTAACCCACTTCCCGTGATCCAATAGAGCTGGCATTTTGCACAGACTCGTTGTGCGTGACAATTTATTTTCGTGAAAATTGTTTTCAAAAATTTTCCACTTTTTAGGAATTTTTTTTTTATATTTCATTTAAAATACCAATGTGATAAAAAATGAAACTCTTACTCAAGAAAAAACAGAAATGAATAATAAAATAAAACCGATGCCACGCATATAAAGGATTTAGTGAAAAACTTTGTTTTTACGGGTTAATTTTTTTTTTGCCTTGGGGCCGGGAATTGGCAGAGGGAGCGCCGAAAGAAAGGGGGTTGGGGTGGAAGGAAAAAAAACGCCCGCCTGCTCTCGACAAGCCACGTCAATCGTTGCGCATCTGGACCAGGAGTGGCAACGACCTCGATTCAGCTCTGCAAATCGGACGACGAGCTTACGTGCATCTAATGGTCGCACGCGTTTCGTTCAAAGCACGATCAATTGAAGGAATTAAGGGCCGGCTTCTCAATAATACTAACAAGAGAGGCATGTCGTCCGTGAGGCGGAAGGGGGGGGGGTGGTCCCAGGGCAAAAATCACGCCGTGGGCTCCCCCAAGGCGCGGGGCCTGGGGCGGTCACCCCGATTCGCCGTGTACTCTAGACGCGCTGTGTTTGCATGCTGGTTATGCAAATGTAAGCAAGCGTCTTATACTGCGGTAGATGTTTCGAGGCTGCATTACTCTCACCCGCACCAGAAGTCACACACACACACACATTTCTATCGTCTACAGAGGAAACTTACCTTCGCCGACGGTCCAAAATTGTACAATTCATTCTCGGACGATGTCTTCGTTGTGTAGTTTCGTTTATTGCGGTATGAATAATCTTGCCAACAAAGTAAGCAATGCGCTCAGCGCACACACATCACGTTGCGGTCCTCCATGATGACGATTGTTTTTTTTGCACATGGTACGAAACGTGTATTTCTAGTCGTATAACAATTACATTCAATTAATACACGTGCGTGTGTGTGCGTGTGCGTGTATATCCGTGCGCGTGTGTGTTCAATGAGCGGGAGTGTAGCGGTTATCGCGCTGCGCTAAGAACCCGGCCACCTGAGTTCGATTCCCGCTCACAGACAACACAGAACAGTTCCTGGGCCTCCCCTAGGTCGACTCAGCCTCAAAACAAGTACCTAGCGCGGTGTGTAAACATCGCCGCTGGGGAGACAAAGGCGGCCGGGCGTGGCGCTGGCCAACCACCCCCCCTCGTGTGCCGTGCCGGCCTTCATAGGTGCTCGCTTACAGCACTTGCCCCAACAGTCTGTTACGGCTATACGGGGGATCTTCGTCTTTTTTAAAATCCTTTATATTAAGTTCACTTGCTTGCTTGCTTAGGACCGTGCAAATCTTTCGGTCGTTTTTAACCCACTTCCCGTGATCCAATCGAGCTGACATTTTCCACACAGACTCGTTGTGCGTGACAATTAATGTTCGTGAAAAGAATTTTCCAAAATTTTACAGTTTTTAGGTAAAAAAATATATTTAATTACCAATTGCTTAATGGTGGCAGGCAATCATCTGACCCATAGGTGGCAGCCATCTCAAGCCAGAGGACGAGAGGACTCTAGCCGCCACGCATATAAAGGATTTATAGTGAAAAACGTTGTTTTTACGGGTTATACTTGTTAATGACCGAAATCTCTCTGGCGATTGGCAGTGTGACTCATCGTGTTCCTGATTCAATGAGAGGCACGTGGTTAAGACGGTTAGCTCGATGATTAATTCGAAACGGCATTCTTTCTTTCAAACACAACATGATATCGTCACGAGATGGATAAATGCATCCAATATTTTTCTTGCGTATTGCTCACATTCTCGATCTCAGGTTTTTTCAGTAAATTCACGAAGGTAAAAAATTTAAATTAATAAAAGTAAAATAAAATAAAAAATAAAATAAAAATCACGACGTTTCGGAGGCAACACAAGCTTCCGTCTTCAGGTGGAACCGTCACAGCACGCTTGCTGTATCAAGTAAATGAGAGATTCCAAGAAATACTACCCCGTATATATACTGGTTGAGGGGGGGGGGATGGGCCAGGACAGGCCCCCTTTTTATTATTATGGTAAGGTGCGGCTTGAGACTACGGCTAGTCTACATAACAAAGGACTGAGCCTTTGTTATGTAGACTGGCTGAGAGGGGGGAGGGGCCAGAGTTGTTAAAGTGCAACTGCTGACTTTACCGAAAAAACCTAAGAACATGAATCCTTGCAGTCACGAAAGCTTCAAATCTAGAATTGTCGATCTCGTCAGATCTCGGCCGCTCTTCGTATACGATTGAGTCTGGATAATTAGCGATTGGTAGGGTGACCACCTTGGGTATAACAGTTGTTGCGTAGGCCGCTGTTTCAGGGTAACAAAGGTCAGACACAGTACGCTGCTTAAGTGCTGCCATTTATTTTTTAAACTCTAAACAGGAATGAGTTAGTGACGAACGATATGTACAGATGCGCCCACGTGTACACAACATACTGTGTGTGCCGTCTACACAGCAGTGCTTCTTAAATTGGGGTGCGAGACGCTGCCAGATTTGTTTGGCAGGTAAATGATCGAAACACAAATTAAACACGGGCACGTAAAAAACAAATACTTTGTTTAATAAAACCCTTATGTATTTATTCTAGATTTGAAGCTTTCGTGACTGCAATGATTCATACTCTTAGTTCTTTCGGTAAAGTCACGTAGGTAAAAAACTGAAATAAAATTTTATAAAAAAACATTTTCATTTTCATTTAATTTTTTACCTACGTGACCCTATGTATTTATTAACATTAAAAATACTGTAGTGAAGGTTTAGAACCACTGGTCTAGAGTGTGGCATTTACAGACGCATCCTCTTGAAATCCCGTGGAGAAATTCTAGAGGCAATAACATGTTTCTACGAAGGGCTTTCACGACCAATTTTACGATTCATAATTCGTTTATTTTGGAGTTTGATGGTCGTGTATGTACAATGCCAATTCAACTCTAATCGTTCACATAGCTAATCGAATCAAGATGTCACCTCATTGGCAAACGTGCCAGCTGATTTGGTTTTTCAGATGTAAACACACGTGTAAAAAAATATCAACCACTTTTTAAAAACTAAAGGAAATAAATACAGCGTACAATACCTTGCATTAATGTTGTATATGAAACATTTTCACATTCTGTATATGTACAATGTGCATATTTTAAAAAGGGGCATCAGTCATGAAAGTAGCTGCCAAGAGTTCAAATGACTGGATTTAAGATTTGCCTTTTGCGTCTTTACAGTTATTATTGGTGTACCGCAAAAAATGGAGAATATTCAAGAATAATTCTGATTTTAAATAGATTGGACATTTCCAAATGTATTCATCCAGAAATATCGTAAAACCTCGTACATACATGCACGCACGCACGTGTCTTTGAACACCAAGTGAGTTCACTCCCGACAGACGAGCTCACACTAATTAGGGTCGTTGAATGATTTTAAACCGGTCAAACCTGTCGACGTTTTCAGAATCAACGACCTCGTTTCGAAGCCAAGAAAAAACGCGGTCATCGTCTCCCGGTCGGAATTCAAGTCACGAATGCACTGATTGGCTCGCGCGCGGACGTACAAACCGCATGGAGGATATCGTCACCGCGTGGTATGCGTTTTCTCTCGCGCTGGTATTTTCACAACCTTGGGGTGTCTGTGCATGCAGATCCTTTCAGAATATGGCGACTTGCTATCGCATCGTTTGACTCCGCGTGTACTATCCCGCACCTCCAATCAGCACGGTTGGCTACGTACGGTGCGAAAGAAGTTCAACGTACATGCATGCATGCGTACGTGTAGGCTACCTGTTGACATGTAAATATAAAAGGCGCAGTCCTGAGAAAGGTCGCTCACGCTACTGCCGGCGGAAGAGCCTCCACGAGACGGAGATCTCGAGCTTTCCCTCCCATCGGATGTTTCGGCCTACTCTTTAACCTCGGAAGAGGTGGAAGTGCCCCACGCTTCACCCCACCGCACGCGACCTGCAGGTCGATCGCGGCGCGCACGTGTTCGTACTGCCGGCTGGGGTAGGGGGAATGTCAAAGTGATTTCTCGCCGCTCAAATGAACAACTGGGTTGGCGGCTCGTCCGTTGACAGCCCTGAGCCATTGGCGAGAAATCCACATTGCTATGGCACAGATGAAAGAACAAAAAAACACTGGCGCCGACTCAACCACCCGGGCATAACTTCGAGCGGCTCGCTCCACGTGGACAGAGGCGAGGGGGGGTCGTTGGGCGCAAGCAACATCTTCCCCGGATCGTTGCGACGGTCCGACTCGCGCTCCGCGTGCGTGCCCTGAAAACGCCCCGCGGTCCAAGCGAACGCGCGAGCCCACGTTCTCGCTCGTCACGTGGGCTTCACGTGAACGACGCACGTGTCCGCCGGGACTGCGAGCGCGGCGGCACTGTTCTCTCCCTCGGCGTCGGCGGGCTCAGCGGGGTCCTCCTCCTCGCTCGACGAAATGATGAAGACGATGGAGCTGGAGCTGAAGGTGACCTTCTTCTTGGGTCGCGTGACCTCGCGCTGCCGCGGTTGGCGCTGCGACTGCGGGCACACGATGCCCACTCGGCTGAGGTTGGACCTCCAGCGCAGCGTGAAGAACATCGTCCGCAGGCATCGGCAGAACTGTGGGTGGAGCGGTGGGACGGCGGGTTAGCAACGAGAGCCGCCGGGAGAGCCGAGTTCGATTCCCGCTCACGGCCACCAACAGCGGTGACGATTTCTCCGCCTAGGTCGACTCGGTCTCAAATGAGTACCTGGAGCGATGCGTCAATGTTGCAACGAGGGAGACAAAGGCGGCCGGGTGTGGTGCTGGCCACTAATATTGGCTACGGTCGGGAACCGAAACTGCACGCATACAGCAGCATGGACAGGTGGTGCTTTTTTCTGTAGTATTTCATTGTTTATGTACGTGATGTTTGGATTTGTGTACAATGAATTTTAGGTGTATCTTGTAATGTTATTGGTTGTTGCGGTTGCACCCAAATCAAGAGCCGAATGGCTCACAGGGTAAATCCTAATGAATGAAACTGAAACAACAACTGTGCGCGCTATGACATTTTTCATACGTGTGTCTAGTTGATCAAGTAGGGACCACACAATTTTAATACGTGCATCATTGTGATTGAGCAGTGATCGAGCAGTGATCGAGCTATGACATGAAGCAGTGATCAAGCAGAGGCAATGTTTTATTCAGCAGATGCGATCTTATTTTCATATATATATCGGCAACAGAGATTCCTATCACACGATTTGTGGATCGAAACAGTCCATTTGGTGGAATTTTGGGCTGTTAGCCGACCCACTGACGACCATTGGCTTCCCTGAGCATGCCCACAATGCATCAGTCATTCTGTCGCGGCCAACGAGCGCTTTTAACGAAACCGGCGTTCTGCAGCGTCGCTCTACAGCAGGCATCTCCAAAGTCCGGCCCGCGGGCCAATCACGGCCCGCGGGCAGATTTCATACAGCCCGCAGCTTCGGTCTTATAATGTGTTAGTTATGGCTCGCCAGCTCTGTCAGAATAAATACATCATGAAACTCATGGAAATTTAAGGTATTCTATACAGTTTGTTCAATGTTATCTGACTGAATGAAAGGCAGAATTGCGTTTGTAGAGTTGTTCCCGTCTGCCTGAGTGGCTTATATTTGGTTACATTGTCATTGGAAAAATAAAGTTAATTGTGACAATGAAAATTGTTTTGTAACAGTGTGTGTATTTCCACGTAACTTTTGTGGTTAAAAAAAATGTCAAAAGGAACTATTGGCCCCCGGGCATCTTCACTTTATCAAATGTGGCCCTCTTTGCAAAAAGTTTGGACACCCCTGCTCTAGGCGAAGTCGATCTACAGAGCTGTCCTTGGGGTGCGGCGAATCGGTGTGACAGCCCCTGGCCCCGCGCTTAGACGCACGACGGTGCCAGATGTAATACTTGTGGTTCATCGTCTTGGTTCTTTCGGTAAAGTCACCTAGAAGGGAAATAATAAAATAATAAAAATAATTCTGACGACGTTTCGGCCACAACGCAAGCAGCCGTCCTCAGGTGAAGAACAGGTCTGTCGGAGAGACAGCGTCTGAAATCTGAGGACGGCTGCTTGCGTTGTGGCCGAAACGTCGTGAGAATTATTTTATTATGTTTTATGTTAATTATTTTATTATTTCCCTTCTACGTGACTTTACCGAAAGAACCAAGAAGATGAATCCCTGCAGTCACGAAAGCTTTAAATCGGAACTTGTGGTTTAGTTTGAAGGCGTCAAGGGGCCCACACAGTGCGAATTGCCTCGGGGCCCCCAACCCTCCATGGACAGCCCTGTCTGCCTGTATCCTGTAACAGCGCAGATGTGCGTACGGTAACACGCAGATTTACGTCCCCCTCCCACCCCGCAACCCCCCACCCCGCCACCCCCACCCCGCCACCCCCACCCAGCCACCCCCCCTACCCCGCCACCCCCCCCACACCCCGCCACCCCCCCCCACACCCCGCCACCCCCCCACCCTTTTAAGTTGTTTCGCAAATACGTCATCACTTTATGAATACCACTCCCCGATTTGCGTCGCCTCTCAACTCGCGCTCACGTCGCCGACAGCATCGTCCGTTCTCGTGCCCCTAAGCCCTCGAAGCCCTCGGGCCTCCACCCACCCTGCACATCGCTTTGATGTTACGTCGTTTCGATATACGTCATCGTCGCAAACAACAACAACAAAACGTTGCCGCACGCACGTACGTTGCCGCTCATGAGCAGGAAGAGCAGAGGGTTGCACACCGCGTTGGACTTGGCGAGCAGGGAGGGCACGATGGAGACGGGGGGGGGCACCAGGTGCTCGAGCCCAGAGGCCACGAGCAATGAGGCGACGGCGTAGGGCGACCAGCATAGCAGGAAGAGCAGCATCATGAGCAGGCACACGGCGGACACTTTCCTCTCGGAGCACCGAGCCTTGAGCACCTGAGGTGCCTCCAGGACCTCCAGCTTGCGGAACTGCGCGGTAGGGCACAGCGGGCGGGGGAGGGGGGTGGAGAGGGCATGGAGTTTCTTTTTTTTTTGCACGAACACTTGCAATCGGCGTCACGATGTGTTTTTGGCTACGGTTGGTGTCGTTGTTTTAGGCGAGTTCAAGGATTTACACCATTGGAACCTCATTTGCCAGTAAAAATATGATAATTATTTTTTTACCCTTCTATCTGGCAACAAAACTGACACCTTTTTTTACAAGGAGTCATGTTTACATAGACCACAATACCTGCAGTCAGATGACGCCTTTCGGCGTCATCTGGTCCAACCCATGTGAGACTAGGCTCTAAGGAAAGCTGTCTCGGGTGTGGACCAATCAACTTCAAGGACAGTGCACATTATCAGAGTTATGTTTTTGTTTGCATTATGACTGCAGGTATTGTGGTCTATGTAAACATGACTCCTTGTAAAAAAAGGTGTCAGTTTTATTGCCAGATAGAAGGGTAAAAAAACAATGATCGAGTTCAAGGATGCCAAAAGGAGTCTCGACCGCTGTGCATCGGCCCCTCCCAGTGAGGTGTTCAGCCCAAGTGCACGGTCACTCGGAGTCGTTGCGATGTCTTTAACTTGAGTTCAATTCGCGCCTTTGCCCTTATTTCCCTGGCTCTCAAGGGTCGTCCCGGGCGTACAACTTCGCAAAGCCTCTCTGTGCACTCTTCAGCCTTCTCTCTCTCTCTGTGAAATGTTTCCAATCAACAAATCTTCGACAACCGCAGATCGTCTTATCGATACGAGGTGCGCCTATGCAAGCGCACATATCAGGATGATTAGAGGCTAAAACACAAACATGGGATCAGTTCCAGAAATTACAAACCTTCACCCCCCTCCTGCGTCTTGTAGTCTTTTTGGGGGGGGGGGGTTAGATCGCATAATTGTAAAATGTGTCGTAAACACACTTACACCCGACACAGGCAATAACTAAGTTTTGCCACGTGGAGTAAAACGTGCCAATTCGTCGCTACTTCAGCACCACACCGGTTCTGTGTTAGACGGCAAATCCACAAGATTAACAATTTGATGACGCCTGATGCAGCCGGTTGTAATCACCAGCGAAACGTCGTACCCAAATGGTAAATGTCCATGTGGGTTTGCTCTCTGACACACACCACCGGTGTGTAGCAACGAATTGGCACGTTCTGTACCAATTAGGTTTGTCAAACAGACAAACCTTACTAAATGTGTTTGTCAGGTGGAGGTGGGCTTGCGATACATTTCACATTTATGCGATCTAACCCAACAACAACAACAACGAAAAACACAATATTAGTCGCGAAAGCCTTAGGGGCCGTCCATAAATGACGTCACGCGATTTTGGACGATTTTTTACCCCCCCCCCCCCCTAGTCACACGGCGTCACAAAAAGTCAGACCCCCCCTCAAATATGACGTCACAAAGCTCTGCCCCCCCCCCCCCCCCAAAAATAAAACATGCTTCAAATCGCATTAAACTATTGTCATTGTAGTGCGTATTTAATGTGGCGCTGCACTCTGATGTTGTAGGAGAAAACATTTAGCAAAACGTCTATTTAATTAAGTAGAACGTGTTGTCTATTTATTTAAAGTTGCGCATTTTGATGTGAAGTGACATTTCTCAACCCCCCCCCCCCTCGTCACACATCGTCACAAATGTCTAACCCCCCCCCCCCCCCCGGTGCGTGACGTCATTCATGTACGGCCCCTTACGTGTTATTTTTTTTTTTTAAAGACCCCCACCCACCCTGCGAACGGTCAAGACGATGTTGCCGTAGCAGTAGGTCATGAGCAGCACGGGCATCGCCAAGCAGCACAGGAACAGCAGCAGCGTGTAGGCGCAGTCCGCGCGCCTCCTGGAGCGCCAGTCCACCGAGCAGCCGAGGCGATGCGCCTCCAGCGAGTAGCGGTTCCAGCCCACGGTGGGCGGCGAGGCCCAGACGAGGGCGTACATCCAGGTGCCGAGGGCGGCGCGGAAGCTCCATGAGAGGTCGAAGGTCGCGTCGTCCGAGTTGGTGAAGCGCGTGTTGCGCTCCCACGCCAGCGCGCTCAGAGACGCGATTGAGACGAGACCTGGCGACAAACGAAACGGAGCGCGTCCCCCCCGAAGGGTTTCACAGTGGCCGTCGGCTGTGGCGACCGATTGAGTGTGATGGGGAGGAGGAGGGGGGTGGAGAGGTGGGTGGGTGGTGGTGGTTCCCGGGTCCCCCCTCTTTGTCGATTTTAATCCCCTACCCTCGACTGTCTTACCAGACAACCCGTGCCCGATGCCAAACGCTCCACTCTTATTCACCTTGGTTATTTCACACTTTTGGATGGGGTTTTTTTTTCTCTCCTTTTAATAGAATTAACAATTTGTAAATGAACACGTTGCGATTCTATGTGTTTGTTTGACACACGACTGGTAGTAATACACACAGCTGTCACGTGACCTGCCGGAGCCTACGTTTAATTACCTACAGCATTCATCATCGTGTTCGAGTAGGCATTTTAACTGTTAGAGAACATATTCTTGGTTCTTTCGGTGAAGTCACGTAGAAGGGAAATAATAATAAAATAATAAAAATAAAACATAATAAAATAATTCTCACGACGTTTCGATTGCAACGCAAGCAATCATCATCAGGTGTGAAAATCACAGCAAGAAAATCTGAAAAAAGTGGCGTTTTTTTCTTAACGGTAGAACCACGGACAGCAACTGGCGGTTGTTCAGACGGGCGAGTCCATCTATGCTCGGAACGGAGGAGGGGGGAGAGAAAGAGAATACGTGACTTTACCGAAACAAACAAGAAGATGAATCCCTGCAGTCACGAAAGCTTTAAATCGAAATGTTAGAGAACAATATATAAGTTTAGGGTGGGGTGTGGGGGTGGGGGGTGGGGGGCATCACAATCCGAGGCCTCGGGCTGTAACCCCTCAAGAAACAAAACCGTCGAACAAAGAGGGTCACGGCATCGCGCGCTTTCAGGTGCGCTTCTGTGACCGTCTGGAACGCTCTCTTCCTTCCGATATTGGCAAGCCACCGTGGAGCTCCGGCACTTTGAAATCATCTCGAGCGAAAAATCCATGCCATCAGAACTGCTTTTTGTGTTTACTTTGATTTGTCCTTCCCCGGCGCGGCTGGCTACGTACGGCGCGAAAGAAGTTCAACACACAGCATGCATTCGTACAAGGAACTGCGTTATACCAGCGCAGGTGATGGGCAAAGTACTGTTGGCAAACCACCATGAGGGTCAGGGTAGAGCATCGGAGTGGGCAGCAACTCCCCCACCCCCTGTTGTACCCCCCCCCCCCAGCGCCGATGTTGACATTCCACAGCAGGCGTCGTATGCACTCAACGCGTGTTCAGAACTTCTTTCGCACCGTTCGTAGCCAACCGTGCCAATCGGAGGTGCGGGGGAATTTCGAACGACCCGAACACACAAAAGCAGTTGTAACGAAATGAGTTTTCAATTTAGACGATTTAAAAAGTACGTGGCTCCCAGTGACTGCCCTAAAATCGGAAGTAAGGGCAGCAGTGATGACGCTTCAACTTTGACGCACGACGATGCTAACGTCTACAAACATCCGCGCAGCAACGGCGGCTGACTTTGAAGACACGCACGGCGAATGTCACACCGAACAAAGTGTTGGCGAATCCGTCCCAGATGCAGGCGAGGGGCCCCCAGTTCCAGCCGTGCCCCACGCAGGCCCCCAGCGAGAGACCGCTGCCTAACAACGACACCAGCAGGTCGCTCAGGCTCATGTTGGCCACCAGGAGGTTGGCGGGCGTCCGGAGCCTCTGTAGGAAGACGGCGTTTGGGAGGGGAGGGGGATGGGGAAGGGGATGGGGATGAGACGCGCACACGGGACGCACGGGACACCGCATCGACGCATCGAAGGGGAAGTTAGGGGGCCGTCCATAAATGACGTCACGACATCATTTATGGAGTCAGACATTTGTGACGATGTGTGACGAGGAGAGGGGGGGGTGAGAAATGTGACGTCACATCAAAATGCGCAACTATAAATAGAGACAACACGTTTTACTTAACTAAATAGACGTTTTAATAAATGTTTTCTCCTACAACATCAGAGTGCAGCGCCACATTAAATACGCACTACAATGACAATAGTTTAAAGCGATTTGAAGCATGTTTTTTTTTTGGGGGGGGGGCATAGTTTGGTGACGCCGTGTGACGAAGGGGGGGGGGGAGTCAAAAATCGTCCAAAATCGCGTGACGTCATTTATGAACCCCTCGTGTGCCGTACTGGCCTTCACTATAGGTGCTACTCCCTTTGTACGTTGAACTTGTATGCTGAAACTTATTTCGCACCATACGTAGCCAAAAGTGCTATTGAAAATAATGAAATAACCATTTTCTGGCTATGACATAGGAGGTGTTAAGACACCTTTTATCGCAAGGCATCAAAAAGTCTGCATTAACCACATACTGTGCTTGTGGTAAAACGTACACACACACAAACAGTGCCGGATTAAGCTAGTTCGGGTGCTGTAGCATATGTTAGAAAGGGGCCCTAAAAACACTTAAATATGAAGAAAAAAAATTACTTGCATTGTAAAGTAATTTTATTGTTTCATTTGCTATACTGCCAGATAATACGACACATCTCTAACCTTAAACACGCAGTCGTTCATAAAAGTTGAAGGCAGTATAGTACTATAGTAATAGAGCAAGTGCAGAATCACTTCAACGGAATTGATATCTTGAAAGCGTTCAGCGCGGGGCTCTTGAAAGTGCGGGGCCCCGAGCATTTGTAGCTACTTTTGCTCGTAGGATAATCCGGCACTGCACACAAACCGTGCACTGATAACATATGCATCATCATCACGGGACCCCCTTTGCCAGTACCAAAATACACTAATAGGGGTTTTCCCCTTTTTTCTTGCAACAAAACTGACACCTTTTGCATGGAATCATGTTTACATTAACCACAATACTTGCAGTCAAATGCAAACAAAAAACAATACTCTGATCATTTATGCATTGTCCTTGAAACTGATTGGTCCACACCAGAGACAGCTTTCTTTAGAGCCTAGTCTCATATGGTGTTCGACCAGATGACGCCAAAAGGCGCACATTAACATATGCATCGTCTTTGAAACCGATCGGCGTTTGGCATTGCCTGCTCGCCCGAGGCGTCGTTCCGTGGCCCAGCACCAGAGGTCGCAACTGGGTACCCGATACCCGTACCCTACCCGATACCCGGCTACCCGTACCAGGCCGGGTACGGGTAGCCGTTTGCGACCCTGGTGCGGCCGGGTACGGGTACGGGTAGGCCGTGAGTCACTGGTGAGTAGCCGTTTGTCACTCATTTCGGGTAGGGTACGGGTACCCATTTACGACCCTGATGCGGCCGGGTACGGGTACGGGTAAGGAATCAAAACCCGTTTGCGACCTCTGCCCAGCACCGACGGTGCGGGACGAGGCCACACAGGGGAGGCTGGCATCGTGGCCTTCCGTGTGCGCGAGCGGTGGGACAACGGCAGGCCTTGAAGGGCGGGATCCATCATCGTTCTCAATAAAGCGGTCTCCTTCGCTCGTAAATTGGATTACACGAATGCCCCCACCCCCGCCCGCCCGCCCGCCCGCCGCCCTTCGTCTGTTTAATTGGGCGACATTGATTCATGGGGACTGCGCACGACTCGCAAGGCTTAGGAGGGGGCTGGGGGGGCTTTCACCTCCCTGATGTAGGTCAAAGCAAAACGTGCGTTTCCTAAAGCACGTCCGCAGCGTTAATCCACCTGTGACGTCTGCCCCGTGTTTACGTGGTTTCGCAAATACGTCGTCACTATTAATTCGCTGCAGATGTGATAGGTTTTTACCCTTTCAACTGGTACAAAAGCTGACACCTTTATACAAGGCATCATGTTTGCAATAACCACAACACAAGCAGTCAAAATGCAAACAAAAAGAAACAACTCTGATAATGATATGCACTGTCCTTGAAGTTGATTGGTCCACACCCGAGACAGCTTTTTTTAGAGCCTCGTCTCCATTGGTGTTGGATCAGATGACGCCAAAAGGCGTACAACTCAAAAACAGTGCACTATCAGAGTATTGAGAACGCGGGGTAAGCATTTACACTATGAGACCTCCTTTACCAGTGGCAAAATATAGTAATCGGTACAGTTGTGTTTTTGGTTTATGAGTGAAGCTGATAGTTATAATGCTCCATGTATATGTATGCCTTCGTGTAATAATTTGTTCATTATATTCAAGTGGTAATAACACGGACGTGGAATAACTATCAGCTGATTAGTCCCTCATCACACGGACGTATACGGTAGATCCCCTCTTAACGACGGCAATTGGATCCACGATGCCGCACGTTCAGTCATTTTGTCGTTGAGCGAGTATATGAGACACACGTGATAGGCTTAATTCGTTCCGATAGCAACGAAAGTTACCCTTTATCACCCAAAAAGTACTTTATAATATTTAAACAATGGATATGAATACATAAATATGCTAACATTATAAACAGATTAAAAAAAACATGGTTAACCAATGCATTCGTCGTTAACAGGGGAATGGTCGGTAAGCGAACACATTTGGCTCTATTGAGGCACTACAATACACTACATTATACACTACACTATACACTACACTACTATACACTACACTATACACTACACATTGGGCTCTGTGGAGGCCGGTCGTTAAGCTATTAGTCGTTAACAGGGGTGGTCGTTAAGAGGGGCTCTACTCTATACAGAATTGTTTAAAATTAAAAACTAAAATTGTCACAACACATATAAAATGTAGAGGGCAACCAATCACATGCGCACGATGGGTTTAGGAAAGGTTTATATACCATCGACCACACGCATACATTCAATAAGAATCTGAAAAAATACAAATTCATATAAATCACCATTACTCGCTGCCTTTTGCAAACTATGAAACGATATTTTAATCTGCAGAGATTATTGCAGGTACTCCATAGAAAAAAGTTTTAAAAACCGTACACATTTACAATTAAAACGACTAGAAAACTTGGCCTGCCTAAAACATCAACATGCGCATCAGCAGCGGGCTCTGAAAGACGACACGAGCTTCCCAACAACTAATCGCGTGACATTCCAGCCGACCGATCCACCACCCCGCTTGCTTCCTTCCAGCGTTGGATTTACAAGCACCCACCCACCCACGCACGTTGACGAACCATCGATTGTACAAGACAGACACCCGTCACCGTACCTTGAACTTGACGAAGAGCGTTAGCACAAGCGCATTGCAGCAGACGCCCAGCAGCGCGATTGTCGCCATCGCGAACGTGAGCGCGGTGTACGCCTCCGGGCTGAACGGACCAGCCTTGTCCAGAGGGCCCTCTACCCCCGCGAGACCGAGCAGCATCGGCGGAGTCGCGTTCACAAAGTGTCCCCTCGTCGCAACCATCGCGGACGGCATCGTAGCCGGGTGTTCCAGGCGGGTGGGAGGGTTGGGCACAGGCCGTCAAAGCGATGTACCGACGGGGAAGTGGTTGGACCGAGAGGCCAGGCGATGCGAATATTCAAGAGCCAGTTTGCCCAAACCAATTCCTAGGGCCGTGTGTGTGTGTATTTAGAAGTGAGCGTTTCTACTCTACGGCAATGGCAAGTTGAGAAAACACCGCGGTAGAATGGCACCATGAAGCTAGATCAGAATCAATTAATAAGGTTAACAGGGTACCCCTGCAGAGTAAAAGTTGACGTGTCAAGTCAAGGAATGAGCATCGCACGCTCGCTACTACTGCCTTAATAAGGCGAGGAAAAGGCACGTAGGCGAGACGCGTCGGCACGGATTGTCACATCAAATCCTTTTAGCAGCAACGTAATGTTTTGAGCGGCATTAATCCAGTGACGATAGAGGTGGTGGGGGGGGGGATTAGGGTGCACGCTTGGAAAATAAAATCATATTAACGGCGGCATAAATCCTATTGGAACCTAATAATAAATGGGGGGGGGGGGGGGGTAGTGTGTGTACGTCTTAATGTATTCGGTGCACAAAAATAGGGGTTTTCAGACAGTCCTGTAACACGTGATTTTACATCAAATGTTTTATTTTCCTACGAGGCCCAACTGTCCAAAGAGTGGAGGTAGAAGGCGCGTGAAATCACATTCGTACCCCGAACACTTGAAGAAATCCGTGTTGGGATGTATAGACCAGGAGATTCAACATATCCGAGATACAAAACCAGCAAAACTTTAGCAATTTGCAAAAAAAAACACAAATGACAGCGGTCTTGTCTGTGTCTACCGCAGTAACTAGTCACACCAACCCATCTGGCAACTACCAACGCATTAGCTACATGCTCATTCATTACACTTATGAGTTTAAACAGAAGCATCAGCATTTCCTGCAAAAAATCCACTTGTCTTTAAAAAAAAAGGAAAACGGATCTACTCAGAATGTGGAATTTCCTCTACTCACTCGGGACAGCCAAAGCAGCACTGCCCACATCACTCGAATAAAAACAGGGAGACAACTTTTAACATTTCACAAACTTATTTCGAGGTTTAAAATGCAATTGTTATGTTGTTATACGTGTCCAGGTTACAAGGTGTAAAACGAATCGCCGATGGCCCTCGGTGCTAATCACGTCCGACACAAAATGCGCACACGAGTCACCATCCAGTCTGGGGATTTCGAGGCCCACAATAGACTGGGTGAGGAAACAGATGGCACTCAAGTGCCGTCTTCTACAGCTTAGTGGGATCAAGGCGGCACATTAGCACGATTTAGGTTTTCCTCCTGTGCCCTACATTCAGATCCACGGAAATTATAAACAGTGAAATGCACAAAAACTGACCGAAAAGTAAAACCCCGTTTCCGAATGCCTTCCTCAAAACAAGTGTGGAACAGCACTCACAATTTGCAGCTTTGACAAAGTGGAGGAAATTCAATTTGTATAGCAACTAATCTTACTGTTTACCTGTACACCGCTTTCGGACCTAAAGTTAACGAATCCCCGAAAAATTGTGGACTTTCACATCAGAGACTTGAACTTTCAACATTTTGGTCGCAAGTCAGGAACCGTAACCACATTGATAGGACTCGTAAAAGACCAAAGCAAGCAAATGCCATCACACTGCTGACAATCTTCAGTGCTTGCGTGTTTCTCTTCACGATGGTGGTGTGTTGGTAGAGATATAGCCATGTACATGTTCGTATTGTAAATATTTTAAGGTTGCTTTTCAACGTTGAATCTCTCCAAAGCAAACCACCAACAATGTTGAACCTTTCCAAAGCAAACCGATGGGCCATTGGTCACCAGAGGACTCATGATACCAGTCTTGGTTAATTCTAACACTGCAGGGTCACGTGATTATGCTTGTACGATACGTTTCTCCACCGCTTGCCAAAAGCCATTTAAACGGACAGTAATGCAATTACAGTGAGCTACACGAATCCCAGTGTGGCATTTAGACAAAGAACAGACAGAAAGAACGAGGAAACAGATGCTTTGTAATTTATACATATACTTAAAAAGTATGAAACATGTCAGCATTTGAGTGATCTTTCCATAAACATCAAAAAGTTCATTTAATATAATTTATAGATCGCGATCACTCAACACGCTCGAGAAAGATAACAGGAGGCAGAATGATTTGGATGGTGGTGGTGGGGGGGGCATGCAAGGATCGGGGAATGAGAGCGAGCTATAAAGACATGCTTCAGGATCACGAATAGGAAGGGGCGCGATGGGAATGAGTGGAGGGGGTGAGGGAAGGGAATAGAACTGGTCAGAGGAGAGGTGAGGTCTTAAAAGAGGGGAACAAGAGGCCGAGGGGGGACTTCATTACGTACAAGTTTATTGTAGGAAGGGTGGAAAGATGACCAAAAACATGATTGGATACAAGGAGTAAACTAGTAAAGAGGGATGGGGGGCAAGGAAGATGAGGCAAGATAAGGTGGGGCAAGGCCTTTAAGAGCTCTAAAGGTTGACGGGGGTCAAGTATTTGAGAAAAGTTAATGGGAAACCAGTGCAAAGGCCGAGTGAGAATTATAGGGGGGAGATTGAAAAGAATTCGTGGAGAAGCATTTATTTTTTTATTTGTTGGGAGGGAAGAGAGGGCAGAGGCAGGGAGAGCACCATGAAGAGAATTACAGAATCACAGATGGGTAGAGATCAGAGAATGCATATTAGACCTTCTTTCGCACCGTACGATGCCAACCGTGCTCATCGGAGCCAACCGTACTAATCGAACGAGCCAGGAGAGTTTGGCGGCGTTTACGGACGTCCAATTGGTGAAAGCGGCAGAAGCTAGTAGCGGCGGCGATGTGGGGTGGTAAAAGGCGAGTGAAGAGTAAGAAGGTGACACCACCAAGGAGGAGGCTGTGAGCAGAGGACACAGGAGGGAGATCGAGGGAAGGAGATGGTGGGGACAGATGAGGAGCAGAGACCAGTATTAATGGGGGAATAAGCTGTGCAGTCAAAGGGGAGGTCCTGGTTGTTGATGGATGCAATGATTCGGCATAACGAAACACTAAAAAGGTTAAAGAAATGAAGCTGACAATGTAACTAAAACCTAAGTATGCATTTTATTTGCTTGTCTAGTTCTTCAGCAATCTGACAAACATTACATCAATAAAAAAGTGGGGACAATTGTCTCAATGTCTGCATATCAGCTTAAACACAAAGCACATTTTAAATCACTGTTCAACAGTCACCATAAACAGAAAGCAATGATTAACGGTGGGCTGCGGGCTCCTTTAACGCTCCTTGGCATGGTCAGCGTTGTGCTGCGATGTAGAAAAGCACAGCTTCAGTGTGTACGGGAACTGTCCAGCTGCACCACACACACACACGCACGCAAACAGATACAAGTTAGAGAACCGATGTGGCAATGGGCCACCATATGGCAAGTACGGCACATCCTCGCTTAACGCATGTTCACACGCACACAACGCGTTTTTGCTATGCGGTTCCATCCATTCTGGAATACTTTTTGCTGAACACACAACGTTATAACACGGAACGCGCACCGTTATAACGCTGTTTGTGAGCAGTGGACGACGAACTACTTTCTTGAGCTGCGCGGCCGAACGGTGCAGTGATACGGTACATGGAACGATACGGTACGTGGAACGATAGGGTACGTGGAACGATAGGGTACGCGGAACGATAGGGTACGCGGAACGATAGGGTAACGCCGCTCAGTCATATGTACCCACCATCTTACTGCGTGTGCGCACAACACACATCGGATCTCGGCAATCTTTATCGTTGCGATACTTCTGGGGAAATAGTGCGCTTAATGCGGAACTTTTCAGGGAAGACACTGATCGCGTGAAACGAGGACTCGGGGTTATTCCCCAAATTCCGAGTCCTTGAAACCCACCGTTGGTCATGACGGAGCTCCGCAACAACAAACCTTTCCAAGAAGTCATGACGTGCCACAATCACAATAAAATTTCGATTTAAAGCTTTCGTGACTGCAGGGATTCATCTTCTTGGTTCTTTCGGTGAAGTCACGTAGAAGGGAAAAAATAAAATAATAAAAATAAAACATAATAAAATAATTCTCACGTTTCGGCCACAACGCAAACAGCCGTCCTCAGGTGAAGACCAGGTCTGTCGGACACAGCTGCTTGCGTCGTGAGAATTATTTTATTATGTTTTATTTTTATTATTTTATTATTTCCCTTCTATGTGACTTTACCGAAAGAACCAAGACAATAAAATTGCTAAACATGTCTCAACATGATCGGACATCTCCAGTTGTAATTAAAAACAGGATCTTAATCTGGAGTAATTTTTATTATTTCTTCAACAAGACAGGGTATACGCGGCGTGTTCCATGCGTGACATACACACACGCATGGTGTATCAATCAGGACTTACTGGGGTTCTTCATCTGATAGTGGTTGATGAGAGCCAGGGCCTCCATTGCATCATTCTTATCATCCCACTCAAGCAGGCCAGATGCACTCTTGTCACCTGAAAAAGTTAAGCACTTTGCTGTCACAATGCTTCAAATGTTCACATATTAAAGTTATAGAGTAAGCAACTGCATATGCAACTTTTCCAGTATAGAATTATGTTAGTAACTCTGTAATTGAAAAAAATAGCCAGAGGTAAACAACTTACCCGCAGAGGTTAAAATGACTGTTCCACAGAAATCAAACTTGTAATTAGTTAAAAGTGCTAAGATTCATTGTTGTGGAAAAACGGTCAAAAGTTAAGCATATATCCCATAATAACGGGATGCTGAGAATACTCAAATAACCATAATATCGATATAAACATATTTTTCAGCCAACGCAGAAGTCAGGAACCACTAGTGGATATTCCACGTTTGTATTGCTCCACCGCATGACCAATGTTAAACTCTTACAAAACGGTACTACCATCGTGTTAAAACACACATTTATTAGGTAGGATAAGAACTACTGCATTGTGACTTACTCTTTCCAGCAAACATCTTAAAAGACATGGGCCTCTTCACTTCAAATTCATCACACATCTGTTAAATAAAAACAATAAAGACGTGGTTAAAAGAATCAACTACAACACAACTCCAAGTCTTTTACGACAAACCACAATTCCAATAATCAGATGTTAAGCACTCGTAAAAAAAATATACATCTTCCACGCAACTAAACATATAGCTAAGCATTGGGTGGAGGAGTGGTGATGCGGTGGTTGCCACTTGAGTTTGACTCTCAGCCACCAAAACCATACGACTGGAAGTGTGTGGGAGGCCTTCATCTGCGTTTGATATTTAATACCACAAAATATAACAAAAAATTGGAAATGTAGGCAAAAGCAAGGTTTCATTAAACCAGGAAAAGCCTTAACAACACATCAGGAATGCCCCACTGTAGCTAGACTCGCTTATTTGAAAATATAGATTGGGGGGGAAATACAGCTCGCAACATAATTAAAAAATATTCGTGGGCTACACATTTTAAACATTCCGCAAAATAATGTCTGTCGCTGCAAACATCAAAGCCACGAATAAAGAGGAACATTTGAGCTGGCAAGTGTGTTTCTAATTTTACTTTAGTCACTGCAAGGGGCTCTCCCCCCCTCTTGCTATGGCTGCAGGGTTTTGGTAGTACATGTTGTTTATAACATTGATTGTGAAAATTCCATCACAGTTCCTATGATCACTGTTTCATGGCTTTATTTTGGTGATTTCGAAAAGTGTATTGGTTTAGCCATGTTCGTTTGTTGTAGTACAGTTAGACTGATGACCTTAATCTAAGTTGTCTTGTGGTTGTTGTTGGTTGTTTGACTTGCATCCCACTGGGATTTTTGCACACAGCATTGGTGTACGGTGTTTCTTTCTGCAATATTTTGCTGTCTTTTCTTGGATTTTCTGTTTGCACTCAGTCACATATTCACTTTAAGATTTTTTTTTGTTCATGTTTTTTGTTTGTTGCGGTTGCACCCGATTCAAGAGCCGAATGGCTCACAGGGCTATACCTAATAAATGAACTTGAACTGCACAATATCTACCAACAATTTGGCCCTCGGTAAATAAAAGGTTTCTTCGCGCCCAATAAACCCTCGTTTAAATGAATCCTCTGGCTTGTACAAAGAGAGACTGAAAACTAATTTCTATAAAACTGCTTTTTGTGTTTAGTTTGTTGTCCTTCCAACACACCTCCGATTAGCACGCTTGGCTACGCACGGTGCGAAAGAACTTCAACATAAATTTCGATTTAAAGCTTTCGTGACTGCAGGGATTCATCTCCTTGGTACTTTCGGTAAAGTCACGTAGAAGGGAAATAATAAAATAATAAGACATAATAAAATACAATTTTCACGACGTTTCGGCCACAATGCAAGCAGCCGTCCTCAGGTGAAGAACAGGTCTGTCTTTCATTCAGACGCTGTCTTTCCGACAGACCTGTTCTTCACCTGAGGACGGCTGCTTGCGTTGTGGCCGAAACGTTGTGAGAATTGTATTTTATTATGTTTTATTATTTCCCTTCTATCTCAATTTCGGAGCTTTCATGACTGCAGGAATTATTCTTTGGTTCTTTCGGTAAAGTCACGTATAAAGATAAAATAATAAATTAAATAATAGCATACTACGACGTTTCGATTGCAACACAAGCAATCATCATCAGGTATAAAAGAAATAGCAACAAAAATCTAACCAGAAAACTATAGACAGACATACAAGCAGACAGACATCACAAAGACACACAGAGAGAGAGAGAACACGTATCAGCACAAAGAGAGAGGTCGTTTCTGTGACGAGGCCTTAAATATAGAGAGGGGGCGGAGAGAGGGAGGGGGCAGAGATCTTTATACGTGACTTTACCGAAAGAACCAAAGAATATTTCCCTTCTACGTGACTTTACCGAAAGAACCAACCTAGAAGAACTTCACCATACACATGTATACATTGAGAGGCCAGACCACGCAGCAGGAGACCCACAACACACCTCGTTGAACCGCTCCTCGCTGACATCGGGCGCGGCGTTGAAGAAGTGAAGGATGTTGGACGGCAGCTGGATGCGGTTCTTGGCCGCCTTCTCGGGGTTGCTGAAGCGATTGTTGCGTGACGCCGTGTAGTCCTTGAAGCTGCACGTGCCGTCACACAGGTCGTACGACTGGCTGGGCATGATGGCCTGCTGCTTGGACACGCTGCCGGAAGCACCCAAACACAAAACACGCGGATGTTGGAAGAGCAAACCGTGTAAAGATCTGCAGAACGCCAACGAGGTAAGTGAATCCCCATGAGTGCGGTCCCCAGTCCCACAACGCTCCTCCAGGTGGTCCCGTGGGGCTCTGATGCAAATGCAGGTTTATCCGGAAACAATTACGTTCATGCTTTGTTTCAGACGTTAATATTTTACCTATATTTAATGAAAAATTTTTGTTAGGCGAACCACCCTGATTAAACTATCCTAACCCTCGGATATAAATGACCCCCACCTAATAAAACCTTTATTATAGCTGTTTCAATAATATTAATAATTTTGCATTACAAGAATTTATGTATGTTGAACTTCTTTCGTACCATACGTTGCCGACCTTTGCTCATAGGAGGTGCGGAGGACAAGAGAATGCATGTTCACCGAATGTGGGGGCACTGAATGGTCCGCAGAATTGTCCGCATCAGCCGAGTGGTCGGCAAAACACTGGCACACTTACCAAAGGTTTATCTTCTTCTGGAAGATGGAGGCCTGGTTAAGGTGGTGAATGGCTCTGTCCACAGCAAATGGGTCACTCATCTCCACCATCACCGCGCCAGGCTTGCTCTTCATGAACTTAATCTGAGCACGCGTGCATGGCACCACAAGACAAGAGTCAATTAGCTCGAAAAACACCAGCGCACATGGAAACCTAGCACGATTGATGGTAATTAAAATCACACGAACACAGGTCAAAACATCCTTGGAACACGAGACAAAAATTTGTAATTGTTCATCTACAAATGAAAAAGTTAAACATAACATGAATGTCTTCTTGGTTCTTTCGGTAAAGTCACGTAAAAGGGAAGTAATAAAATAATAAATAATAAACCATAATAATATAATATATAACATGAATGATAATAGGTTTTTCCTTTTTTTTCTGGCAACAAAACAGCTGTGTTAAGATGTTAAAACACCAAACTGAAACCTTTTACAAGGAATCATGTCAGCATTTACCACAACACTTGTGGTCAGAATGCAAAATAAAAACACTGTAGACCAATCCGTTTCAAGGACAATGCATATATTATCAAAGTATGCTTTTGGTTTGCATTCTGACCACAAGTGTTGTGGTTAATGCAGACATGATTCCTTGTAAAAGGTTTCAGTTTGGTGTTTTAACATCTTAACACAGCTGTTTCGTTGCCATAAAAAAGTGGAAAAACCTATTACCAAATTTTGGTACTGGCAAAGGAGGTCCCATTATAACATGAATTATGAATGTAATAATATTCCATTTACTATTATTACGAACTGGGAAATTACCACGTGTTAAGAACGCTATGCAATGGCCAGAAAAGGGACGACTTCGCAAGCAAGCAAGCAATGCAACAACAACCAGGCATAACCGAGAAAAGGTGAAATTGCCATGTCGGTTAGAGAAAGGTCATGCAAAACAAGTTCTACTCGGTGACCTCAAGGATTTTCACTTGCACCGTCAATACCCTCTTGGGCTAATTCTCAGCGCAAAAGACATAATATAATGCAAAAGATACAGCGAGTGACAAATTGGTGCAATGATGCAACCGGTTGACATTTTACTTCTTAAAAGGAAATGCCAATGTTTTTACAGCACCCAACCAGCTGCAAAATTACTTGTTGAATGCCAATGCAAACAATCGAATGATTGTAGTGCACTTGTCAACATCAGAACCAAATTGGTCCGATCATTGCCAAATATAGCTTTGATTCTTGTATTCCACACTAGAACAATTTAGCAAAGGTCATAAGAGGTTTGAGCAGCTATTAGACTGGAACATAAAAAAAGTTTAAATGCTTTGCTAGGTGAACATTGTACCCAACGCATACCCCAACCACATTCATCATGAACACCACCACAGTAAAAGGCAGCTTTAATTACAAACTTGGGTGTTTATATATATATGCTTATGCATCAAGCCAAAGTATTAACTTGTTTTTTTACACTAACCAGATTTTTTTACCACCATGTAATAAAGTGGATTATCTTGAAGCACCCATCCATCTACAAAACAAGGTGTTTGCACGGATTGTAAAACGCAAGGCTTCACACCACTTTGTCCAATACGAAACTTGACGCAAACATTTAAAAGGATCTCAATCAAAAACTACAAATCTTATATAAAAGCTAATTTGACAAACCTAAAAAAAGGTAACAGATATCATCCGTTACAAGCACACACAACCCTCGAATTAACACGCAAATATTTCCAAATCACCCAAGTTTGCCGAACGGAGAGAGACGCAATTTAAAAGACGGCCGCCCATTCACCTTCTCCACGTTGCCGTAGAGGCAGAGGATGTTGAAGACTTTGTCGCAGTTGATGCGTTCCGGGTCAAACCCGTACACCATGAGCACCTTGCTGGTGGCCTGAGCCGACTGCTGGTGGTGCATGGGGGGAGGGCCGACACGACCCATGCGGTTGGCGCCCATCCGTGCCGGTGCCCCCATTTCCTCCTGGCCGTAGCCCTGGTAGCCCTGGTAGGCACCACCGCCGCCACCGCCGCCGCCGCCGCCGCCACCACCACCACCAACACCACCACCACCCTGATGCTGCCCTGAGTAGTCTGCAATGGACATGAACACAGGCCATATTAATTAGAGATCTCAACCCCCCAGACACCCGCCTTAGCCTTATTGACCCTTCGGTGGTCAGTTATCAGAGCAAGGTGTCCATTCTCAATCGGACATGACACAGAAAGGGTGCAATCAGTTCTATGCCCAGCTATAATTTTAACCCCAGTGCGAATTTACATTAGTTGACTTCGCATACAACACTGTGCATGTACTACACTTGTCATTCACCCTCATATGATCCAAGTACATGGGAGAAGGCCTAACAATCTGCAAAACAACAATTTGTGCCAAACGACTTCAAGTAGGAGATACATCAATAGCAGGAAAAGATTAAAACAAACTCACCATATCCAGTCCCAGGAGGGTATTCCTCCGTTTGGTACCCTTGATCTGAAAAAAGAAATGCAGTCATTAAAAAAACAACGCTTGGTTTAATTTGTAAAGGTGGAGCCTAAGAGCTCTAATAAAGAGTCTATAAACGGCAAAGCAACAAAAACATGTATGGTAGAGTAGGGCGAGATGTCAAGAGATATCAAACGTGCAACAAAATGTCTCCGTACTGTATTCTGCGTAATCTCCATAAGCGTTGTTGGGATGGTCTCCAAGGAGCGCTGGCGTTCTCTGCCGTTTGTCATCTACGTCGAGAAACACACGTGGCGTTACACAAGGCCACTGGGTCAAACTATACTAGTTCAGATGATTTAACTTGCAAACGAAACCCATATAATGTTCGTGCACAGGAGATGTTCTTTTGCTCAACAAAAATGAAATTCACTTTTTTTTTTAGAAATACCGATTAGAAAAAACAAAGTGCAAACAGAGTGGGGGTGCATCTGGCGCAAAGGTCAGAAATACGACGGTTTACACTGCGCACATAACGGGTGGCAGTGTGCGGTTTAAAAGAGACGCGACAAAGTTGGTCATCTTTTATTGGTATATACATGATATATGAAGGTGTACAGTGGCGATTGCATACAGGTCCGCTTTTAAGTAGCGCTCTATGGACAAAGGGGGTTTTCCCATATCTGGTGGTGGAATGCGTATGCACTACTTACGCAGGGATTGTGCATGACCATCCACAAATGGTATATCTGCGACAGTGCCTTACCCAGCTAGGCCTCAACAGCAAGATAATGTGGCTGAAAGGGCGGTCCCCCAGCACAAACAGATTGGCGGTAGCCCATTCTCTCCTGCGTCACACCAGCAACACTTATTATACAGACCCTGCTCGGCAACCACCCGGAAAAAAACTAGCTATCAAAATACTATTTTCAGAAATAAGACACTGCACAACAACAAAGGATCTGCAGAATGGCTGCCTTGGCAGTAAAAGATGAACAACTGGATGCACTAGTACCAAATCATGTTGGTAAACAATACCCAATGCAATTCTACAGTTAGGTATCAAGCTACATTTTAACTGTACATGTAAAAAATACATTAAATTTAAGGGAAATCAAGGTAGGTTCAAAGTCAGCAAAACTGCACATCCTTTAAGACTAAGACTCAAATATTCAACGTAATTTCTACTCAAATTTAAACAAGTTGTTTTAATTATTATTCTAACAGACTTTGTAATTTTAAAGCATTTCTACACAAGATTAAGGTCTGAATATTAAGCAAACAATGCAAATATATTAATCTAAACAAAAATAATTTGCTTCAGACTGCTTACAGATTATAAAAGTCGGACATATTGTAAGATTTACAATTTAACTCATTAAACTCTTACGTAACCTAAAAACACAAGAACAACGAAATAATAATAATAAAATGTTCCATGCGTCATCAGTACTTGATGTTCTGCAGTCAGTTTCTGCTTGGCAGTCAGTCCCACTCTGGGATGTGATGTCCCCTCTCTCTCTGCGTGAGTGTGGCTCTCCCGCTTGTGGTGACGTGGCCCGGAAGGGGTGACTGAGGCTTGAGCGAGCTCTTTAAGCGGTGTTTCGGGTGCGCTGCCGTCATGTCACATGCCTTCTCCACGAGGAAAAATAACAAACGGACAGTCCTGCGCGTGGACCACGCAGGAAGCTGTGCACTTTGTAGTGGATGTTGAGCCTGAGAAAGGATTTCTCTAGCTTCACGCGATAGCGCTCCTCTCGTATGTGCCATGTGCAGCCTAGTGGTGGTCTTCGGTGTACGCAGATGCCAAGAAGCATTAGGAGGAAGAATGCCATCAGTGAGGTTTTTATTTTAAAAACCTGAAAGCTTCATGGAAGACAAGATGTGATGAAATACTGTGCAGCACCAGTGCACATTGTGCCAGCTTAGTATGCAAGTAGTGCACGTATGCAGGCGGATCTTAGTCTCTTGGAGTCTCAGTGCGGGCTGTGAAGAATGTATCCTGTTGAAGTGCAGATGTTCTCGTGGTTCCTCCACAGCCCGGGCGTGGTTGTTTAAAACGTGAACGTTACGACAGCGATAGCGCGTCTCCTCCATCTTCTGTGGTGCTGTGTTTCAGGGCGCCTTACACCCACCCGTGCAGCCGTGCGCCCCCATGTTTTTTTCTGCCAGTGTTTACGGCACGCGGGGTGGTGTTGCCGCCCCCATTCAAGAGCATGAGAGACTGTGCGTCTGCCCTTCTCGCTATCTTCAGGTAAGTGCAGGTGTAGGCTGTGAGGGGGGGGCAGAGAGGTGTAGGGCCGGGCTCCAGGTGCAGATCTGTAACCCCCTTCCCCTCCTGCTTGAAGGTGCGAACCTGTGACTCAGGAAGTGCCAGCTATTGAAGTGAGGACTAAAGATTAAAAGGTGGCAGCAATGCATCCCACTCAAGTGGTTCCTCCATGTACATCTGGTGTGAAAACCTCAGTGGATCTGTGATTTGGAAACAACTTAAAAGGCAAGCCATAAAAGCAGCAGTTAGATGTAAATGTTTTTTTTAACTCCCAGCAGATCACCCCACATAGTATACCTCTAATTAGCAACTGAGGTTTATTGTGCTACTGCTGGACTAAATAACATTTACCAAAACATTAAAAACTTTGTGTTGAACCATTTAAAAATGTTATACATATAAATTTTGGTATGCAGAGTGATTGCTGGGAGCCCAAGTCATGATGAATAGCATTTTAATGAAAATGTGTTTCATTGTAGTTATGACATTGCTAAGTCTCACCTTGCCTTCCCAGGTTTGCATTGGTGTAGTCCCAGGTCTCGCTGTCATTCTTGAACACATTAAGGCGTGTCGGCTGTTGCAAAAGACATTAAAATGACATTCAAATACCGGGTACAGAATGCCACTGCTCCATGCAATGTAGTGTCAAGTTACAAAAATATTCAACAAAAACAAAACACGTGGTCATGTGAATTCCAAACCTTTGCATATTCGATCTTCAAAGTACAGCAGCCTGAGTAGATGTCAGCACCATTAAGAGAGGCCTTTGCCCTCTGTGCACTCTGCACCGAGTCAAATGTGGGATATGTTAAGGAAAACTTTTCACACACGCACTGGACATTTCACTCCCACATTCATTGACAAAGGTACAAAACCACACAGCCAAGCACTCGTGAGAGCGCAAAAAAGGATATTCAACCATGGCCTGCAGCCCATTCTTGCGGAAGATGACTATACGTTGCACAGGGCCACACGGGTTGCAAATGGTGTACAGCACATCCTGGAACAAAAATAACAAGCGGTTATTGTGCGAGTGTGTGCAAGAATCACATTCAAGTTTGCCATCACAAAAGTGTGAACCAGTCATCTTTGATATGGAACGAGAGGCAACTTGGAGATTTAAGAAACGAGATAAAAATGTCTTCCATAGAAACTTTGTGAAAATAAATATTGCAAAAATGGTGTTTAAATGGATAACGAAAAATAAAATATCTCCTTTAAAACTCAATTTCTGAGTTGGGTTTATCATTACTCAACACCCATAACTATATAAAGCCCAATAATCCAACCAGGAATTTAAACATTATGTATGTTAAACCCTCAAATTTTTGTATGCATCGACCTAAGATAACAAAATACAGCAATACAAGAAATGTGCCAACTTTGTCAGTTGTTCTATAGATGGGTAAAAATTAACAGTACAATGTCAACATACATTTTTCATTTTTACAATGATTAAATATATGTTGCTACCGGCTGTTCACACAAACCCCCAGAAAACATACCAACCTATCAAAACAGGAGTATAAAAGCATAATAAAAATTTTGAAGTTTAGTTAACTGCACCACAACTTGTTGCATTTACATCACTGGCATGCATTTTGAAACACCATTAGTGAGGAAACTAAGACGACCAGCCTAAAAATAACTTTCCATGTTTTCTTCTGTGCAACAAAGCTTCAAGCCAATTTTAAAATAACCCAAAATGTTTAATAGTTTGAAAAAAAAATTCACGTCTTGACTTAAATCTTTCGCGACTGCAGTAACTCATTCTTTCTGTCTTTCGGTAAAGTATTTTTTTCTTTTTTCAGCCTGATCTATGTGACTTTACCGAAAGACCCAATGAATATTTTTTTTACGGTTGCACCTTCCCTTAATGAGCAGCTTTAGTCACCATGGACACCTAAAAATCACTCGCACAAGACATCACATGTTCGTGAGGAATGTGTTGCAACCTGCCCAGCAAACTTACAGTAGTGATGGGATAAGCCGGGTTAATGATGGTGAATAGCAAGATGTGGTTGGCAGAGGATGCTCTATCTTCGCCACCGCCTGGGCGAGAGATCTTCTGGCTCGTGGAGTAGTTGAAGTAGGCCGGCTGGCCGCTCACATAGATGGGGTTGCCCACGGTGAACGTGACGCAGCTGCGAGCACTCTCCAGGTCCTCAAACTCTACCAGGGCCTGCCTCTTCTTGGGCATGATCACCACGTACCTGTGACCACAGAGGAAGTGACACCAGAGTTGTATAATAAGAAACACGTCACTCTAAATTACATAGTGCACTGAATGGGCCCCCCGTCGTATAAATGGAGTATTTTTAGTCTTTGACATAAAAAACCCAGCAATGCTTGTAGAATGGGCCACACCCTGTGAATGTGACCCAAAGTAGTCAAACCAGTAAAACTTTTACCTGCAACAACAAAAGCTGCTGTAAAAAACAGTGTTCAAATAGGCCCTTGGTTGATATAGTTGAATTATATTTTTTTGGCACAGAAAGAGGGCCTTTCCTGTTAAGTGTATTTAGAAAGTCATGCCCACCTGCTCAAATAAGCGATGGGAGTGGTTGGTGCTCGTACTTGATTGAGCCAGTGGTGGAAATTCCATATTTACATGTAGGAAGCCAGTGTCCAAAGAACACCCACGACAAACCCCAGAGGATCAACACCAAGTGATGCCCCTGCCAGGGATTTAAACTTTCAATCTTCCAATTGTGCGTCAGACTCTTGCCACAATGTCACCCAGTTTAAAACACACACACACCCACATTCTTTAAGAAGAAACAAAACCCACAAGTTAACACTGGGCCTAGTGTGCAACACTACAAAGTTCAAGAACAACGAGAAAATGGAAAGTGTGATGTCACGGACGTACCCGATGGGCCCAAAGTGCTGAAGAGCCTCGACAAGGTCGGTCTCTACAGCATGCTCCGCCAGGCCACGAACGTGCACCACGGGGGAGGGGGATGGCTTTAACGGGTCTTCATAGCTCTCCTGCACGCGCAAACACGAGCACCAAGAGTTAAACCTCACACGGAACAGCAGCTGCTCTAATACACACACACATAGCTTTCGTGCATGTGGACACGGGCATGGTGGAGAAACTTAGTCGCTCGTTAAATAGCCACAGGCCGCAAAAACATGCCGGAATGTTTTCGCTTTGTTTGTTACATATGACTTGCGTATTTATATTAACAAAATGATGTACCTCGATACTATTAATGTCTTCAGGTTAAATATATAATGCACAGTAGAGCAATGTACAAGCCATTAAATAAATGTTTACTATCCTGGCCAAGATTAGAGGTTTTGCAATTTTCCACTTTAAACAATACTCACTCTTGCTTTTTTATTTGTAGGGGCACTTTGGACCTGTAGTGTTAACACATTTTCCAAATGCACGGCACTTGCCATATGTAAATATTGGGTGCACGTTTTTCGTGTTATTCCTTATCGATACACGTGTTATCTTAACCGCGTCTTGCACGTTCAAACAGTTTTACCAATGCGAACTAATCTTAACCAGCCTTGCATAAACGCAAATTGTTTACACAGTACGGTATATACGCGTTTGTCCCCAAACAGGAACAAAAAAAACCTATTCGGCACCAGATTCCAAGTACCGATTATATTCAAAAATAACTCTTTGCATCGTTTTTACACTCACGTGAACTCTTAATTTTTCCAACCTGTTGCGTTCGATATTATAATCACGTGCATGTGAACTACATATATCCTTACAAAGCATCACTAGGTACACACACAACCGGCAATTCTGTTACAAGTGTGCGACCTACGCCGAACTTAATACGGTTTTTTTTTATTATTATAGGAATCCTCAAAGACTAGCGGCCAAAGATATCTCTAATCCTCGCCGAGCCGCACCCCAGCAACGACCGGGCCCCGTGATCAGAAAGAGCAACTTTTTGGTTACGCTCAGAGTAACTAAAAGTCTTACAATTGTGGGGAAACTTTGCCAGCGACGGACATTCATAGTGGAACTGAAGATTCGTTAACTTTTGTTCACATTAAAAGTACTTCATCACATTCAGCCATTCAACGCATATCGTCAAATCTACCCAAATGTGTGCTTTACGGAATTACTTAATTACTACTCTTTGGTTCGTTTGGTAAAGTCACGTAGGTAGAAAAATAAAATATACTCAATTACTGCCTTTCCACAAAGGATACACTCGATCGGAATTGCCATATTTAATTCACACGAGTCTAGTGATATCTGAAGGATTTCTCTCATAGCCCATGTAGATGGAGTGATTTTATATATGTTCACAGTATGCTCCCCATTAGCTGTGCAGTTTATGCCTTTTCACTCATTCAGTGCGTCTTAAAACAGATTTGTAAATATACAGAGCATGTTTCACCATTAGTATGAAGGTTGCTTTCGACATATGTTGAGCCCTGACCTATTTTCCAATTAAAATTACATAATTTAAAGTTCCGAGACTGATCGCGGCGAACAGGCGCTAGAATCGATGATTGCTGAAAAACACATTATATTAGAGCTAATATCTTATATTAGAGCAAAGTTAGGGCGATCTGCGATTCCTTACGATCTCTGCAGTCCTACCACAATTATATGACCCGAACAAACGTAAGATTCCGCTGTCTGCCATCGCATGAGTATTAATAACCACGGTCCACGGCGCGATACGCTACATGGCCCGTCACTGCAGTCAAATAATAGTGTTTGTACGATGCGATGCCAAATGTACGATTAAAAAAAGGTTAAGTTGTTTAACAATCGTATATTCTCCGCTGCTGCATCAACACGTGTTACGGAGCGCGGCCTGGTCCGATTCAAGTCCTTCACCACACCCGAGGCTTGCCCACACACAAAAAAACCTCACTCATTTACCGTCCCACGTACACAAGGATAATAAAAAATGCAATTACACGTAGATATATCAACATTTACACGATGGCAAAGGCAAGCGCGTATAATCTTTCTCTCGTATCCGTCCCGCCAAACAATGCAGGCCTGACCCTAAGAGAAGCCTGAGGTAGGCCGCGGCGTGACGGACCGCGGAAAATGAAACACAATTAAAACATTTTTTTCATATATATGAAATAAAAATAGGCACCCGTCCGTTGTGGCCGTCGTCGGTGCGTTGGCGCTTGGCCTGGTGGCCCTCGTAGTAGCGCGAAGAAGACATTTGTCCTGGAAATCGACACTTAGGCGATCGCAACACTACCCCGGGTGGTGAAGACGGAGAAATGGCGGACACACCACGTGACCCTGCGAGATCTCTTCGAATCTAATTTGCATACGGGTCCCCGCACGTCTCAAATGGGCGACTGCGATTGGCCAATCCAACTTCTAATTAGCATAACTTTACATAAGACGCGGGAAATTCGAAAACGGCCATTGCGAAAAGCAGCATTGGTGGCGATTACTGCCGATTAGTCTTCATAAGGACGCTTACTCATCAATCATTATGAGTCGCCTACTTTATTACAGAGCAATTCAGACCTTATTGGTCACCCCGTGCAAATATCAAATTTCATGTTCCAATGGTGTAAATGCTTACCCCGAGCTCTCATAATCTGATGGTGGATTGTCCTTGAGTTGTGCGAAATCCAAAAGACAAGATCTTGAATCTGACTGCCAGAGGTGTGGACTCGAGTCATGTGACTTGGACTCGAGTCAGACTCGAGTCATGAATTTGATGACTTGCGACTCGACTTGGACTTGCATAACAATGACTTTGTCCCACCTATGAGATGTGGACTCGAGTCATGTGACTTGGACTCGAGTCAGACTCGAGTCATGAATTTGATGACTTGCGACTCGACTTGGACTTGCATAACAATGACTTTGTCCCACCTCTGAGGTGTGGACTCGAGTCATGTGACTTGGACTCGAGTCAGACTCGAGTCATGAATTTGATGACTTGCGACTCGACTTGGACTTGCATAACAATGACTTTGTCCCACCTATGAGATGTGGACTCGAGTCATGTGACTTGGACTCGAGTCAGACTCGAGTCATGAATTTGATGACTTGCGACTCGACTTGGACTTGCATAACAATGACTTTGTCCCACCTCTGAGGTGTGGACTCGAGTCATGTGACTTGGACTCGAGTCAGACTCGAGTCATGAATTTGATGACTTGCGACTCGACTTGGACTTGCATAACAATGACTTTGTCCCACCTCTGAGGTGTGGACTCAAGTCATGTGACTTGGACTCGAGTCAGACTCGAGTCATGAATTTGATGACTTGCGACTCGACTTGGACTTGCATAACAATGACTTTGTCCCACCTCTGCTGACTGCCACATTTAGATAAGCCCCTCCTCCCTCCCCTTAACCAGTATTTAAGAGCTTGTCTTGGATTTCTCTTCACTTGATACAGTAAATTTAGCTGTGACGGTCCCACCTGAAGACGGAGACTTGTGTTGCCTCCGAAACATCGTGATTTAATTGATTTATTTTCATTTATTATCTTTTTTACCGACATGACTTTACCGAAAAAATCCTAAGGGTATGAATGAGGACAACCGGCGTATACTGCCTTTGTTTCTGCGGTTCCGACCACATGCCAACATTTGCCCAAGGTTGCATGATTTTACTGGGTGGCACGCCCAGGTTGTCGATGCCTGGCTATTTATTTTAATTTTTTACCTACGCGACTTTACCGAAAACAAAAAAGTATGAATCCTTGCAGTCACGAAAACTTCAAATCTAGAATTGATGCCTGGCTAGCCACGAAGAGAGGAGGGCTCGTGTCGTTTTGCTATTCCTCCTCCGTTGAAGGAACGCAGACCCCAGTGGTTCACCGCATGGTCCATATAGTGTGGGTATAGCGTGGCCACAATTGCTCGTCTTTAATTATCCATTCGTGATGGAGATGTGGCCATCTGCATGTCGAGGTGTGTAACGTTTTGACCACGTGCCACCCTGCTGGACATCTGTGAAATAGAGCGTTGTAGCTCATCGGATTCCTCTAGTATTAATGCATATTCTGATGTATGGTGAACTTTTTTCGCCACCGTACGTAGCCAACCGTGCTAATCGGAGGTTGACGGTCACACCAGTGTCTTCGATACGTCAATCTCATAAGCAATAATCAATCCACTATTGGATGCAGTAATCCCCCCACAACTCGAACTGATACGGTCGTTGAAGATGTCACGGCGGATACTTTAAGCACAGAGTCAGATGAAGCAGCCGCACTCAATTTTCGAGTTCACCACCTGATGAAGCTCAAAGCGATTTGAAAAGACTTAAGCCAGCGGCGAGAGGAGCTGTATCGATCAGAAATTGATCGATCAGAATTTGATCGATACCATGGCACGTACAAATAACGTCGTTGTACAATCTTGTCGGGTGGTGGAGGGTGAGTTTAAAAACAATTGGCAAGCTACCACGTGGCCTATCCAAAGACAAATATGGATCATAGTACTGTAACGCATTGCGGCTTAAACGTCCAATGGTAAGTGAAATTCTATGTTGATAATAATCGTGCAAATAAATAAATCAACAAAACCGCTTTAAATAGCAAATGTAACGTTTAGCTTCCTGAAATAGCACTTGTACATAATTGTTCCGGTGAAAGGGTTGACATTTGAGTATTTAAAGCACACCAGCACATCCTTTTCGCTTTAGACAAAAAAACCACGTGGCGCATGGCAAGGTGAAAACAAAAAAACGCAACATCAGTAGCACACAAGCGAAGAGACACGAGGTGGCGTGCACCTGAGGAAATGCGCCGAGTGAAATGTCATCCAAAAACCATCGGGCATTTTAAAACACAGGAAATCCTTTAACCTTGTTCAGGGTGCATGCAAGGATGTGAAATTATGTAATTTTTTAAAGTTTAAATGTAGAATTGTGCCATAGTGCCACGTTGATTTACAGATATAATTAAAGCCTATTTATATTCAGATGCATTTGCAAATGTCACCTTAAAGCTGGCTAAATGCCCTCCCTGTGAAGATATACAGCTGTAAAGTGTTGCATTGCATTTTTTTTGCTTGGTTGTAAATTCTAGATTTGAAGCTTTCGTGACTGCAAGGATTCATATTCTTAGGTTTTTTCGGTAAAGTCACGTAGGTAAAACATTAAAATTAATGAAAGTAAAATAAAATAAAAATCACGACGTTTCGGAGGCAACACAAGTCTCCGTCATCAGGTGGGACCGTCACAGCCAGATTTGCTGCATCATGGTGCAGCAAATCATTAATTTTAATGTTTTACCTACGTGACTTTACCGAAAAAACCTAAGAATATGCATGGTTGTAAATTCTCTGGGAACGTACTATGAAATCTGACACAAGACCCAGCTTACGTGATCTACTGTGGTTTTTAAACATATACTGTATGGCAGTGAGGGACAGCTGGTTCATTTTATTGCTGTGCACAATGGATGATTTCAATGCAGTGCAGTAATTAATAATTGCATAAACTAGTGAATTACTCGTGCGAGGACAGAAAGGCTTGTGTATGTTGACTGCCAGTTATATTTTTGCGTATGGCCGCAATATGTTCAGGAGTTAAGTGCTAATGTCGAGCTCTGCCTAGCAGTTTTTTTTTTATTATTTCACAAGAGGGATGGGTGCTTAATTCAATGACAAAAATACCCACGAGAAACACATTGCTCGAATTTCCTGTTGCCGTCATTGATCGTGTGACTGTGGCGCATCCATAACCGGCACGTGGATCGTGACAGGGCTTGCTTTACGAGGCAGAACAGATGCTGGAGTCATAAAGTGCTGTAGCATTTCATCAACATAATTACGTTAGGAACGATGCCAGGCTTCGAGCGCAGATGGCGAAGTGTTAGAAATCTACCTTTCAAATGATTCACTCCGAGGTGTAATTCGCACCCCCAGTTTCTTATGGCATCCGTTTTCAAGCAGCCTCCGTCTGGCATCGTCACACTCGATATCTATGGGCAATGCCTGTCCATTGTATGAGCATCATCATCAGCAGCAGCAGCCATGATTAATTCACTGCTGGATGAAGTCCTTCCCAAGTTGTCACCATCTCTCATGATCCTGCTATGGAATAATGGATTTGTACGCGTGTTGAACTTCTTTCGCACCGTACGTAGCCAACCGTGTTAATCGGAGATGTGATTTCATTGCTCCATCTCCTGGGTAGACGGAAACTCTTCGACACATTCCGTTCTTTGGCTGGCACGGATATTTCTCCACCACCGGTCATCGACCCTTGCATGAACGCCTCTGTAAACCATATAACAATTTACAGCCCTTTTACGTGAAGTTATTTGAAATTGCTGTCACCACTACCAACGTTTAAACCGATGTAAACAAATACAAATTGGGCAAAAGTAAGTTAATAAAAAACTAATAATACTAAAACGTTTCCAGCCTAATTAGAAGCATTTAGATCAAATATGGAAAGTAATGTTCAAGTATAGCACAGGCTGAAAATTCGATACCAACATTTAGATTCAAATCGCTGCTTCGTTGAAACAATACTATACTGCTTCGTTTAATTGCATGCTTCCTCAGACTATCATATGTTGATTAACTGTGACTAACCCAACCGCTAATAGGCATTGCATATTCTCAGATTAATGTATACGATTATATATTAAGGGCCGTCCATAAATGACGTCACGCACCTAGGGGGGGGGTCAGACATTTGTGACGATGTGTGACGAGGGGGGGGGGTGAGAAATGTGACGTCACATCAAAATGCGCAACTTTAAATATAGACAACACGTTCTACTTAATGAAATAGACTTTTCAATACATGTTTTCTCATACAACATCAGAGTGCAGCGCCACATTAAATACGCGCTACAATAACAATAGTTTAAAACGATTTGAAGCATGTTTTTTTTTTTGGGGGGGGGGCAGAGCTTTGTGACGTCATATTTGAGGGGAGGGGGGGTCTGACATCTTGTGACGCCGTGTGACGAAGGGGGGGGAGTCAGAAATCGTCAAAAATCGCGTGACGTCATTTATGGACGGCCCCTTAATGCCCCTCTGATATTCGCGCCTGATCGGCTCACAGGGATAACATCACCGTGGTCTCTTTAAGACCAACAACGGGAAGACTTCTTCACAATCCTGACATATCGCCTGATGAAGCTGGTTGTGGTAATCACCAGCGAAACGTCGTACTCAAATTGCAAACGTTGTGGGTTTTGTTGAAATGGCGGTGGGTTAACGACACATTCATATTGACACGATCTAACCCCCAACACCTTTATTATGAGCAATACATTAACCTTACCCCGAGCGGCTCCAATCCGCTCTCAATAATGAATTGTGCGCCTATACTTATCAGTTGTATGGAAACTAAACCGCGCCGCGAGTGGCTCCAATCCGCACTAGGGAATAAATTGTACATCCATACTTATCAGTTGTATGAAAACCAAACAACGTCCCTTGTGGCTCCTGTCTGCATTAGGGAATGTATTGCATAGCAATACTTATCAGTTGTATGGAAACTAACCCGTTCCCCCTAGTGGCTCCTATCCGCACTAGGGAATTAATTGTACATTGATACTGATCAGTTGTATGAAAACTAAACTACCCGTAGCGGCTCCTATCCACACTAGAGAATACAATGCACATCCATACTTATAAGTTGTATGAAAACTAAACAGTGCCCCCTAGCGGCTCCTATCCGCACTAGATAATTTACCGCGCGCATACCTATCCGCTCTATGGAAACCAAACGATGCCCCCTACCCGCACTAGGGAATGCAATCACGGCTCTGAGCTCAGCATGGCGGCCTCCTGGCGGCTGGGCTCGTGTCTGCTGAGGGCGGTCGCTCTGCGGGGTGAGTCGAAGTCGTCCTTCTTCACAGCCACTCCGCATCTCTTCCCTCCGAGTCTCTCGCTCTCCCCTCGCGGCCGAGGGAGAAGACGGCGCGGCCATCGTCAGTGGCAGCGGCTGCGGCCACCGAATAAGGCCTCTCCCTATCCGCGGGTCCCCCCCTTCTCATCCTCCACGCCTTCGTTTGACCCCTTGGCGTGCTGAATGATTCTAGATTTGCTGAATGATTGTAGACCTTGATACAGCAATCGTGCTGTGACGGTTCCACCTGAAGACGGAAGCTTGTGTTGCATCCGAAACGTCGTGATTTTTATTTTATTTTACTTTTTATTAATTTTTTACCTACGTGACTTTACCGAAAAAAAACCTAAGAATGTGCTGAATGATTTTAATTAAAATGAGACGCATTTGGAAAACAATTGTATCAATTCGCAGATGCGAAGGCTAGTTACGGAGCGTTATTGTTTCTGCGACTTGCGATGAAATGTTTGATAAACTCTTTTTGCATGCGAGGTGTTAAAGGTACCAGCAACGGCTTCATTCAGCAGTGGATTGATCACGGCTCATGATGACTAGCGATAGGCGTGTGGCCGACTGCTGCGGTGAACGCGTGTGTCGAGTGCCAGTCAAACGAGCTCCGCTTGTCCTGAGCCACTGGTGGAAATTCCACGTTCCTATGGCGGGAGACTGACCCCCCTCTTTTGACAATCACAGTTGACATCCCACCCAGCGAGCCGACTTGCAGTTGGAGATGCATTGGGACTCGTGGGGCATAGGGGGGCATGGGCTCTGAGTGCGAATTCAAACAGGGGTCCCCATTTCATTTCTTCCTCAAACAGGGGTCCCCATTTCATTTCTTCCTCAAACAGGGGTCCCCATTTCATTTCTTCCTCAAACAGGGGTCCCCATTTCATTCCTTGCATCAAGAGCCCATGCCAAACACGCGCTACACCACTATGGTAGCTCAGGGTTTTAAAAAATATATAAATTAACATTTGAATTGTCGTTCGTTAACATTGATTGCCATTTCATTGTTTCGTTCACAGAGGGCGTCTGTGCGGCTCAGCGATGCCCCAGGTCGCTCTTCTCCACCGTGACCCTGGGGACCCTGACCCCTCGGGGTGCAGCGGTTGCCCCCATCGTCACTCAGCCACGGCGTCACGGCAGCTTTTTCAACAAACGTGAGCGAGAGTTGCAGCAGCAGCAGCAGGGGACGACTGGTGTAGTTGTGGTCAATTCTAGATTTGAAGCTTTCGTGACTGCAAGGATTCATACTCTTAGTTCTTTCGGTACAGTCACGTAGGTAAAAAATGAAATTAAAATTAATAAAAATTAAATAATAAAATCACGACGTTTCGGAGGCAACACAAGTCTCCATCATCAGGTGGGACCGTCAGCCAGATTTGCTGCATCAAGTGAGGCAGGGATTCCAAGATGCAAGCTCTTAAATACAAGTTAAGGGGGAGGAGAGGGAGGAGGGGGAGCTTATCAGAATGTGGTAGCCAATGAATGGAACGTATCGGGAGGGGGCGGGGCTAAAAGAGAGCACGAGGTGCTCGTAGACGTCGACGTGTTTGTGCGCAAGTCCCTGTTGGTGCACATGATAACGTATTGGAAGGGGGGGGGCTAAAAGAGAGCACGGGGTGCACGAGTACGTGGACATGCCTGTTGGTGCACATGATAGAAGAGAACGAAAATGCCCATGTTTATACCAGTGTTGGCTGACAGTTGTGGTCAACCGGGGGAGGGTGGGGGGCCGAGAGGACTGAACATTATCTACGAGCTGTTATTGCAGTGCTTTCCTAAATTGACCTTGTGTTTATGCGAGAGCCCCGGCTCTAGGCATAAACATATTATAATGTAAACAAAAACTTTGCTCTTTTTCACCGGTGGTTTTGAAGGATGGTGGCAAGTGTGTTGTCTTGTTAAACTACGCCTTTAAAACTGAAAACTACTTACCTGCAGTACCTCTATTTATATGCACTATCGCAAAGTAATTTACGCCCCTCTGTCAATCATCGTGTTACTTAGTGTGGATTTGTCAACACATTTTGTAAACAGTACATGAAATTGTATGTATTTTCAATGCGCTGTTCATATTGTAACAAGCGTTTATACCAGTCTACAGAGTAGTGGGTATGGCAGTTTACAATTGTATCGTACGATCTAAAATTTAATAAGAGAAGATGGATCTTAAGTCACAGTACATATGGGTGTCAGGGCTTCCAATTACAGGAGACCATTTTTCCAATTGTATGTGACTAGGCTTCTTGTTATATGAATGGCTTTCTGGCGTGAAAAAACTGGGTATCCCTCTACGCGAGATTGGGTTTCTAGATGCAGATCACCACCTTTCTGACGTGTTTTCGAGTTGTACCGTGTGTTATCCAGCACACTGTCCGACATCATGCCCAACTACACGCCCTACAACACGAACACACATCATACAACTACGCAGCACCACCGCAAAACAACCTACGTAGTTGCAGATTACTAAGTTTGCAAGAGACCGGGTTTCTGACTGCGGGGTGACCAGGTTTCCGATTGCAAGACACTTTGCGTTGCCGCCGTTGTGGTTTCACGCTCTTGTCCGCTGGGGTGCAGTGACGGCTGACGAGCTGTGGAAAGGCGTCGTGGCCAATTCGGGGTCGGCGATGCGCAAGGGTCGAGGAAAGAGGGCTAAGCGCAAGTTCAAGAAGAACCTCAACTTTGGACAGACCATCGGGGAAGGTATGCAGTGACTCGCTCGTGCACCGGTGTGTCGCGCTTGCGCGCCATGGGAGCATTGCCACAGCGTTCATAGTTGGGCGCCGCGGTTGCGAGATGTTAACCACCTCGCCTGGTTATGTAGAAGTTCGTGGGTTCATTCCTAACCCCGACTCTTGTATATTTGTGGAGTTTGCGTGGATTTTTCTCTGGGTCCTCCGATTTTTCCCTCCCAATTTGGAATCAACATGCGTTTAGAGTATTTGGTTGCTATAAATATCCAGGTGATAAGCCACTTCATTGAGCTATAATTCATGGCCATGTCACTACGGTCAATACACTGTTGGATGAAGGCCTCTGCAAACCGCCACCATCTCAAATGACCCACGTGACGGACGTGGTGTGAGGAGGGACTTAATTCAGCAGTGGATTGAGAAATGGCAGTAAATTATACATCATTTCATTTGTTAAGTTATTGAGCCAGCTGGCCAGGATTGGGCAAAACCTAGCCCACTTTTTACCCAGGCAACTGGAGAGCACAGACTTAAGTGTTACTAACCTAACATTACAACAAAGAATAACATTTAAGAATCACAGTAAAGAGAAACGTATACATTATCATTATCAGCCACTGCTGGATGAAAACCTCCCCAAGCCATCGCCATATTTCATGAACCTGCAATGCGATATTCCACCTAGCACCGGCACATGACCTGATTTCATCACTTCATCTCTTTAGCAGATGATCCACAGGATTACAACTGTCAGAAGGGACGGTCGGAGACCGTTGTTCATGTGCTACTTTGTTTTCATTATTTTGTTGTCCTTTCCCCAATTTTATTCCAATTGTGCTATTGTCAGCATGTCATACGATTAAGTATCCCTGAGGAACTCTCGCAGTAAGCACTGCATCATCCTGTTTGTTAAACAATTGTCTGATAAAGGAGATCACAACTGGTACTTCTGAGATCCGTTCAAGTGATTTTTTGTAATCCAAACAGGAGGGGGCGCTGCACTTATCCACATCTCTTTAAAATTAAAATATTTCATCTGGGAAAACGCTTGGTGTGGAACATCTTCCGTGCAGGGATGTCTAGGGTGTCAATTGACACACACACATAGCGCACGCCCTACGATTCGGGTAATGTTTTTCGCTCACATTGCAGTCAATTTATGCATACTTAAATTTTCAGAGCCGGCGTTTCGTTGAACGAATTGCAAAACTTTATTTTGGTTTCTCCTCGATGAGCTGTCACCTGGTTGCGAGTCAACTATGACGGGTCAATGAAACGAGTGCCGAACGATTGAAAGAACGAGCGATTTGATCGCAGGTCAGGGCGGCTTCTTGTGGCCGGGCCTGAACATGCCGATCCGTCTGGAGGACGGCGTCCAGAAGCCGAGTCGGCGCAGCGCGGCGGAGCAGCTGGAGATGCAGGCCAACATGCTCCTCAAGCGGGACGAGTGGGACAAGAAGAAGCGCTTCCGCGTGAAGACGGAGCGTGGCTGGTCCGGACGCAACTGGGGTGGCATCAGCCTCGGCCCACCCGATCCCAGCCCCAACGGAGGTGGGTGGTGGTGGTGGTGGTGGTGATGATGGGGGGGTTCGAAAGAGTTGTGTATGAGAATGACTGTTAAAAACTCTTCCCGTGTTTGAGATCCTAACGTTTCCTTTTGAATGTCTTTTTTTTCTTTTCAGACACTTACGAAGACTTTGATTCCAGGGTTATCGAGGTGAGTTCTTTGCATAACGCTGCACCCTGCAGTCCGTCGTCTGGAACTCCCATCTCCTAGCTGTTGACTCCCTGCCTCTCTTCAAGCTCTCAATACCTTCTTTATTTCTTTTGCCTGTGATGGCCTCTTTCTGCCTATAAAGTAACATGGCCTATTGGTTCCATGTCTTGGGATTCCCACCGTTTGTGTGTGTGTGCGCGCGTGTGCATATCTCTGCGTGTGCATCTCTGTGTGCTTGCGTAGGTGAGAAACGTGTTTCACATGACGGGCAAGGAAGGGCGCAAGAAGTCGTGCCGGGCTCTCGTGGTCGTAGGCAACAAGAAGGGCGCAGCTGGTACGTTCTGACGGCAACACACAAGATAAAGATCCCATAGGTAGCCTTTAACTTGAGTTGGGAAAGTGCTGTTGGCGACCACCGATGGAGGCTAACACGGCACACAAGAGGGGTGGTGTGACTAGCACCACGCCCGGTCGCCTTTGTCCCTGCAGTGCTAATGTTTACACAGCACCAGGTCCTCATTTAAGGCTTGAGTCCATCTAGGGTAAGCACTGGACCGGTTCAGATAGTCGACACCGACGTTGGCCGTGAGCGGGAATCTTAACTCGGGTCGCTTGGTTCTTCGTGCAGGGTGCCAATCACCGTGCCACCGCTGCCCACAAAGATGCACGCGCACGCGCCCGTCATCACAGAGCAGCACAACAGCCACACTCGCACTGGGTGTTCGTGCCCAACGGCTCGCCATGGTGGATTGTTACTCGCAGCATTCTAAAATGTTTTCCTCTGCAGGGTTCGCGATCGGAAAAGCTCCGGAAAGGACAGCGGCGCTGAGAAAGGTAAAACGGGTGGAATGCTGGGAGAATGAGTGAGTGGACGAGTGAGTTGCTGCATGGGTGATTTGAGCGGGTGGGTGAATGGGTGAGTAAGTGGTCGCTGGGATACGATTAACACTCCCCCCCCCCCAAGTTGTTTTTGACTGGTATCTGGTATGTACCTGACAGGTAACGATGCATAGATTAATCAAATTGATTCTAATTTTCGCAAATTGGTATGCTCACGTCACTTGAAGGCTTACTGGGTCGGACAAAACGGTAGAAGCGAGTCGAAAACTAACGAGGCGGTAAAAACCAAGGCGGATTGAGAGGATGCATTGGCGACCACCGATTTGTCTCAAATCACCGCATCCCTGGGGAGGAGTATCTTTGCATGCGTTGCGTTACGAGCTCGCTTGCTCGCTCGCCCGATTCACCGAAGCACTCCTCACCACCGTGTCCCTTGTGCAGGCGAAGAACATGGCGATCCACTACCTCTATTTCATCGAGCGCTACAACGACCACACAGGTAAGGCCACGCGCCTCGTTGGTATGCATGAACGTACGATAGTATGTTAGTACGTATGTTGAACTTCTTTTGCACCGTACGTAGCCGACCGTTCTAATCGGAGGCGCTCGTCAAGAGAACAACGCAACCCCAGCTGCAGTGCCACGATTTTGAATGCTACGTTTAAGGCGCTTTAAGCGAGTTTTCTAATTGGTGAAGCGTCCAAAACTATTGTCAGACATCACAACACACCCACAGCCTCGGTGTGTATCGAACATAATTAATAATGCCTTCATTTATCCGGAAACACCTCTCCCGAGTCCCAAGACTCTTATTTCATTGAGGATGTTTGGCCAATTTTCACCAACTAGTATTTTTGACACGTGGTAGAAAAACGGGGGGTAGCCGGAGCAAACCCGCTCGCACGAGGGGGGTAAAGTTTTTGCACAGATGGATTCGTGAGTCTGTTGCCCGAATGCCACGTCAGAGCCCCACGTCTATAACACCTGGTATTCCCTGGCAAGTCTCTCACCCAAACATAATTACCTGTACAAGATGGGAGCCGTTCGTTTCTTCGGTTGTGTTTACAACACTTTATGTAGCAAGGGGGCACGTGGAAGGTGGTCAAGTATGAACAAAACGTTAGCGGCGTAAAGCTGCGTCGCTGTTCGGGACTCGCCCTGAAGGATACCAGCCACGTTAATAAAAAGCTTTGCCCGTTTCCTCCCTATCCAAAGCTTCCCCCACCCCTCACCGTGGTTTCACCGCAGCCTAACGTGCCTTACTGCGTAGCGCCACGCTCCGCGGCATGATATTTCTCTCTTGTTGTTCACACGCTGCCCACCGTCACTGCCTCGTTGTGCAAGTTGATTGCTGCACGTTGTGGTGGTGGTGGTGATGTCGTCGTTGTTGTCATTTTGAGTCGAGCGTTTGACCCGTCCGTCTGTGCTGCAGTTTACGAAAACTTCAACACGACGTACCGACACACGGCCATCACGGTGAAGAAAATGCCGCGCGGTACGACACCGGTTCCTGTGTGCGCGTACATTTTTGTGTGTGTGTGTGTGTCTGTGAATGTTAGTGGGGAGCGGTGGAGCAGTGGTTAGTGCGCTGCGCTACGAACCTGGCAGAGACACGAGATCAATTCCCGCTCACGGCCACCAACACCACTGACTTATCTGAATTGGTCCTGGGCCTCGCCTAGGTCGACTCAGCCCCAATTGTGTAGCTGGTGCAGGCGGTCAGGCGTGGTGCTGGCCACCCACGCCCTCATGTGACGTTCCGGCCTTCATAGGTATTGCTCGCTAAGAGCACTTGCCCCAGCAGTCTGTTCAGGCTATACGGGGGGATCTTTGTCTTTATCTGTGAATGGGAGAAGGGTATTGTATTGTAGGAGATTAATTAGCAAAATAACCAATGACCAAATCACCCGGAATGCACTCCAATCTCGTTAGATCCGTGACCAAATCCCAAACCAGGATTGATCCTGAACACTGCTTGCACGGGTGACCACCATGCCTAGCAGGTTGTCGTAGGCTGCTGCGGGGCCTACGTTACAGGCAGCAGAGGTCAGTGCGGCCAAATCCTTTGCCGTGTTGTACGTCTATGCTGGTCCAGTAACCTCTAGGAGCCGCAGCACGGCATGGAGGGACAGCCTCATCCAGCAGTGCATCGGCTGCTGTGCGCGTAACGGGGCGGGGTGAGTGGCATGGGGGGGGGAGCTGTCAGCTGTCGACGTTGGCTGTGACACGTACCCATTCTCCCGGTCGAGCAGGCCAAGGGCTGCACTGCCACCGCGCCATCATCACCATGTGCCGCCTCATCGGCATCGAGGACATGTACGCCAAGGTCACCGGCTCCGTCAACCTCATCAACATGACCAAAGCCTTCTTCCTGGGCCTCACCACGCAGGTGGGAGCACTGCGCCGTGACGGTGTGGGGCGACGATGGCAAGCGGTGCTGGTGGCGGCCGTTGTGGTATCGGAGGCGGTGGTAGCGATCGTGGTGGGTGTGGCAGCGATGGTGGTGATAGTTGTTGCGTTGGAGATGGTGGTCGTGGAAATTGGGGATGTTGGTCGTGGAAATTGTGGACGGTGGTGGTGGCTTTTCACGTGAAAATGTATGTATTGACGGTGACGACTCCGCCGACGATACGCGGTGTGCCCCCGTGCAGGAGACGCACCAGCAGGCCGCCGACCGCAGCGGCCTGCACGTGGTGGAGCTCCGCGACGAGACGGGGCCGCTGCCCGTGGTGGTGGCGTCGCCCCGCACGCCCGTGTCCACCACGCCCCTGGAGGAGGACGCCGTGTCGCTGGTGCCGCCCGACTGGAACGACGTGAAGAGGGCGCACGGGCTCGGCCGGTCCAAGTGGAGCGGCGTGAAGCGCACGGTCGCCTTCTGAGAGTCTCGCGGCCATCGTACTCCGACACCTTCCGAGAGCCACGGTGCATACAAAGGGGATACACTCAAAGATCCGCACAGATGCGTTCCCGTGGCTCCTTGGCATCGCCATCACAAAGGCGCGTACGGAAAACACTGCTGGAAAATGTCGAGTTGGCGATCGTCGCAGGATATCCCACGATCTAACGTCGTCGTCGTCGTTACGCGTCGGATAAAGCAGTCGAGTTACGTGACGGCGTGATGATCGGTGCTTGTGCTTAACGCGTGCAGATTTTATATTGAGAAATGTACATTTTGGACACGATGCTTGTATCACGGTGCACCTAAATAAAGAATGTGAAACTTACTCGGTTCAAATGTCCAGCATTGGTATGTTGTGCATTGTGTGCAGGGTGTTATTGGATACGTCACATTACGACATTTATTTTTTACTCTAGATTTGAAGTTTTCGTTACTACACGGATCCATACTCTTTGGTTTTTTCGGTAAAGTCACGTAGGTGAAAACTAAATAAAAATAAAACAACAAAATTTAATTGGGGTAAGAATTCCAGAGCGAGCAGGGGTTGGCTCTCTTGCAAGAGTTATTGACCTGGAATCGCCCAAACCTTTAAAGGTAATAAAACGAAAGTATAATGGTGAAGCCAATAGAAACTGGAGCCACAAAACAACTAGCGTCCGTTCGTGTCTCAATCCACTTTTCCTGGTGAGGGTCGTGGCAGCATCATGTTGAGTAGTGGTGGTCCAGACCTTGACTCCAGCACTTCTACACTATACACTACTACACTACATTACTACACCATACACTACAACACAGCATTACTGTACACTACACTACACAACATTACTATACACTACACTATACATTACTACACTACACTGTACACTACATTACTATCCATAGGGACGTGCGGGCAGGGGAGGCAGAGCCTCGCCTGTCATACTCCAATGAAAATAGCTGTTACGAAAACTAAAAAAAAAAGAATTATCAAATTAAATAAACATTACGATTTTTCCACTGATCTGTGTTATAAATATAATTTCTGTACGATTCAAATCATTTTTATAGTCAAAATCGCCAAATTTGCGGAGCTCCGCTGCAAATCCAGGAAGAGACGAGAAGTGAGGCAGCGACGAGCTCAGCCTCCCCTCTGATTGCGCAACCCCTCAGTAACTGGATGGAGCGCGAGCAATAAGCGCGTGCCTGTTACTATCTCAGTATGTCACCAATGTAATGTTTGTAGACCCCTCGTCTTCCACACTTCAGGTAACTTACTTCACGTGTGTGTATAAAGATATTTAGGCTCGCTGGTCTCGTCATGGAACTGCAATGAAAAAGCACCAGGCGAGGCAGCTATCACATCTGCCTCACTGAGGGGGGCGTGTCTAACACGCCCCCCTCAGTGAGGACACGCCCCCTCAGTGTGTGAATCTGGCTCTGATACTATCCAGTGCCTCCCCAGCCATTGACCTTACCGCACGTCACTGTTGCACAGTCTCGTTCTTCCTGGGGAATTCCCAGGCCAGCCGAGCGTGTCCTGGGCCGGCCCTAATGTAAAACACTGCGCAGACTTAGCTCAATATTCCAGAAAATATATTTCCCTTCGTGAAAGTTCGCTGGGGCAAATTCCTTTCAAAATCGTTTAAAGCGCGGCAGTTGAGTTAGAGAAAAATTAACCCGTAAAAACTAAGTTTTTCACTATAAATTCTTTATATGCGTGGCGGCTAGAGTCCTCTCGTCCTCTGGCTTGAGATGGCTGCCACCTATGGGTCAGATGATTGCATTGCACCATTAAGCAATTGGTAATTAAATATAATATTTTTGTCCTAAAAAGTGTAAAAAAAAATTAATTGTCACGCACAACGAGTCTGTGTGGAAAATGTCAGCTCGATTGGATCACGGGAAGTGGGTTAAAAAACGACCGAAAGATTTGCACGGTCGTAAGCAAGCAAGCGAACTTAATATAAAGGATTTAAAAAGTGAAACGGATCTCGGCTGATTATTGATCGCAAGGATTTTTGTGTCGTTGGTGTTCGCTTTGGACGTTGTCGGACGCGAGATGGCGACACGGGGCCACGCGTGAAACAACTGAAAATGAATTGTAATTGGACAGCGAGCGGGGTGGTGTTTTTTTAAAATAAAAATGCGCGGCTCAAACGTTGGCAACTTAATTCCTTACGCGACGTACGTTTCCAAAGCAGAAGCGCTTGCGTGATGTCCTCCAGCACAAATCTGATTACAAATAAGACGCACTATCCCCCCCCCCCCCACCCCGTATATTAAATCAAAAGTTGGTTGTGGAGATTCGAAGCTTTCGTGACTGCAATGATTCATACTCTTAGGTTTTTTCGGTAAAGTCACGTAGGTGAAAAAAAAGATAAATAATGAAAATAATAGAATAAATAATAGAACTAAAATAATAAATCACGACGTTTCGGAGGCAACACAAGCTTCCGTCTTCAGGTGGAACCGTCATATCACGATTTCTTGATACAGCAATCGTGCTGTGACGATTGCTTGATACAGCAATCGTGCTGTGACGATTCCACCTGAAGACGGAATTCTTGTGTTGCCTCCGAAACGTGATTTATTATTTTAGTTCTATTATTTCTTCCATTATTTTTATTATTTATCTTTTTTTTTACCTACGTGACTTTACCGAAAAAACCTAAGAGGTTGTTCGTGGTGTTTGTGTACTCTCGTCTTGTACGTGGTGTTTGTGTACTCTCGCCCTGTTCGTGGAGTTTGTGCACTCGCCTTGTTCGGAATGGGTTTCCTCCGCGGGTTTTTAGCTGGTTTCCTTCCATGGCTAAAAAAAAAATTGACAGCAACTGGCACTGGCTGCATATGCCGCTGCCGAAACGTGACCTGCAATATTTATTTTGGGATTATGTACACAACAGCGCCTCCTCCTGCACCAAAAAAATTGGTAAGACTACTAAAACAGATTGCTAAGACTCGGCCAAGCCTGGGATAAACACGTTGTCAGAATAATAATAGTAATAAATATATACGTGGACACGTGGGCCCCTCTCTCGGATATCGAACCGATGTGCTCGTCACCCACCCCACGGCGGACACGTTGAAGAATTTCGACGTTCAGAGGGCGGATGCGCGAGTTTCCACCTCTCCGGGTGTCACCCGGGGACACGTTGAAAAGGTGCCTTTTGTGTTGGAAATGTGCCTTTTGTGTTCGAAAAGGCAGCAATAGTTTTTTTGTTACCGAGATCCGCTCACCGCCGTTCCTGCTGTGTTGCACTCGGCTGGTCTGGCACTGCACAGTTCTGATGGCAGACCCAGGCAGACCCAGAATCAAGTGTCGATTTGGTCTCTGCATTGCCACGTGTGCGCAGGTATTCGCGCGCATTTTTATCGACCGAGCGCAAAGTGCTCTATAATTATGATTACCTAATAGTTGGGTGATCCCTTAAAATCTTAAATGGTCTCGCCCCGCTTTGCGTTCAGGGCGGATGCTGCAGAGAGGTGCGTGGTGATTCAAGTTCGCGTGTGCTTTGCTGAGAATGCAAGATACTTGCAGAAGGAGCCTGAAGTCTCATTCCCAACAGTGATCCTGGTCACTGAATTGGCGAAAGTAAAACACAATAACAGCAATACAAATGTTTTAATATTGCAAGCAGTAAAAGCAATGTTATAGAGACCGTGTGGTTGATATAGTGGGTGTGTGATTGATGCACACATTGGGTAGGTGATATAATGGGTGAGAGAGTGTGTGATAGAGCAGGTTGGGTGATATAGTGGGTTACATGATGCGTGGGTGTTGAGTGGGAATGTGGGTGATACAGCGGGTGTGTGATAGAGTGTGTGGACAGAGAGTGGGGCTGGGGGCTGGTATCGGCAAAGCTGCGTGCTGCTAGGAGAGTAGATGTGTGTGTGTTAGTGTAAGGGGGTGTTGAGAGTGTGCGTGGGTGGTGATCGAGTG
>NC_136307.1:4158668-4172589 GCF_964198595.1 Lampetra fluviatilis
ACTACACGGGGGATATTTGTGTTTGATGATGACCAGGCTAATGATGATGATGGTCGTGATGATGATGATGATGACCATGCTAATGATGATGGTCGTGGTTGTGATGATGATGATGACCATGCTAATGATGGTAGTCGTGGTTGTGATGATGTTGATGACCATGCTAATGATGATGATGATGGTCGTGGTTGTGATTCACTTGCTCGCGTGCCTGGCCGCAGGTCACCGCGAGATATTTTGTTTACGAACCAGCGAATGATCGGTGAATTTGTGCTCTCAAATTACTTCCAGTCTCGTCCAGCATCGTCGTATGAATGGGGAACCAAACGAGCAAATGGACGAATGAGTCCGTGAATGGACGAATTGTGTCTTTACTGCCAGTTGATGTCTGCTTGGGAGCAGATTTGCTCAATAGCAATGCCGAGAGCTTCAGTGAGTGAATGAATGAATGCGTTACTCAATGAAATCACGAATGGCAGAAAGCGTAGCGCCTCGCCGTGTGCCCCCCCCCCTCCAGCATTTAAATGCCGATGGACGAGCATACGACCGTGTCACAGACGCGGATGAACGAAACTCGAATGAATGAGTTCACTAGATAATTCATTAATGAACGGTGTCTAAGTCCTTGTCCGCCCCCCACCCCAATTCGCGCCCCCCCCCCCCCCCCCCCCCCACTGTCCGAAAATATAATAAGCGGAGTGGCCCCACGCACGAGTGAACGAATGCACGCGTGAATGGAACGAAACATGACGAGTGAATGAATCCATTAACTCACGTTCCCCGTGTCATCAAAGCGAAGCGGGCGCGACTCAAGCATGGATGAACGAAACAATGTATTAATTAATTACTTGCCAGAGACGGGGTGTGAAAAAACGAGTGAATGACTGAAGGAAAACGGAATACATTTCTCAATGAACGAATGACCGTGAAGAAAAACAGAAGGCGGAATGACTGTCTCGGATACGATTTGACGAAAACATGAACGCGTTCATTGAATTAATGAACGAATTATTTTGTGAAGGAATTAATCCAAATGAGCGTATGACTCTCCCCTCCCCCCCCCCCGTGTAGATGTTGATTGGGTAGCAGAATGCAGAGAGGGAGTGTTTCAGGCTCGAATGAACGAATGAATGAACGAATGAACGACTCTACCCCCGTGTGTAGATGTTGATTGGGGAGCAGAAATCGGAGCGGGAGTGTCTCCGGCTCGAGTGAATGAACGAATGAATGAACGACTCTACCCCCCCGTGTGTAGATGTTGATTGGGGAGCAGAATGCAGAGAGGGGGTGTCTCAGGCTCGAGTGAATGAACGAACGAATGAATGAACGACTCTACCCCCAGTGTGTAGATGTTGATTGGGGAGCAGAAGTCGGAGCGGGAGTGTCTCCGGCTCGAGTGAATGAATAAATGAACGAATGAACGAATGAACGACTCTACCCCCGTGTGTAGATATTGAATGGGGAGCAGAAGTCGGAGCGGGAGTGTCTCCGGCTCGAGTGAATGAACGAATGAATGAACGAATGAACGAATTAATGAACGAACGAACGAACGACTGAACGAATGAATGAACGAATGAACGACTCTACCCCCGTGTGTAGATGTTGATTAAGGAGCAGAAATCGGAGTGGGAGTGTCTCCGGCTCGAGTGAATGAACGAATGAATGAACGAATGAACGTCTCTACCCCCCCGTGTGTAGATGTTGATTGGGGAGCAGAATGCAGAGAGGGGGTGTCTCAGGCTCGAGTGAATGAACGAACGAATGAATGAATGAACAAACGAACGAATGAACGACTCTACCCCCTTGTGTAGATGTTGATTGGGGAGCAGAAGTCGGAGCGGGAGTGTCTGCGGCTCGAGTGCCCGTCCCAGGCCGCGGGCGTCACGCGCCGCCCGCTCTGCGCGTCCGACGGGCGAACCTTCGCCTCGCACTGCGACTTGCGGCGCGCGCGGTGCAAGGACCCCCTCCTCGGCGTGGCGCACCGGGGCCGGTGCAAGGGTGCGTACGCACGTGTGTGAGTGTGTGGGGAGCGGTAATTCCCGCTCGCGGCCAACACCGGTGACAATTATCTGAACCGGTCCTTAGCCTTTTCTAGGTCGACTCGGCCTCAAATGAGTACCTGGTGCGGTGTGTAAACATCTCCACTGGGGAGACAAAGGCGACTTGGGCGTGATGATGGCCACCCACCCCCTCGTGCGCCGTGCCGGCCTCCGTAGGTGCGACTCGCGAACAGCCCTTGCCCCGAGAGTCTGTTGAAGGCTACACGGGGGGCCTTTGTCTTTGGTGGGTGTGTGTAGAGATGTCGCGGTGCCAGGCCGAGCGCTCGCACGCGCAGAAGCAGGCGCGGCGTGAGACCCGCGCCGTCTTCATCCCGGAGTGCAACGCGGACGGGAGCTACTCGCAGGCACGAGGCATCATCATCAGCATCATCATCAGCAGCAGCATCATCATCATCAGCATCATCATCATAACTATCATCATCGTGAGCATAAATATCAGCATCATCATCACCATCATCATCATCAGCATACATATCCGTATCATCATCAGCAGTAGCAACAACATCATTATCAGCAGCATCATCAGCAGCATCATCATCATCAGCATCATCATCATAACCATCATCATCGTGAGCATAAATATCAGCATCATCACCATCATCATCATTAGCATAAATATCTGTATCATCATCAGCAGTAGCAACAACATCATTATCAGCAGCATCAGCAGCAGCATCACCATCATCAGCATCATCACCATTAGCGTCATCATCATAACCATCAATATTAGTATCATCGGCAACAGCAACATCTACAGCATCATCAGCAGCAGCAGCATTAGCATCATCATCAGCAGCATCATTATCAGCATCCTCATCATCATCAGCACCATCAATATCAGCATCAGTATCAACAGCATCAGCAGCATCAGCAGCATCATCATCGTCATCAGTCATAGCAGCCACATTAGCATCGTCACCATCAGCAGCAACGTCGGCGTCATCGTCATCGCAAACACCATCATCATCAGTTTAACACGTAGGCTTTCGCGACCAATATTATTCATAATCAACGTTTTTGGGTTTAGATCGCGTTATTTATAAATGTGTCGTAACCCTCTACCACCCGACACGGCCAATCAGTAAAAAAGTGTCACGTTGACAAAAGACAAATAGTTCACTGCTTTAGCCCACCGGTGTGTTGAAGCGTGAAACCACAACATTTACAATTTGAGTAGCACGACGTTTCGCTGGTAATTGCATCCAGCATCATCGGGCAATTCGCCAGAATGGTGAGGCTCTCCTCTGTCTCCCGTTCTTATATATCATCATCATCATCACGGCCGTCATCATGCACAACATCATCACAAAGCCACGCACGTGGAATGGATGGAAAATGGTGGCTTTGGGTACCCCCCCTCCCCCCCAGGCAGGGCTGTCCCTAGAGGCCCGGAGCAGCTCACCCCAAACCGGAATGATTATGATCACGTACGACGCCGCGACGTGGAAGGGCGCCCCCCCCAAAGCGCGGGGCCCCGGGCGTTCACCCCGATTCGCCGTGCCCTAGGGACGGCTCTGCCAGCAGGACCCTTCACGCTGACCTTGCAACCCCCCCCCCCTCCCCCACAGGTTCAGTGTCACAACCTGACTCGCTACTGCTGGTGCGTGACCCCCCAGGGGCGCCCCATCAGCGGATCCTCCGTGGAGGCCAGCACCCCGCAGTGCACGGGTGAGAGCGTGGGGGAGCAAGGGGGGGGGCACAGTGGGAATGGGGGGTATGGTGGGCATGAGGGGCACGGTGGGAATGGGGTGAATGGGGACAACAGAGGGTATGGAGGGCACGGGGACACGATGGTTCATGAGGAGCTTGAGAGCACGATGGGCACGGTGGCACGGTGGACATGGGGGCATAAGGGGCACGGAAGCATGCGGGTCACGTGGGCACGGCGGGCATGGGAGGCACACGATGAGCGGGTAGCGGGGGCGTAGGGTGCCATCGAGGGGTCTGGAGTCACGGGTGCACGCGAGCATTGAGATATGGGGACATAGCCGCCCGGGGTGGTATAGGGGTACAGAGGAATGGGGGTGTCGGGGTAGGGGGCCGTGGGGATGCTGAGTGGGGTGTGGGTTCATATGGGGCACGGAGGTACGAAGTCACGGGGCTCCCTGGGGGACACGGGGGCTCAAGGGGATCGCGACCGTGCTCTGTGCCCGCAGGAGGACCCCCGCAGCGGATCCGGACCAACACTCACGGCAAGGCCAATGACAGTGAGCTCCATCATCAGCATCAGCAGCAGCATCATCATCATTATCAGCAGGATAATCATCATCAGCAGCAGCAGCAGGATAATCATCAGCAGCAGCAGCATCATCAGCAGCAGCATCATCATCATTATCAGCAGGATAATCATCATCAGCAGCAGCAGCAGCATCATCAGCAGCAGGATAATCATCAGCAGCAGGATAATCATCATCATCAACAGCAGCATAATCATCATCATCAGCAGCATCATCATCAGCAGCAGCAGCATCATCATCATCAGCAGCAGAGCACTACAGAATCTCGAGACTCTCTTGACAGGAGGGTCCTGACAAGTTTTCGCAGTCGGGGCGCGACGATTGTTTGTTACGTAGATACCATTAGAGGCATTTAGCGGGGCTTTTTTTTTCTAATTTGGTTAAAAAAAATTGGACCCGTGACGTCCCGCTGCTCTTGCGAACGATGCCACGGAATTGTTCGCGTCTGCTGTGAGTGAAGCGGATGGCACGTACTTAGTAGTCGGATTGTTTGCAGTTATAACTTAACCGCAGTATTAAACAGGGCGGCCGCTTGGATGCGAACCGTGAACCTCTGCAACAAAGCGGGAAACGCGCTACCGCTGGGCCATGTGACCTCGAATCACTACATTCACCACCACCACCATCATCTCGATTATCGTCTTCTCATTGGGCCGTGAGCTGGTTATAAAATATCTCTCCATTGTGTGTGTGTACGTATTATGTTGTTGATGATGATGATGGTGCTGACAATGGTGCTAATGATGGTGCTGACGATGATGCTGATGGTGGTGTTGACGATGGTGCTAATGATGGTGATAATGGTGGTGATGATGGTTCTGATGATGATGGTGCTGATGGTGCTGATGATGATGGTACTAATAATGATGGTGATGATGATGGTGCTAATGATGGTGGTGATGATGGTGCTGATGATGATGGTGGTGGTGATGATGATGGTGCTGATGATGATGGTGATGATGATGGTGCTGACGATGATGGTGCTAATAATGATGGTGATGATGATGGTGCTAATGATGGTGATGATGATGGTGCTGATGATGATGGTGGTAATAATGATGGTGATGATGATGGTGCTGACGATGATGGTGCTAATAATGATGGTGATGATGATGGTGCTAATGATGGTGATGATGTTGGTGCTGATGATGATGGTGGTGATGATGGTGCTGATGATGATGGTGCTAATAATGGTGGTGGTCATGATGGTGCTAATAATGGTGGTGGTGATGGAGATGATGATGGTGCTGATGATGATGGTGCTAATTAATGGTGGTGGTGATGGTGATGATGATGGTGCTGATGGTGGCTGTCACGCAGAATCAATTTTGGATCCACTCGTCCATGCGCCTCGGCTGTTGGAGTCTGGAGGTAAAGCGCTCGGGGTGCCCGATTCAGAATGGCGCCTCAACTCCTCACACGAACGATTCCCCAGTCTGCGTAGGACACACGTGGAGAGCTTTGTGTGTGTGTGTGTACACGTGTGTGTGTGTACACGTGTGTGTGTGTACACGTGTGTGTGTGTGTGTACACGTGTGTGTGTGTACACGTGTGTGTACACGTGTGTGTGTGTGTACACGTGTGTGTGTGTGTGTACACGTGTGTGTGTGTACACGTGTGTGTGTGTACACGTGTGTGTGTGTGTGTACACGTGTGTGTGTGTACACGTGTGTGTGTGTACACGTGTGTGTGGAAGCGGTAGTGTAGCGGTTAGCGCACTGCACTGCAAACCTGGCGACCCGAGTTCGATTCCTGCTCACGGCCAACATCGGTGACGATTATCTGAACCGGTCCTGGGCCTCCCCACTGGGGAGACAAAGGCGGTTGGGCGTCGTGCTGGCCACCCACCCCCTCGTACACCGTTCTGGCCTTCATAGGTGCTTCTCGCTAACAGCACTTGCCCCAACAGTCTGTTCAGGCTATACGGGGGATCTTTGTCTATGCAATGAGCAGTGAAGTGGATAGAGTGCTGCTCTAACAAGTCGCAAACATCCCTTGCCTCACAGGCTGAAAATACTATACCGGGTATCTTTAGTCTTAGTTAAGTATTGTGTGCGTGTGTGTCTTTGTTAAGTAGTGCGTGTGTGTGTCTGTGTTAAGTAGTGTGTGTGTGTGTCTTGTGTGTCTCTGGCAGGTGTGTGGCAAGACGGTGATGGTGACATCACCAGGTAGGTCCATCATCATCATCTTCTGTCAGTATTCTTCATTATGACCCGCCAATTTGCTCATGAATGATCACCGAGATTCGCGGTTCGGTTCGAGCGGCCGCCCTGGAGAATACTGCGCGTGTGTTAACCGTTAAACACAGCTTTTCAGTGGACCCATTACGACCCTGTGATGTCATGCGAAAAAGGGTGCAAATTTTAAGAAAAAAATATTCACAAATTTACATGATAAAAACAAACATTAACTTTGCCCCACGCTCAACTGTAGGCTCATACTGCATCTCGTGTGCACGCAAAAAGACTTAACAGACTGTAGGGTCAAGTGCTGTTAGCGAGCACCTATAAAGGCCGGCACGGCACACGAAGGGGTGGGTGGCCAACACCACGCCCGGCCGCCTTTGTCTCCCTAGTGGCGATGGTCATACATTACACCAGGTACTCGACCTAGGGGAGGCCCGAGACCGATTCAGATAATCGTCACCGTTGTTGGCCACTGAGCCGGAATCGAACCCGGGTCGCCAGGTTCGTAGCGCTAACTGCCACACCACCGCTCCCCACGTGTGCACGCGCACACACGTGTCACAGCACGCACGCGTGGTCACGTTCGCGCGCGCACGCACACACACGTGGTCAGTACGTCTTGAAAGAGGCGGGGGAGGGATTGGTAATGACTGTCATGTTGGGTGCGGGCTGTTCCTTGGTCCGCGAGAGGGTTATGCCACGGTCTGCTGCAGGTGCGTTTCACTGGGTTCCGTGCCCCAGATTCGCGATAGTTGAGGGAGCGGGAGGCGTAGTGGTTAGCGCACCACCGCACTACGAACCCGGCGATCCCGGTTCGATTCCCACTCGTAGCGACACATTGGTGGCGAACATCTAAACTGCTCCTGGGCTTCCCCTATGTCTACTCGGCCTCAAATAGTTACGTGTTGCCGTGTTTAAAAAAAAACAACATCATCAATGGCGAGACAAAGTCGGTCGGGCGTGGTGCTGTGTCAACCACCCCCTCGTGTGCCGCGTCGGCCTTCATAGGTGCTACTCGCAAACAGCACTTGCCCCAACGGTCTCTTGAAGGCTACACGGGTGACCTTTGTGCTTTGTGCGCCCAGGTATCCGGGCCGCGCTGGAGCTGCGGAGGAGAGGAACAGGACAGGTACCACGCGAATACCCCCACCACCCCCACCACGTGCCACATCTCTCCCTGCTGTGCTATAGGCGTCAGCACAATGCGAAGCCCTTGTCCGCGTACGACAACGACCCGCGGAAGCAGATGTAGCCGAGCAACTTCTGAGGCCCCCTGATAATTACACTGGTCAACACACTTTTTCTGGCATAAGGTATTCCAACGGTTTTAGGTAATTTATCACATCAGGTTTTTGAGATATCAAATATTGCATTTTCAAAAAAAACTGCGGAAGAAAAATATTAAATAAATGTGTATATCTACATAAAATGATATTATAAACACACTATCCTAAAAATACAGCACCATATTTTAACACTAAAGCAGTCACTGACTCGCAACAACTTGCAATCATAAGTGACAGAGTTAATTTCGGGTAAAATCAATGAAAATGGGGTATGCCGATAGCATAAAAATGAGATGTGATAGAGCAAATCTGAGATCAGATTTGGAATCGGCACCCTGAAATTAGTCTAAAACAGCTGCAAAAGTCTAGACCAGAAATGTTGTTTTTGTTGACCAGTGTTATGGACTCTGGTCCGCACAGCATTGAGCAGCGATCTCGCCGCTCGCCCTGCCATGTTTTGTCACATGACTCAGCCCCCCCCCCTTCCACTATACCTGCCCCCCCCCCACTATACCCTCCCACCCCCCCACTCCCTTCTCCCCCCTCCGCTACAGCGACGCCGACACTGCTGCCACCAAACATTTGACATTTGAACCACGAGCCGTGCGACTGTTTGAAACGATTCAGCGTTCAATTTGTAGCGGCGTTCTTCTTGACACTGCTGCCCCCCACCACCACCACCACCACCACCGTGCCCCCCCCCCCAACCCCTCAACCCCCCCAAATCAGGTTCAGAGATTCGGGAGCCCACGCTGCTGAAGAGCAACATTGGGAAGAGATCGGGCCGCGTGGGAGTGACAGTGAAGAGCACCGGTAAGTGAAAGCTTTCCAGTCGGTTCCGTGTGACCAGGTAGGAACTCAAGAGAGTGGGATGAAGGCCGGGGGAGGGGGAGGGGTGGTGGAGGGGGAGAAGGTGGGTGGGGGGGGAGGTCAGAAAAAAAATTCTAAAGCAAAAAATTAAAAGTCGAGCGAATAATGTAAACATAAACATGGGCAAGAACGACTGTTTCACACGAGACATACCAACATGTTTATTTCAAGACATGAATCGAACATTGAAGAATACTTTCACTTTCTGCGCAGCGCTCGCGGACGCGGTCAGATTCTGTTCAGAGCGATCATAGCACCATCATAATTGACGTATTATTTAAGGTATGTGCGTGTGTGTGGGTACGTGTGCGTGTGTGTGGGTACGTGTGTGTGTGGGTACGTGTGTGTGTGGGTGCGTGTGTGTGTGGGTACGTGTGTGTGTGGGTACGTGTGTGTGGGTGCGTGCGTGTGTGGGTACGTGTGTGTGTGGGTACGTGTGTGTGGGTGCGTGTGTGTGTGGGTACGTGTGTGTGTGGGTACGTGTGTGTGTGTGGGTGCGTGTGTGTGTGGGTACGTATGTGTGTGGGTGCGTGAGCTAACAGCACTTACTCCTACAGTCTGTTAAGGCTATACGGGGGATCTTTGTCTTCGTGGCTCGGTGTATGTATAGATGTGTGTATTTGACGTGTAGGTGTTTTGTGTGTGTTGCGTGTCTGTTCATATTAATATTTATTTGCCTTATTGTACGCGTTCATGCGTGTCACACAACACACACACATCAACACACACACACACACATCAACACACACACACACATTAACACACACACACATCAACACACACATCAACACACACACACACATCAACACACACCGCCACAGACTCTGTTCTCAGTCACCCCCATCATCATCCACATCATCCTCATCAGCCACAGGATCATCATCATCAGCAGCAGCAGCAGGCTCATCAGCAGGGCGCCTCCTGCGAGCTGGAGCGAAAGACGGCCCTGGATCTGGCACAGAAACGTCCCGGGAAGATTCATTCGTCCCCGAGTGTGGCGATGGTGGGCAGCTGTTCCTACCCGTGCAGTGCTACCTCTCCACGGGCTACTGCTGGTGCGTGTTCGTGGACTCGGGGAGACCCATCCCGGGCAGCTCCAAGCGGTGAGTAGACCACGCCGCTCCTCACCCGCTCCTCACCGCTGCTCATCGCCCGTCAATCTCCGTCACTCTCCACAATCATCACTCAGCACAATTATCACTCACCAACCATTACTCACCACCCATTACTCACCACCCATTACTCACCACCCATCTCTCACCGCCCATCACTCACCACAACCATCACTCACCACAACCATAACACACAACCATTACTCACCACAACCATCACTCACCACAACCATCACTCACCAACCATTACTCACCACAACCATCACTCACTCAACACAACCATCACTCACCACAACCATCACTCACCACAACCATCATTCACCACAACCATCACTCACCACAACCATCACTCAACACAACCATCACTCAACACAACCATCACTCAACACAACCATCACTCACCACAACCATCACTCACCACAACCATCACTCACCACAACCATCACTCACCACAACCATCACTCACTCAAGTGCTGTTAGCGAGTTGCAGCACCGATGAAACCCGGCACGGCACACGGGGGGTTTGGGGGCCAGCACCACGCCCGGCCGCCTTTGTCTCCCCAGTGGTGATGTTCACACACCGCACCAGCTACTCATTTGAGGCTGAGTCGACCTAGGGGAAGCCCGGGACCGGTTCAGATAATCGTCACCGGCGTTGGCCGCCGGCGGGACCCGAACTCGGTTTAGCCGGATTCGTAGCGCGGCAGTAGCGCTAACCGCCGCGCCACCGCTCCCCACTCGCACAGCGCGCTAACCGCTGCGCCACCGCTCCTTTTCCTCTCAGGGATGAGCCCCCGATCTGCGACGACAACGCGCGCGTGCGCAACGAGGCCACGGACCCTTTCCGGGAGCGACCCATGCAGGGTGAGGACCCCTCCCACTCTACCCCCCCCTACCCCCCTCTTCATCCCCCTGAACCCCCGAATCCGGCTGTCGGTGGCAGCGTGAATGAGGTACAGAGAGGGGGATGTGGAGGGGGGGGGTGTGGAGAGGGGGGTGTGGATGGGGGGGATGTGGCGGGGGGGTGTGGAGGGGGGGGGTGTGGAGGGGGGGGTGTGGAGGGGGGGGTGTGGATGGGAGGTTCCACACTGGGGGGGGGGGGAGCGGAGGAGAAAGGGCGACGGTCAAGTGGAGGGCAGGAGGGGGCAGGGAGGGAGCGAGCGAGCGAGTGAGCGAGTGCTGGAACGGAGGGCACGGGGGAGGGGAGAGAAAGGAGAGCCGTGTGGTCGTGCCAACACGGCGGAGGCTTTGGGCTGTCGGGAATGTTTCGTCTCTCCCTTACAACGCTCTCGCTCGCTCTCTCTCTCCCTCGCTCTCACCCTCTCCACTCACCTCTCTTCGTCTAATCGTTCTCCCCTTGCGCCTCTCTCTTCCCCCCTCCGTCTCAGTGGCGCGGCGTGGTGGGCGTGGGCCAACCCCCCGCCCCCACCCCACCGCCCTCGTAGCCCGGGTCCCAGGCGCAGCAGTTACACCGCCTGCACACTCGATAGCTGCTGCACTGCACTCTCTCTCTCTCATTCCCTCGTCACCAACTCTGCCCCCCGTCCTCCTGCCACCCCTCTGAATCTCTCTGCTCCTCTCAATCGATCATTCAACTCTGGATCTCCACAGCACTGGATCTCCTGAGCACTGTTTCGTGCAAAAGATGCAATCCATCGCATCTCGCTCTGTCCTACCCTCTCCTCTCTTAATCTCCCACCCCCCCCCCCCATTTTTATCCAACCCCCCCCTCACCCCCCTCACCACCCAAACCTCACCCCCCTCACCACCCCTCACCACCCTCCTCACCACCCCCCCTCTCACCACCCGCCTCACTACCCCCCCTCACCACCCCCCCACCACCCTCCCCTCACCACCCCCCCCTCACCACCCGCCTCACCACGCCCCTCCTCACCACCACCCCTCACCAATCCCCCTCACCACCTCCCTCCTCACCACCCCCCCTCACCACCCTCCTCACCACCCCCCCTCACCACCCGCCTCACCACGCCCCTCCTCACCACCACCCCTCACCAATCCCCCTCACCACCCCCCTCCTCACCACCCCCCCCACCACCCTCCCCTCACCACCCCCCCTCACCACCCGCCTCACCACGCCCCTCCTCACCACCACCCCTCCTCACCACCCCCCTCACCACCCCTCCTCACCACCCCTCCTCACCACCCCCCTCCTCACCACCACCCCCCTCCCCACCCTCTCCTCACCACCCCCCCTCACCACGCCCCTCACCACCCCCCCTCACCACGCCCCTCACCACCCCCCCTCACCACCCCCCCTCACCACCCCCCTCCTCACCACCCCCCCTCACCACCCCCCTCCTCACCACCCCCCCTCTCACCACCCCCTCCTCACCACCCCCCCTCACCACCCCTCCTCACCACCCCCCTCCTCACCACCCCCCCCCTCACCACCCCCTCCTCACCACGCCCCTCACCACCCTCCTCACCACCCCCCCTCACCACCCGCCTCACCACGCCCCTCCTCACCACCACCCCTCACCAATCCCCCTCACCACCCCCCTCCTCACCACCCCCCCTCACCACCCCTCCTCACCACCCCCCCTCACCACCCGCCTCACCACGCCCCTCCTCACCACCACCCCTCCTCACCACCCCCCTCACCACCCCTCCTCACCACCCCTCCTCACCACCCCCCTCCTCACCACCACCCCCCTCCCCACCCTCTCCTCACCACCCCCCCCTCACCACGCCCCTCACCACCCCCCCTCACCACGCCCCTCACCACCCCCCCTCACACCCCCCCTCACCACCCCCCTCCTCACCACCCCCCCTCACCACCCCCCCTCCTCACCACCCCCCCTCTCACCACCCCCTCCTCACCACCCCCCCTCACCACCCCTCCTCACCACCCCCCTCCTCACCACCCCCCCCCCTCACCACCCCCTCCTCACCACGCCCCTCACCACCCTCCTCACCACCCCCCCTCACCACCCGCCTCACCACGCCCCTCCTCACCACCACCCCCCCTCACCACCCCCCTCCTCACCACCCCCCCCTCACCACCCCCGACCCTCGCCCTCTGTGGCTGTGTGGGCGATGTGAGTGCGATGTGAGTGAGCGTCGCATTCCTTGGCACAAACCCTGGGGTCTGCAATGACACTGCAACTGACGGAGCTTAATTACACACGCACACAAACACACACACATATACACACACACATATACACACAAATACCCACACACATATACACACACACATATACACACATATACACACACAAATACACACAAATACACACACACACATAGACACACACGCATACATACCAACACACACGCACACAAACACACACACATATACACACACACATATATACACACAAATACCCACACACACGCATACAAACACGCACACAGACAAAGATCGCCCGTATAGCCTTGACCGACTGTTGGGGCAAGTGCTGTGGGCGAGCAGCAGCACCTGTGAAGGCGTGAACGGCACACGAAGGGGGGGTTTGGGTGGTCGGCACCACGCACGCCCGGCCGCCTTTGTCTCCCCAGTGGCGATGTTTACACACCGCGCCAGGTACTCATTTGAGGCTGAGTCGACCTAGGAGATGCCCAGGACCGGTTCAGATCATCGTCACCGGTGTTGGCCCTGAGCGGGAACTGAACTTGGGTCGTCTAACCGCTCCACTACCGCTCCCCACAACAACAACAACAAACACACGATCACACAAAGACAAACAGACTTCACTATAGACACGTATACACCACCACCACCACCACACGCTCGCTCGGAGCGCACGTGAGCACATCACCATCGCCTCCTCGTCTCAACGTCATCGTCAACATCACCAACAAAGATCCCCCGTGTAGCCTTAACAGACTGTAGGGGCAAGTGCTGTTAGCGAGCACCTATGAAGGCCGGAACGGTACACGAGGGGGTGGGTGTGGCCAGCACCACGCCCGACCGCCTTTGTCTCCCTAGCGACGATGTTTACACACCGCACCAGGTACTCATTTGAGGCTGAGTCGACCTAGGGGAAGGCCCAGGACCGGTTCAGATAATCGTCACTGGTGTTTGCCGTGCAGCGCGCTAACCGCTACACTACTCCCCACATCACCATCGCCTCCTCACCATCACCACCATCACCATCGCCACCATCACATGCGGGTGGGCACCATCACCTGTCAGCCCACAGTGGC
>NC_136307.1:4175289-4245289 GCF_964198595.1 Lampetra fluviatilis
TGTGTTAGGGGGGGATGATTGGCGAGTGTGTTAGGGGGGGGTGATTGGCGAGTGTGTTAGGGGGGGATGATTGGCGAGTGTGTTAGGGGGGGCTGATTGGCGAGTGTGTTAGGGGGGGGTGATTGGCGAGTGTGTTAGGGGGGGGTGATTGGCGAGTGTGTTAGGGGGGATGATTGGCGAGTGTGTTAGGGGGGGGGGTGATTGGCGAGTGTGTTAGGGGGGATGATTGGCGAGTGTGTTAGGGGGGGGGTGATTGGCGAGTGTGTTAGGGGGGGATGATTGGCGAGTGTGTTAGGGGGGGATGATTGGCGAGTGTGTTAGGGGGGGATGATTGGCGAGTGTGTTAGGGGGGGATGATTGGCGAGTGTGTTAGGGGGGGATGATTGGCGAGTGTGTTAGGGGGGGATGATTGGCGAGTGTGTTAGGGGGGGGTGATTGGCGAGTGTGTTAGGGGGGGATGATTGGCGAGTGTGTTAGGGGGGGGATGATTGGCGAGTGTGTTAGGAGGGGATGATTGGCGAGTGTGTTAGGGGGGGATGATTGGCGAGTGTGTTAGGGGGGGCTGATTGGCGAGTGTGTTAGGGGGGGGATGATTGGCGAGTGTGTTAGGGGGGGATGATTGGCGAGTGTGTTAGGGGGGGGTGATTGGCGAGTGTGTTAGGGGGGGATGATTGGCGAGTGTGTTAGGGGGGGGTGATTGGCGAGTGTGTTAGGGGGGGATGATTGGCGAGTGTGTTAGGGGGGGGTGATTGGCGAGTGTGTTAGGGGGGGATGATTGGCGAGTGTGTTAGGGGGGGGGTGATTGGCGAGTGTGTTAGGGGGGGATGATTGGCGAGTGTGTTAGGGGGGGATGATTGGCGAGTGTGTTAGGGGGGGATGATTGGCGAGTGTGTTAGGGGGGGGTGATTGGCGAGTGTGTTAGGGGGGGATGATTGGCGAGTGTGTTAGGGGGGGGTGATTGGCGAGTGTGTTAGGGGGGGATGATTGGCGAGTGTGTTAGGGGGGGGTGATTGGCGAGTGTGTTAGGGGGGGATGATTGGCGAGTGTGTTAGGGGGGGATGATTGGCGAGTGTGTTAGGGGGGGGTGATTGGCGAGTGTGTTAGGGGGGGGTGATTGGCGAGTGTGTTAGGGGGGGATGATTGGCGAGTGTGTTAGGAGGGGCTGATTGGCGAGTGTGTTAGGGGGGGCTGATTGGCGAGTGTGTTAGGGGGGGATGATTGGCGAGTGTGTTAGGGGGGGGTGATTGGCGAGTGTGTTAGGGGGGGCTGATTGGCGAGTGTGTTAGGGGGGGATGATTGGCGAGTGTGTTAGGGGGGGATGATTGGCGAGTGTGTTAGGGGGGGATGATTGGCGAGTGTGTTAGGAGGGGATGATTGGCGAGTGTGTTAGGAGGGGCTGATTGGCGAGTGTGTTAGGGGGGGATGATTGGCGAGTGTGTTAGGGGGGATGATTGGCGAGTGTGTTAGGGGGGGATGATTGGCGAGTGTGTTAGGGGGGGGTGATTGGCGAGTGTGTTAGGGGGGGATGATTGGCGAGTGTGTTAGGGGGGGGTGATTGGCGAGTGTGTTAGGGGGGGATGATTGGCGAGTGTGTTAGGGGGGGGTGATTGGCGAGTGTGTTAGGGGGGGATGATTGGCGAGTGTGTTAGGGGGGGATGATTGGCGAGTGTGTTAGGGGGGGGTGATTGGCGAGTGTGTTAGGGGGGGTGATTGGCGAGTGTGTTAGGGGGGGCTGATTGGCGAGTGTGTTAGGGGGGGATGATTGGCGAGTGTGTTAGGGGGGGGTGATTGGCGAGTGTGTTAGGGGGGGATGATTGGCGAGTGTGTTAGGGGGGGATGATTGGCGAGTGTGTTAGGGGGGGGTGATTGGCGAGTGTGTTAGGGGGGGGTGATTGGCGAGTGTGTTAGGAGGGGCTGATTGGCGAGTGTGTTAGGAGGGGATGATTGGCGAGTGTGTTAGGGGGGGGTGATTGGCGAGTGTGTTAGGGGGGGATGATTGGCGAGTGTGTTAGGGGGGGGTGATTGGCGAGTGTGTTAGGGGGGGGATGATTGGCGAGTGTGTTAGGGGGGGGTGATTGGCGAGTGTCTTAGGGGGGGATATAAATTGAGGATTGTGAAACCGGAAGTGATTCTAGATTTGAAGCTTTCGTGACTGCAAGGATTCATACTCTTTGGTTGTTTCGGTAAAGTCACGAAGTTAGAAATAAAAACATAAAAATAAAATAAATCACGACGTTTCGGATGACGGGAGCTTGTGTTGCTTCCGAAACGTGATTTAATGTAGAAAACGTAACGAAAAAAAGCAGCTCTAAAAGAAAAGAGTTTTCAATGTAGCTGTTACTGTTGTTGTCTGCTTGTCTTGGTGACCCAGCATATAGGAAACTTCCGATTTGAGGAAGCCAACGGAGTGACGCACCTTCAAATCGAAATCGACAAACTCATCTCGTTAGTCGTGATTTGAAGCTTTCGTGGCTGCAGGAATCCATAATCTTAGGTTTTTTCGGTAAAGTCACGTAGGTAAAAAATAAAATCAAAATAAAATTAATAAAAGTAAAAAAAAAATCACGACGTTTCGGAGGCAACACAAGCTTCCGTCTTCAGGTGGAACCGTCACAGCACGATTGCTGTATCAAGTGAGAGAAATTCCAAGAAAACAGTCCTTGTATATATATACTGGTTGAGGGGGGATGAGCCAGAGTAAGTGATTGTAGACAAAGAGAATGTTGCGACCTACGGGGTCATGGCTAGGAGCTGAATGATCCAGAAACGCCTCTTTCCCGAGTTTGTATTCAGAAGTGCTCCATCGCAGACGAGCTCAGTCCAGAGCGCGCCCGGGATCGCGCGTGGGCTCTCATCATCATCATCATCATTTCTTTCTAGATTTGAAGCTTTCGTGACTGCAATGATTCATACTCTTAGTTCTTTCGGTAAAGTCACGTAGGTAAAAAATGAAATTAAAATTAATAAAAATAAAAAAATTAAAATCACGACGTTTCGGAGGCAACCACTATATAAGGTACAGATATTTTGCTGTGACGGTTTCACCTGAAGACGGAAGCTTGTGTTGCCTCCGAAACGTCGTGATTTTTATTGTTTAATTTTTATTTCATTTTTTACCTACGTGACTTTACCGAAAGAACTAAGAGTATACATCATCATCATCACGACGATCTGTCCACTGCACATTTCGTAATTTGGTGTTTCAACTTTCCTCTGTCCTGTGCCAATATGTTCAAGTAGTGGCCGCATCTTTCTGGCACCAATCTTCTCCTCTTTCCGGTTCCTTCCATTTTGCACGTGACTGTAACCGTCTGTGATTGGGATGGAATCGGTCATCCCGTGTGGCTCATCTTCCGTGTCGGGATGCAGTTCGTCCCCTCCTGTAGCTTTTAGTTCCGACTGAACAAAAACATAACCATTCGTCGCATTCATTGCGTCCACGGTGCATTTAGTATTCAACGAAATATAAAGGACGTGTAATAATTTGTATTATTATAATTACAAGTAGGATGTGGATTTTTTTTGAAGGACATAGCACAATTCCGGTAGAGGTTGAGTGACGGTTGCTCTGGCAGGTGCCCGGCGTTATTAAAGCCGGCCACGTGAGTTCGATTCCCGGCCAGGGCAAACATCAGTGGCACTGGCCAGCATGCTGGAGTTATGGCCAACCAATCTCCCAGGGCGTGGGGAAGGCTTCATCCAGCAATGGATGTTTCAAACAACTCTTATTGTTAAACGAACGTCACTTATCTAGCAACAACAAAAAAACGAAATAAAATTGGAAGCCTAGAATTGATGGCGCAAAGTCCTTGCTTCCCGTTCTGCTCGCTACATCCACCACTCACATTGTCCACCACTCACATATCCACATGCCCCCCCCCCCCCACACACAACACAAACACATGCGTGCACCATAAAAACATGCCAATGTTGTGTCAACGTTGACACAACGTTGGGTCAACGTCGTGTCAACGACGTGTCCTGCCAATGTTGCGTCAACGTCGTGTCAACGTTGTGTCTTGCCAATGTTGCGTCAACGTTGTATCAACGTTGGAAGCGTCGGCTCAACGTTGTTCCGACCGTTGGCGCGGCCACTACGCCCTCCCGTCGCGAATTCATGAATTAAAATCGTATCGCAATGCTCGTTCTCGTTTTCTCTGCTATGTCCGTCATGAGACGCTCGTTTAAAATGCGGTACATGCCCGAGTCAAATGATTTCGATGGAGGGGAGTGCGAGGATTGAGGAATGAGTGACAGCGATAGAGGGGTGCTGAGGGGGGGGGTCACGGAAGGGTCGGGGAAGGACGGGAATGAGTGGAGGGGCGATCGGAGCGGAGAGGAAGAAAATGAGCAATAGAGAAGAAGTGAGGTTTCAAGAGCCAAATCAATTCTTACCCGAACCCTAACCAACTAGGAAATCTTCCATTAGTACTAGTTCCACAGTGAGTCCTAATCAAAATATATATTTTTTTACCAGGTAAGGCCGACTGAGATATTTGTAGATCTTTTTCTGGCCACAAATGAGCTATCATCATTTGTGGTCAGGACGCTCGGAGGGAAACAATTGGAGGACCCTGAGAAACAAATCCACGCGACCACGGGGAGAACACGCAAACTCCAAATATACAGGCGTCGTCAGGGTCAGGATCGAGCCCCCGACCTCTTGTATACCAGAAGAGGTAGTTAACATCTCGTCACGAGGACACCACAATCACCTGGCCAGCCGAACCCAGAGTACTTAGCTGAACCCCGAACTAACCAGGCACTAATGCGAGGCATCCTCAGGCGGCTGTCAACACCACGGAGTGTGTACAACTACGCACTGCCCCAAAGAAACATTTGAAGGCGGTGAGTGTGTGAGTGAGTGTGGGAGTGGGTGGGTGTGTGAGTGGGTGGGTGTGTGAGTGGGTGTGTGAGTGAGTGGGTGGGTGTGTGAGTGGGTGTGTGAGTGGGTGGGTGTGTGAGTGGGTGTGTAAGTGAGCGGGTGTGTGTGTGAGCGGGTGATCGAGTGAGTGGGTGAGTAGGTGGGTGAATCTGCATTTCATCAACTCTGAGACGATGGAAATGGAATGGCTGAATCACTGCGGCGGCGACTCTCTGATGAGTCAGTCGACCTTGGACGACGATGCGTGATCACCATCACCACCACCATCATCACCATCACCACCATCACCACCATCATCATCACCATCATCACCACCATCATCACCACCACCATCATCACCATCATCACCACCATCATCACCATCATCATCACCACCAGCACCACCATCATCACCATCATCACCATCATCACCACCATCATCACCATCATCACCACCAGCACCACCATCATCACCATCATCACCACCATCATCACCATCATCACCACCATCATCACCATCATCACCACCATCATCACCATCATCACCACCATCATCACTATCATCACCACCATCATCACCATCATCACCACCAGCACCACCATCATCACCATCATCACCACCATCATCACCATCATCACCACCATCATCACCATCATCACCACCATCATCACCACCATCATCACCATCATCACCATCATCACCACCATCATCACCATCATCACCACCATCATCACCATCATCACCACCATCATCACCACCAGCACCACCATCATCACCATCATCACCACCATCATCACCATCATCACCACCATCATCACCATCATCACCACCATCATCACCATCATCACCACCATCATCACCATCATCACCATCATCACCACCATCATCACCATCATCACCACCATCATCACCATCATCACCACCATCATCACCATCATCACCACCATCATCACCATCATCACCACCATCATCACCATCATCACCACCATCATCACCACCAGCACCACCATCATCACCATCATCACCACCATCATCACCATCATCATCACCATCATCACCACCATCATCACCATCATCACCACCATCATCACTATCATCACCACCATCATCACCATCATCACCACCAGCACCACCATCATCACCATCATCACCACCATCATCACCATCATCACCACCATCATCACCATCATCACCACCATCATCACCACCATCATCACCATCATCACCATCATCACCACCATCATCACCATCATCACCACCATCATCACCATCATCACCACCATCATCACCATCATCACCACCATCATCACCACCAGCACCACCATCATCACCATCATCACCACCATCATCACCATCATCACCACCATCATCACCATCATCACCACCATCATCACCATCATCACCACCATCATCACCATCATCACCATCATCACCACCATCATCACCATCATCACCACCATCATCACCATCATCACCACCATCATCACCATCATCACCACCATCATCACCATCATCACCACCATCATCACCATCATCACCACCATCATCACCACCAGCACCACCATCATCACCATCATCACCACCATCATCACCACCATCATCACCATCATCACCACCAGCACCACCATCATCACCATCATCACCACCATCATCACCATCATCACCATCATCACCACCATCATCACCATCATCACCACCATCATCACCATCATCACCACCATCATCACCATCATCACCACCATCATCACTATCATCACCACCATCATCACCATCATCACCACCAGCACCACCATCATCACCATCATCACCACCATCATCACCATCATCACCACCATCATCACCATCATCACCACCATCATCACCACCATCATCACCATCATCACCATCATCACCACCATCATCACCATCATCACCACCATCATCACCATCATCACCACCATCATCACCACCAGCACCACCATCATCACCATCATCACCACCATCATCACCATCATCACCACCATCATCACCATCATCACCACCATCATCACCATCATCACCACCATCATCACCATCATCACCATCATCACCACCATCATCACCATCATCACCACCATCATCACCATCATCACCACCATCATCACCATCATCACCACCATCATCACCATCATCACCACCATCATCACCATCATCACCACCATCATCACCACCAGCACCACCATCATCACCATCATCACCACCATCATCACCATCATCATCACCATCATCACCACCATCATCACCATCATCACCACCATCATCACTATCATCACCACCATCATCACCATCATCACCACCAGCACCACCATCATCACCATCATCACCACCATCATCACCATCATCACCACCATCATCACCATCATCACCACCATCATCACCACCATCATCACCATCATCACCATCATCACCACCATCATCACCATCATCACCACCATCATCACCATCATCACCACCATCATCACCATCATCACCACCATCATCACCACCAGCACCACCATCATCACCATCATCACCACCATCATCACCATCATCACCACCATCATCACCATCATCACCACCATCATCACCATCATCACCACCATCATCACCATCATCACCATCATCACCACCATCATCACCATCATCACCACCATCATCACCATCATCACCACCATCATCACCATCATCACCACCATCATCACCATCATCACCACCATCATCACCATCATCACCACCATCATCACCACCAGCACCACCATCATCACCATCATCACCACCATCATCACCACCATCATCACCATCATCACCACCAGCACCACCATCATCACCATCATCACCACCATCATCACCATCATCACCATCATCACCACCATCATCACCATCATCACCACCATCATCACCATCATCACCATCATCACCACCATCATCACCATCATCACCACCATCATAACCATCATCACCACCATCATCACCATCATCACCACCATCATCACCATCATCACCACCATCATCACCATCATCACCACCATCATCACCACCAGCACCACCATCATCACCATCATCACCACCATCATCATCACCATCATCACCATCATCACCACCAGCACCACCATCATCACCATCATCACCACCATCATCACCACCAGCACCACCATCATCACCATCATCACCACCATCATCACCATCATCACCACCATCATCACCATCATCACCACCATCATCACCATCATCACCACCATCATCACCACCAGCACCACCATCATCACCATCATCACCACCATCACCACCATCATCACCACCATCATCACCATCATCACCACCATCATCACCACCATCATCACCACCATCATCACCATCATCACCATCATCACCACCATCATCACCATCATCACCATCATCACCACCATCATCACCATCATCACCACCATCATCACCATCATCACCACCATCATCACCATCATCACCACCAGCACCACCATCATCACCATCATCACCACCATCATCACCATCATCACCACCAGCACCACCATCATCACCATCATCACCACCATCATCACCACCATCATCACCATCATCACCACCAGCACCACCATCATCACCATCATCACCACCATCATCACCATCATCACCACCATCATCACCATCATCACCACCATCATCACCACCATCATCACCATCATCACCACCAGCACCACCATCATCACCATCATCACCATCATCACCATCATCATCACCACCACCATCACCACCATCATCACCACCATCATCACCATCATCACCATCATCACCACCATCACCACCATCATCACCACCATCATCACCACCATCACCACCATCATCACCATCATCACCACCATCATCACCACCATCATCACCATCATCACCACCATCATCACCACCATCACCATCATCACCACCATCATCACCATCATCACCATCATCACCACCATCATCACCATCATCACCATCATCACCACCACCATCATCACCATCATCACCATCATCACCACCAGCACCATCGCTCGCGACAACTCTCTACCCCCCCCCCCCCGTTCCTAACCTAGCCCCCCCGTCCCCCCCACCTCTAGATCTTCACCGTGTCGGCTCGATTTCACCGCGCGGTCGATCTTTAAACGCTGACTCTTCGTAGCCCCACTGCAGTAAGGGGGGGGAGGGTTAGGTGTTGTTGGGGGGGGGGGGCTTTGTGGGTTGATGGGCTTGGGCTGATGGAGGCGAGGCGAGTTACCAGGGGGCTTAGGGTTAGATGGGATTGGTGGTGGGGCGCTGTGTGTGGGGGTTAGGGACGGGGTAATGGGGGGAGGGGTGGTTGTGAGTGGGGTGGGTAGATGAAGGGGGGATGCGTGTCGGGTTCGCATGGCTTAAGGCTCATCCCCGTGGACTCATACCCGGCCTCTCCCGGGACCAGGGATTCCAAGACTAGAAATCTGGATTGTGTTAAAATGTCAGAGTTGGTGGTGGTGGGGGGGGGCGGGTGGAGCCCCCCCCTCTCACCCCCCTCACCACGGCACCACCGCTCCCGGGTGCTTCCACGCGCGCCCTGCGCTACTCTGCTCGACGCTGCCCCTTTAAGAGGAATAATCATCATCATCATCATCATAAAACACTGCATCTCTCAAGCGGAGCGGCCATAATTGGAAATGAATTTTGTGTTTCTTTAAAATTATCGCATTATGATTGGAGTTCAGCGCTTCGTTAAGCGAGGTATGCAATTGTTTTTTTGCTATCCAAAACGCGACAATACAGGGCTTTGTCGCGTAGTGTATTAGGAATGGGAAAAAAGGTGGAGCGGTGGCGCAGCGGTTAGCTCACTGCGTTGTTGTGGAACCCTGGCGAGCCGAGGTTCGATTCCCGTGCGCGGCGAACGTCAGTGGCGAGCCACATCGCTGCGGTGCCTTTCTCCACGCACGGTCGCGTGCTGCGCTCAACTCTGAACCTTTATAAAGTATAATAATTTCGATTTAAAGCTTTCGTGACTGCAGGGATTCATCTTCTTGGTTATTTCGGTAAAGTCACGTAGAAGGGAAATAATAAAATAATAAAAATAAAACATCATCAAATAATTCTCACGACGTTTCGGACACAACGCAAGCAGCCGTCCTCACCTGAGAATTATTTTATTATGTTTTATTTTTATTATTTTATTATTTCCCTTCTACGTGACTTTACCGAAAGAACCAAGAAGAAGTATAATAATTTCAAGCTTCCGTAAAAAAAATTAGGCTTTATTTTTTGTCTAGTGCGTGCGCGCGCGAGTTTAAATTATCGGGTTATTGTATGTTTGTTTTATTTACGTCACGATTTCCTATAAAGGCCCAAAGAAAAGGCCTGGCGGCTAGCAACACACGTCGCTATTAAATATGTGATCCGATAAAGAGTGTAATACAGGGACTCCTCCACTTACGAACACTCGACTAACGAAATTTCAGAGATACGAAAAAACCTGGTCCGGATGTCCAGTTGCCCGTTCGGACCGAGAGTCGTAAGTTCAACCGCCGTGCAAAAGATGGCGGTGGTGGTATCTACATCTGCAGAACGTGAAGAACCAGTGGCATCTACATCTACAGAATTTGAAGAACCAGTGGCATCTACATCTGCAGAACGTGAAGAACCAGTTGCATCTACATCTGCAGAACGTGAAGAACCAGTGGCATCTACATCTGCAGAACGTGAAGAACCAGTGGCATCTACATACATCTGCAAAACGCGAAGAACCAGTGGCATCTACATCTGCAGAACGTGAAGAACCAGTGGAATCTACATCTGTAGAACGTGAAGAACCAGTGGCATCTACATTTACAGGAGATTATGCAACGTTTAAAGCCATTCCCCGTGTTTCGTGTACACACCGTACGACGCGTTTGTAATCGACAGGAGTCAATTTGGTCTTACGAACAAATTGTCTTACGACCAGACCTCTGGAACCTAACTCGTTCGTAAGTAGAGGACTCCCTGTATTGATATTGAGGTGAGCAAAGTGGCTATCGGGCAAACGTGGGGGGGGATGCGGAAGAAGCACAAAGATAAGTGAGGTGACCAACAGTGTGGTAGGTGGGTGGGTACCTGAGTGGGTGGGTACGTGAGTGAGTGGATGAGCGATTGAGTGGTTAAGTGAGTGGGTAAGCGAGTGGTTACGTGAGTGGGTGAGTGGATGAGTGAATCAGCGAGTGAGTGAATGGGTGAGTGAGCGTGTGTGTTTTGTGACCAGCAGTGTGGTGAGTGGGTGGGTAAGTAAGTGAGTGGATGAGCGATTGAGCGGTGGAGTGAGTGGTTAAGTGAGTGGGTAAGTGAATGAGTGGATGAGTGAGTCAGCGGGTGAGTGAATGGGTGAGTGAGCGTGTGTGTTTGTCTGACCAGCAGTGTGGTGAGTGGGTGGATAAGTGAGTGAGTGGATGAGCGGTGGAGTGAGTGGTTAAGTGAGTGGGTGAGTGAATGAGTGGATGAGTGAATCAGCGGGTGAGTGAATGGGTGAGTGAGCGTGTGTGTGTTTTGTGACCAGCAGTGTGGTGAGTGGGTGGGTAAGTGAGTGAGTGGATGAGCGATTGAGCTGTGGAGTGAGTGGGTAAGTGAGTGGGTGAATGAATGAGTGAATGAGTGAGTCAGCGGGTGAGTGAATGGGTGAGTGAGCGTGTGTGTTTGTGTGACCAGCAGTGTGGTGAGTGGGTGGATAAGTGAGTGAGTGGATGAGCGGTGGAGTGAGTGGTTAAGTGAGTGGGTGAGTGAATGAGTGGATGAGTGAATCAGCGGGTGAGTGAATGGGTGAGTGAGCGTGTGTGTTTGTGTGACCAGCAGTGTGGTGAGTGGGTGGGTAAGTGAGTCAGTGGATGAGCGATTGAGCGGTGGAGTGAGTGGTTAAGTGAGTGGGTGAGTGAATGAGTGGATGAGTGAGTCAGCGGGTGAGTGAATGGGTGAGTGAGCGTGTGTGTTTGTGTGACCAGCAGTGTGGTGAGTGGGTGGATAAGTGAGTGGATGAGCGGTGGAGTGAGTGGTTAAGTGAGTGGGTGAGTGAATGAGTGGATGAGTGAGTCAGCGGGTGAGTGAATGGGTGAGTGAGCGTGTGTGTTTGTGTGACCAGCAGTGTGGTGAGTGGGTGGGTAAGTGAGTGAGTGGATGAGCGATTGAGTGGTTAAGTGAGTGGATAAGCGAGTGGTTAAGTAAGTGGGTGAGTGAATGGGTGAGTGAGCGTGTGTGTTTGTGTGACCAGCAGTGTGGTGAGTGGGTGGGTAAGTGAGTCAGTGGATGAGCGATTGAGCGGTGGAGTGAGTGGTTAAGTGAGTGGGTGAGTGAATGAGTGGTTGAGTGAGTCAGCGGGTGAGTGAATGGGTGAGTGAGCGTGTGTGTTTGTGTGACCAGCAGTGTGGTGAGTGGGTGGGTAAGTGAGTCAGTGGATGAGCGATTGAGCGGTGGAGTGAGTGGTTAAGTGAGTGGGTGAGTGAATGAGTGGATGAGTGAGTCAGCGGGTGAGTGAATGGGTGAGTGAGCGTGTGTGTTTTGTGACCAGCAGTGTGGTGAGTGGGTGGGTAATTGAGTGAGTGGATGAGCGGTGGAGTGAGTGAGTGGATGAGCGGTGGAATGAGTGGGTAAGTGAATGGGTGAGTGAATGAGTGGATGAGTGAGTCAGCGGGTGAGTGAATGGGTGAGTGAGCGTGTGTGTTTGTGTGACCAGCAGTGTGGTGAGTGGGTGGGTAAGTGAGTGAGTGGATGAGCGATTGAGCGGTGGAGTGAGTGGTTAAGTGAGTGGGTGAGTGAATGAGTGGATGAGTGAGTCAGCGGGTGAGTGAATGGGTGAGTGAGCGTGTGTGTTTTGTGACCAGCAGTGTGGTGAGTGGGTGGGTAAGTGAGTGAGTGGATGAGCGGTGGAGTGAGTGGTTAAGTGAGTGTATGGTGAGTGAATGGGTGAGTGAGCGTGTGTGTTTTTGTGACCAGCAGTGTGGTGAGTGGGTGGGTAAGTGAGTGAGTGGATGAGCGGTGGAGTGAGTGGTTAAGTGAGTGGATGGTGAGTGAATGGGTGAGTGAGCGTGTGTGTTTGTGTGACCAGCAGTGTGGTGAGTGGGTGGGTAAGTGAGTGAGTGGATGAGCGATTGAGTGGATAAGCGAGTGGTTAAGTGAGTGGGTGAGTGAATGGGTGGATGAGTGAGTCAGCGGGTGAGTGAATGGGTGAGTGAGCGTGTGTGTTTTTGTGACCAGCAGTGTGGTGAGTGGGTGGGTAATTGAGTGAGTGGATGAGCGGTGGAGTGATTGAGTGGATGAGCGGTGGAGTGAGTGGTTAAGTGAATGGGTGAGTGAATGAGTGGATGATTGAGTCAGCGGGTGAGTGAATGGGTGAGTGAGCGCGTGTGTTTTGTGACCAGCAGTGTGGTGGCTGAACACGTCGTGGATCAGACCGTCAGGCTGGTAGACTGCGTCCCTGCAACACGCTTGGTGGAAACCTCGTGTAGAAATATTGATCTTCCTCAAGAACCACCTCTGAGTTAGAATCCCGGCCACGGCTAAAACCGGTGGCGAGTAACGCCGCAACCAGTTTTGGGCCCTATCCCGAAGCCGCCTCCACTCACCCGCATTGACCAGCGCGGTGAAGTATGGTCAAACAGCCCCTCCCATGACCGACACGGAACGGGCGGAGGCCTTTATCCAGCAGTGGATTAACAAAACAATCCGTACGTCTAACGCGTGTCAATTAACTTTCTTTTTTTTTACACGGGAGAGAGCTTTCGCCGAATCTGAAGACTTGCTTTCAGGAGGGTCCTGCTCCGTACATTTAGAGATCGATCTGTTTGGGCGGATCTGTTTGGCTTTGGTTCACGTGAATGCAAGTCTGAATTTCATAACGTTTATTTTTCCTTTCTTGGGATGATTTTGCGTGGCAAGAAAACTGCCTCTAGTGTGAGATTTAATTTGTATAAAAATGTACAGCGTTGTTGATTGGCAGCCAATTTCATGAATTCCAGCCTGAAACCCTATAAGACCTGCGTGCAAACGCAGCGTCCAGGGAAACTGAGCCCCCAGTGTTGAGTTTCTTGAAGTCGCTGTCAGAAGCTTGGCAGAGTGGGAGAGGGAGTGAGTGTGTGAGTGAGAGTGCGTGAGTGAGAGTATGTGTATGAGAGAGTGTGAGTGAGAGTGCGTGAGTGAGTGAGAGTATGTGTATGAGAGCGTGCGTGAGTGAGACCGAGATGGAGTGTGAGTGATAGTATGTGTATGAGAGAGCGTGAGTGAGACCGAGATGAAGTGTGAGTGAGAGTATGTGTATGAGAGCGTGTGAGTGAGACCGAGATGGAGTGTGAGTGAGAGTATGTGTATGAGAGAGTGTGAGTGAGACCGAGATTGAGTGTGAGTGAGACCGGGAGCGTCCGTTAGTGACACTGTGTGTGAGAGTGTGTGGGAGAGTTTGTGAGTGACACTGAGAGAGAGTGAGTGAGTGACACTGGGAGAGAGAGTGAGTGAGTGACACTGGGAGAGAGAGTGAGTGAGTGACACTGGGAGAGAGAGTGACACTGGGAGAGTGAGTGACACTGGGAGAGAGTCAGAGTGGGAGAGTCTGGGAGAGTGAGTGACACTCTCAGTTTTTGATGTTGGATGATGGGGCAACTCCCTCGAGTCAAGGGGCGTAATGAGAGCCCCATGATGATGCTTGTGTTGATGGTGATGAAAAGGATTATGATGGTGATGCTGAGCATTAAGATGGTGATGATGATAATGTACATGGTAGTAGATGATGATGATGCTGTAGAAGTATAGATGATAATGTAGATAACGATGAGATGACGATGATATGATTAAGATGATGACAAGAGTACGATTGGGATAATGGTATTGATGATGGGTTAAATGATGATTATGGCAATTTAAATCAAGATTGCACAAACGATGACGAGAGATGGCAAGTGTGATCAATGGCGATGATCATCGTCATCATCATCATCACCACCATCGTCTTAAGTCAACGATCATCTCCCGGTGAAAGAGGAGGGCTGGTAGGGGAGTGATGGGAGGATTAAGGAAATGGGGGGAGGGGGGGAGGGGGGTTAATTCACCCCCCTCCCCCCTCCCCTTGCTTTGAATTCGCCTCTAGAGACGCGGGCAGTCGTCAACAGACCCCCCACCCACCCCGCCCCCCTCCCCCACCGCCCCGCCCCTCCCTTTCCACCCCCCCACCCCCACCATCCTCTCCCTTTCAACGAGATTAACGGGCGCGTGGGGGAATCCAACTTAGACGCGTTCAGAGCTCGGGTCAGGGACGCGCAGGGGATGGTCACGCGCCTCGTGGGGGTTGGGAGGGGCGGGAGGGGGGGGGGCGGGGGGAGGGGGAGAGGGGCGGGGGGAGGGGGGGGTGGGATCGGAACGATTCGTCGACACCGATTTGGACGTTGAGGATTGATTTTAAAGCGCTGGGTGCACGGCCGCATCCCATGAAACTACTACTACTAATTTGTAGAACTGTAGTAGTGTTATTATCCACGTGCAAGCCTTCGAGACCAACACGTGTAGTATACGGCTAATGATTCGTGTGTTTTTGGGATGAGATCGCCGTTGTGGGTTTACTGTCGGTGCGGTTAACCAAAACCCTCCACCACCCGACACGGCCGACCAAGCCGAGATGTCACGCGGGCGAGAATGTGCACGAAATATAACGGGGGAGCGGTGGCGCAGTGGTTAGCGCTCACGATCAATATTCAGTTATCTGAATAGGTCCTGCGCCTCCGCTAGGTTGACTCGGCCTTAAATGACTACCTGGTGCGGTGTTGTAAACATCAGCACCGGGGAGACAAAGGCGGCCGGGCGTGGTGTTGGTGTGCCGTGCCGGCCTTTATAGGTGGTCGCTAACAGCACTTGCCCCAAAGGTCTGTTATGGCTATGGGGAGGGGCATGGAGGTGAGGAAAGATAAAGGGGAGCGGGAAGAGATAGAGAGGGGGGAGGAGAGATAGAGAGGGGGGGAGTGAGAGGAGAGTCGAAGGCATGGAGTGGAGTGAGGCGGGAGAGAGATAATGGGGGAAGGTTCGGAGAGAGGCAGAAAAGGGAGATAAGGGTCGGGCGGTGCGGGGGAGGGAAGAGATGGAGGGAGGGGAGGGGAGGGAGGGGAGGAAGTAGGGAGGAGATGGAGGGAGGGAGGAGATGGAGGGAGGGAGGAGATGGAGGAGATGGAGGGAGGGAAGGAGATGGAGGGAGGAGATGGAGGAGATGGATAGAGAGGAGGAGATGGAGGGGGGAGGGAGGAGATGGAGGAGATGGATGGAGGAAGGAGATGGAGGGGGGAGGGAGGAGATGGAGGGAGGGAGGAGATGGAGGGAGGGAGGAGATGTAGGAGATGGATAGAGAGGAGGAGATGGAGGGGGGAGGGAGGAGATGGAGGAGATGGATGGAGGAAGGAGATGGAGGGGGGAGGGAGGAGATGGAGGGAGGGAGGAGATGGAGGGAGGGAGGAGATGGAGGAGATGGAGGGAGGGAAGGAGATGGAGGGAGGGAAGGAGATGGAGGGAGGAGATGGAGGAGATGGATAGAGAGGAGGAGATGGAGGGGGGAGGGAGGAGATGGAGGAGATGGATGGAGGGAGGAGAGGGAGGAGGGAGGAGATGGAGGAGATGGATGAAGGGAGGAGATGGAGGGGGGAGGGAGGAGATGGAGGGAGGGAGGAGATGGAGGAGATGGAGGAGAGGGAGGGAGGAGATGGATGGAGGGAGGGTAACACAGCGAGAGGGAGCAGGAATTGTGGGATTCGTCACTGGGAGTATAATCCGCAGCTGGTCCCGCTTCTCTGATGGTGTCCGCAGTGTCATATCCGGTACGGTGGCTGGGGAGGAGGGGGTGCGGCCGTTCCATCTGTTCCTTCTGCGCACTGAGTGAGCGGGTTACCTCTGCAGGTGCGATGACGTCTCTGGAACATCCTCCTCATCCTCCACATCCTCCTCATCCTCCTCATCCCCCTCCCTCATCTGAACACTGGCACTTCTGCTCCGCCAAACGCGCGGATGATGGAACGTTTCCGAGAGGACGTCACGCGAGTGCGAGGATGGAACCCCGAAGTGCACCCGTGTGCCGAGGGCGATGGTCAGCTGGATTGTGGGCGCGAGTATAAAGAAGGTGGGGGGGGGCGATCGTTCCTCCCCTGGGGCCTCGCATTCAAGAGGGCCCCAAAACAGGGCCCCTGCGTGGTGGAGGAGGCAGGAGAGACGGAGGACCTACGTGGCATTAACTATACTACACTGCACCATTGGAACCTTATTTGCCAGTATAAAAATATGATAATTGTTTTTTTTTACCCTTTTAACTGGCAACAAAACTGACACCTTTTTTTACAAGGAGTCATGTTTGCATAGACCACAATACCTGCAGTCGTGATGCAAACAAAAAACATAACTTTCATAATGTACGCACTGTCCTTTGAAGTTGATTGGTCTACACCCGAGACAGCTTTTCTTAGAGCCTAGTCTCACATGGTGTTGGACCAGATGACGCCAAAAGGCGCACAACTCAACACCATCTGGTCCAACACCATGTGAGACTAGGCTCTAAGGAAAGCTGTCTCGGGTGTGGACCAATCAACTTCAAGGACAGTGCGTACATTATCAGAGTTATGTTTTTTGTTTGCATTACGACTGCAGGTATTGTGATCTATGCAAACATGACTCCTTGTAAAAAAAAAGGTGTCAGTTTTGTTGCCAGATAAAAAGGTAAAAAAACAATTATTATACTCCACTGATTTTTTTATTTGACCAGGTAAGGCCCACTGAGCTCTACAGCCCTTTCTTTTTAGAAGCGACCTGGTCATCGTAACGAATTGGCTTATTATCGCGTGGAAATGTACAGCAACAGCCAAATCCGCGTGACGTTCATTCTAAATGTGGAGGGGGAAAAAGCAGAGGACCCGGAGAAAAATCCACGCGACCACGGGGAGAGAGAACGAGAGAGACACGCAAACTCCGAATATACAGCAACAGGCGCCAGGGTCGAAATCGAACCCAGGACTTCCTGAAAACCAGGCGAGGTGGTTAACATCTGGCCAGCGGAGCCTCCTGGAAAACCTTGGGTGGCCCTGTGATTCTACCCAATACCACCACCACCGTGACTTCGAGAGAAGACAAAGACGGCCTGCCTGTCGGCGCGTGTCACTGACCTCCCCCACCCAACCCAAACCCCAACCCCATCCACCACCGTTCATCACCCCACCCTCGTCTGGAATGCCGGACGAGCGCCTTAATAGGTGCTCGCCAACAGCGGCTCAACTTTGTCTCTGTCGGTGGTGTTATTGTAAAAATTCGTGGCTGCGATGTCCCAGGTACGCGGAGCACGGCGATTGTTTTGACCAACACCACGTGATGGATAACGCGGAGCTGGGCCGCGACTCCCGGACACTCCATGCGCGTGGCTCGCTCATTGCCGATGTTACAATCTGCAGTTTATTTTACACTTTATTCTATTTACGTTTAAAACATTTCTCTCTCTCTGCCGCTCACCGCCGATGCCACCCACCTCTACAACACCCTCTCACCCCCCCCCCATCACATTTTTCTCTTTCGTCTCTTACGAAGGTGGTTTAAGGTTAAGCTCCACTTTTTAAAACAAATTGTCGATCAGGGTTTTTGGGTTTTTTCTCTATTTGAACGGGCGGCCCGTGTACGAAACGCGAGCCGCGAATGCTCTCACAACTCGTGTTTTTCACTTGACTTGCTCATCCGAGCCGTGCTGGAGCCGTGCCAGGTTAGCACGGCACGGGTCAGGAAGCCCGTCTTGGGGGTTTTTTTCTACCGCACAAGAACGTTACAATATCAAACAAAACAAAAATACGACAGGAGTTCAAAGTATATGGAAAGGTAAACAAATCACTTTAAAATATACACAAAAAAACTAAACCATGTTTATCTTACCAGGTAAGGTAACACCGTGGCCTTAAAAATAACGACTCTATTATAGGAAACGTTTCGTAGCACATAAACCATGCGCACGTAAACCACGTGATTATGAAAAGGGACATTGCCCGAAACGTCGCCGATTGAATATTTATGAACTTTCTTTGAAGGCCACCGCGTTGTTGATGAGTGTGTTGAGTTGTTCTTTTTTGGGGCGGGGGGGGGGGGGCAATTAATGAGGATCAACTTTGCCATTCATCATCAGCATCATCATCATCAGCAGTGCGCAGGGACAGTGGGAAAAGCCACGTAGCACGCATCTTAAGACAGCAGCGGAGAGAGTGAGAGAGCAGCCGGTAAACCATCAACGATGCTCAGTTTAACACGGAGGCTTTCGCGACTAGTATTATTCATAATAAAGGTTTTTAGGGTTAGATCTCGTTATTATAAATGTGTCGCAACCCTCCACCACCCGACACGGCCAATCAGTAAAAAATGTGTCACGTTAACAAAACGCCAATTCTTGATTTAAAGCTTTCGTGACTGCAGGGATTCATATTCTTGGTTCTTTCGATAAAGTCACGTAGAAGGGAAATAATAAAATAATAAAAATATAAAACAATACAATTCTCACGACGTTTCGACTGCAACACAAGCAATCATCAGGTGTGAAATCCACAGCAAGAATGATTATTATTTTTCAAATTTCTTGCTGTGGATTTCACACCTGATGATGATTGCTTGTGTTGCAGTCGAAACGTCGTGAGAATTTTATTGTTTTATATTTTTATTATTTTATAATTTCCCTTCTACGTGACTTTACCGAAAGAACCAAGAATATAAAACGCCAATTAGTTATTTCTTCAGCCCACAGGAATTTGAGTACGACGTTTCGCTGGTAATTACATACAGCATCTTCGGGCGATTTGCCAGAATAGTGAAGCCATCCACCTGCTTCCGGTCTTAAATAGTTATAGATCAGCATGTGACTCCTCTGTAAGGAATTGCAACATGTATTGGGAATTACTAAATAATACGCTCCCAGGCTGCGCTGAGTCTGTAGCTATCACGGCGGTTGAAATTATTTGTTTTCTTCTCAATTTTATTATGCATAAACGATGCTTTTTTTATTGCACCAGGTAAGTCCTCACTGAGCTATGCAGCGACGTGGCTATCACGGGTGACGGCTCAACGGAGCGGGCTGATCATCTTACGTGGAAATGTACAGCAGCCAATTACTCTTTAAACGCGTGACGTTGTTTCTAAATGTGGACGCCAAAAAACCGGAGGACCCGGAGAAACATCCATGCGACCACGGGGAGAGAGACACCGCAAACTACAAATATATCGAACCCACGACCTCGTGTAGACCAGGCGAGGTAGTTAACATCTCCTCGCCACCGTGATGATGAGAGACGCACACTTAAAATATACAGCGGGCGTCAGGGTCGGTATCGAACCCACGACCTCGTGTAGACCAGGCGAGGTAGTTAACATCTCGTCGCCACCGTGACGGGAAAGATGAGGAGTGAGAATCAGCGTCGGGATCTGCATTTCAACTGGAAGCTCTGTTTTCGCAGATGTCCAATCGGGGAACGGGAGGGAGGCTCGCAAAGTCACAGTAACAAACAATACAACAACACAAACGGTAGCGGCGAAAAGGCAAAGCAAACGACACAAAATAACGCCGTAAATAGAAAGAAAAATATATATTTAAGCGTGCAAATTGCATGAGTACGTAAATACCCGCAGGGGTTTCAATATCAAGTGCAAGCTTTGGGGCAAGGCAGCGAAAACAACAACAACAACAACAACAACAAAACAGTCCCAGACCACAACAAGACAACCAAACTGTCCCTCAATCAAATGCACTTCTTCGGGCCCTCCGGGGTTATCCCTCCACATTTAGAATGAACGTCGTGCGTTTTGGAGTATTTGACCGCTGAACATTTCCACGCGATAAGCCGCTTCGCTGGAGACGTCACCGGTAAGTGGCCAGGTCGCTTTTGAAAAGAGTACTACACAGCTCAGTGGGCCCTTACTTGCTAAAGTTAAAACAGTTTTTTGTTGTTGTTGTTGTTTTATTAACATTGAACTATCCAGACAGACTACACGGGTACAAAAAAAAGATGGAATTGCAGGAGACAATGAAAGCCAGAAGCGTGTTATTGTATAACAAAAACTAAAGATTCCCCGTGTAGCCTTGACAGACACCAAAGGCAAAGATCCCCCGTGTAGCCTTGACGCCCTCCCCCACCCCCAGCCCGACGCTTGCTGGAGCCGCGTGGAGGCGCGCATGATGGATGGAGGCGGCGCTTCTGGTCGTGGTCGTCTCCTCCAGAAGGCCCCCGCCCTCCTCCTCGCCCCCGAAACCAAACCAAGGAGTGCGACTCCTCCTTGACCCCCATCGTTGTTCGATGGAGCCCCCCCCCACTCCCCCCCCCCACACGGCCCCCCACCACCCATCCCCCCCCCCCTCCACTCAGTCAACTGGCAGCAAAGCGTGGCGGCTGGCGCTGTTCACGGCTGGCTACCGCCCCGTGTCTGCTGTGCGTGGTGAGTGAGTGTGGTGAGTGAGTGTGGTGAGTGTGTGGTGAGTGTGCGTGGTGAGCGTGTGGAGTGGTGAGTGTGCGTGGTGAGTGTGCGTGGTGAGTGTGTGGAGTGGTGAGTGTGTGGAGTGGTGAGTGTGTGGAGTGGTGAGTGTGCGTGGTGGGTGTGCGTGGTGAGTGTATAGAGTGGTGAGTGTGCGTGGTGAGTGTGTAGAGTGGTGAGTGTGTGCCTGGTGAGTGTGCGTGGTGAGTGTGTGGTGAGTGTGCGTGGTGAGTGTTCGTGGTGAGTGTGCGTGGTGAGTGTGTAGAGTGGTGAGTGTGTGCCTGGTGAGTGTGCGTGGTGAGTGTGTGGTGAGTGTGCGTGGTGAGTGTTCGTGGTGAGTGTGCGTGGTGAGTGTGTAGAGTGGTTAGTGTGTGCCTGGTGAGTGTGAGTGGTGAGTGCGCGTTGCGGTGCTGCGGTGGCGAGATGTTAACTCCCTCGCCAGCTATACATGAGATCATGAGTTCGATCCCGACCCTGACGCCTGCTGTATATTTGGAGTTTGCGGTGTCTCTCTCCCTGTGGCCGCGTGGACTTTTCTCCGGGGCCTCCGGTTGTTTTCCTCCACATTTACAAACGCGCGTTTAGATGATTCGGCTGCTATAAATAAATTTCCACGCAGTTGGGCCATCGCTTGTGGCCAGGTAGCTTCTGACAAAGGAGCCGTGATTGCTCAGTGGGCCTTACCTGGTCAAATAAAAATAGTAATACAGTACTACAATAGCAACAGTCTGTGACAGCCCATGGGGGGTAGGGGGGGGCTATAGGGCTATATGTCTTCGTGGGGAGGTCCAACTAGCCACGTGCTTCATAGACGCTCGCAGACTCCACGAACCCTCTCCTTACCCCCTCCCCTACCCCGATCCCTCTCCGCAATTTTCTGATTTATAGGCAGACTGCTCCTGCGAGCTGGGGGCTCAGCTAAGGGGGGAGGGGTGTTGGTGGAGGGAGAGAGCTAAGGGGGGGGGGGGGCGGGAGTTGAGTTTCGGGGGTGGATTCGATTTGGCGCAAGCATCGGCCGAAACGTCGTGCCACTTGAAGCGGCTAAGACGCGCTCCCACGGGGCCCTCCACGTTACCCCGACCCCCAGCCCTGACCGTGGTGATGTTACAAAATCAATAAGCGGATAATGCGCGCCTCCTTCACACATCTGTCCAAAGACAAAGATCCCAGCCAACACTGCAGCCTCAACAGACTGTTGGGGCAAGTGCTGTTAGCGCGTAGCAGCCTGGAACACAGCGCGACCGCCTTTGTCTCCCCAGTGGCGATGTTTAGTACGCACCGCACCAGATGCTTGTTTGAAGCTGAGTCGACCTAGGGGAGGCCCAGGACCGATTCTGATACATCGTCACTGGTGTTGGTGGCCGCTAGCGGGAATGGAACTCGGGTCGCCGGGTTCGTAGCGCAGCGCGCTCACCACTACACCCACCGCTCCCCGCGCATCTTCTTTTTGTCATCTCCTAGGAATAATTAATTCCAGCAGCGTTTGGTTCAAGACAAGTAACACTCTTGATCGGTTTCGATGTTAATCATCTCACCGGCGGAGTACAAACCTGGACTCCGCTTGTTCCATCCGTATGGGATAGTGTGTTGCTCCCTCGCACGCGTTGGCTTTCTGCACGTATAAAACGCCCTTTCGTTGCTGCTACCGATCTTCATTATTTGACCACGTGTACTTGATAATATGGTGGAACCCTGTTGATGAAAATTAGGATTTGTACTCTTACTTACGTGGCTGATGATGATGATGACGAATATGCTGCTTTTACGTAACTCAACGCTGATGATGAGTCGGCTTGCTGATGACGATGATGCACATACCCCCTCGCTGATGACGATGTTTCGAGCACAGTGAGTAAGATTGTTATAAATCTCCCGAATGAAAAACCTGGACGCGCGTTATTTGTTTAGGCTTGTTTAGAATTCTTTCGTTATTATTTCTTTTCTTGGCTGAGTTTCCCGAGTTGAGAGCGCGCCTCTCTAAGGGCTCCCTAGCCATTAAATCATTGGGTCATTACACTTGGACTGTGCCACGTGCGACGTGGAAGGGGGGGGACGAGGTGGGGGGGGGGGTGATTACGTGGACTATTCCATTTTTGCCACATTGGTAACAAACTTGCATTAATCGCCTGCAACTAGAATATGGACAGTCGTCTACGTATCACTGCGTTATCGCTACTGCTATTGTTCATTGTGCATCGATTCCCTTAACTGCGTGTACAGGACCGCTACCACACCGCAGCGGACAATAACACACCCACTGAGCCACCAACTCACTCACTCAGTCACTCACTCCCTCACCCACTCATTCACCCACTCACTCACTCCCCCAGTCACTCACTCACCCACTCACTCACCCACTCATTCACTCACCCACTCACCCACTCACTCACCCAGTCACTCACTCACCCACTCATTCACTCACTCACTCACCCAGTCACTCACCCACTCACTCACCCACTCATTCACTCACCCACTCACTCACCCACTCACTCACCCACTCACTCACTCACCCACTCAGTCGCTCAGTCGAACCCACTCGCTCAATCACTTCCCCAATCACGGAGTCACTCAATCACGGACCCATTCACCTACCCAATGACTCATTTTCTCACCCACTCACTCACCCACTCACTCACTCACCCACTCATTCACTCACTCACCCACTCACCCACTCACTCACCCACTCACTCACCCACTCACTCACTCACCCACTCACTCACCCACTCACTCACCCACTCACTCACTCACCCACTCACTAACCACACCGGGGGGAGCGGTGGCGCAGCGGTTAGCGCGCTGCGTTACGAACCTGCCCAGCCGAGTCCGATTCCCGCTCACAGCCAACACCAGTGACGATTATCTGAACCGGTCCTGGGTCGACTCAGCCTCAAATAAGTACCTGGTGCGGTGTGTAAACATCGCCACTGGGGAGACAAAGGCGGCCGGGCGTGGTGCTGCCCACCCATCCCGTCGTGTGCCGTTCAGGAGTTCATAGGTGCTCGCTATCAGCACTTGCCCCAACAGTCGGTGAAGGCTTTTCGGGGGCCACCTTTGGCTTGTACTCATTTGTCTCTACTACAACAAAACAAATTTCAAACCCCCCCCTAAAAAAAACAACCCCTACGCACACACACAACCACTTTGAAGATTAAAAACGTGGGTGGGTGATGCGTGCGTGTGTGTGTGTGCTTGGGAATTATCCGCGTAAGTATACTCATAAGCACGCAAACGTCACATCCATTTGCCTTGCAGGGGCTATATCGGGCCGGCTGTAAATTAAAACTTGGGCCAGGCAGCGTTTATTGCAAAATGCCACGTTCGGTTCACTTTGTTTGAAACGTATTTATTGGCCCGGCCCTTCGCTCAGGACGCATACGAAGCGCCCTTTGAATGCTCACGGGGTCTCGATTTGAAGCTTTCGTGACTGCAGGGATTCATCTTCTTGGTTCTTTCGGTAAAGTCAACGTAGAAGGGAAATAATAAAATAACATAATAAAATACAATTGTATTTTATTGTTTTATTTTTATTATTTTATAATACAATTGTATTTTATTATGGAGCACGCGTACCACACACATGTCGGTGATGTGCACGTCTTCTTCGAACGCTGGGGAGCCAGATAAGCTCCTCTCTGTACCAGCGTGGACGGCACCCTCGTGTTCACCTTCTGAAGCGCTCGCTCGTCACCGTGGCGTGCGCGATGAGACCACAACCACGTGACTTTTCTTTTCAGCGCCACAGCGCGTGGATTTGTATCGATTTGTAACGTTTGTTTTCTTTTGTGTTGCTGGTGACTTTGTGTATTTCATATTGAAATCGCCTCCAGTGCTTTTGCTGCTGGCGGCAATAAAAGTTGTTTAAAAAGTCTGACTCTCTCTCTCTCCTTCACTCTCTCCTTCACTCTCTCTGACTCTCTCTCTCACGGTCTCCGTGAGCGTCCTTCAGAGCACACGAGGGACTTGAGGCAACAGTGACGGAATCCCCCCCCTCCTCCATCCCCCACCTCCTCCTCACTACTCCCCTCCCCGTGGGCAGCATTCACTAAGGTCAGTTCATTCCTCCTCCTCCGACGATGATGACGATGATGATGAGACTGTAGCAGCGATAAGAACTCGTGAGTAGAACTCAATCAGCTCGTGCGTGGCCACTTCATTCCTCATTCATTTCCTCTCATTCTCTTCTTCTTCCGATGATGATGACGATGCTGCGACAGCGAGAAACACAAATGAGCCAAATTTACACGCTGCAAGTCTGAGTGCGTTAGAGATTGTGTGTGTGTGAGTGAAACTTAGTTTTTTTTGTGTGTATAGGGGGGGAGCGGTGGTGCAGCGGTTAGCGCGACATCGAACCCGGCGACCCGAGTTTGATTCCCGCCCACGGCCACCAACACCAGTGTGACGATTCTCTGAACCGGGGTCCTGGGCGTCCCCTAGGTCGACTCAGCCTCAAATGAATGCGTGGTGCTGACCACCCGTCCCCCTCCCAACCTCGTCCCCTCCGCCAGTCGCGTGTCACGGTGGCGACCTTCATAAGGCGACTGCGACGCTGCTGCTGCTACTCACAGCACTTGCCCTCCCACCCCTCCTACGGTCTGTTCGAGGCTATGCGGGTGACCTTTGTCTTTTGCGCGCGAGTGAGTTCGTCTGGCGAAACAAGCCCCGACCCCCCCCCTCCCGCGGCGCCAGGCCGGGTTCGGCCACGCTGCTGCTGCTGTTTGGTGTTTGCGAGCAATGCCGACGATGTTCGTCTGCCGAGTATCCCCTAGGAGTACTCTGGGGGGGGGGGGCAGGGCGGGGTGGGATTGGAGGGGGGGGCTCTGGTCTTCGGCAGCAAGGAGAGAGGGGGGTGGAGGGGGGGTTGAGAACTCCCCCCCCCCACCCCCTCCTCGACACACCTGACGTCACGTCGTCACTGGAACGACCACGGCGAGACGAGGTCAGTGGAGCAAAAGAATTCGCTGGAGGAGGAGCACCCAAGGGGAAGGCGTCCGTGATGTCCTCTGGCCAAACCACCACCCCCCCCCCCTGCCCCCCCCCCCCCCCTGTTTGACGGAGCCATGGAACTGAAACGTAACCACCTCCCCCAACCCCACGAGCCTCTCAGGAAGCCTCCAGGAACAAAGGAACAACAGAGAAATTCATCTTCTTGGTTTTTTTCGGTAAAGTCACGTAGAAGGGAAATAATAAAATAATAAAAATAAAACATAATACAATTATTATATTACTTTATTCTGCTTTATTTTTGTTATTTTATTATCTCCCTTCGACGTGACTTTACCGAAAGAACCAAGAAGATGAATCCCTGAAGTCACGAAAGCTTTAAATCGAAATTTAACAGACAAATTGCAACGGCGGCTGGTCACGCGAAATGTCCAAACGCTCGCCGAAGAGGAGAGGCTGCCACTCATCTGTCGGGAGCTGGATCGGCACGTCCTGGACCTTTAGGTGCAACACAGGAGGTCGCATGAACTGGCTCTAGGTCTGGCCCGGGTCACATGCCGAGGGGTGGCCAGTCCTCGATTCGGGGCAGTGTAACGTCAATCACACAACAGGGAATGGTTCATCTTCTTGGTTCTTTCGGTAAAGTCACGTAGAAGGGAAGTAATAAAAATAAAACATAAAAAAATAATTTTGACGACGTTTCGGCCGCAACGCAAGCAGCCGTCTTCACCTGAGGACGGCTGCTTGCGTTGTGGCCGAAACGTCGTGAGAATTATTTTATTATGTTTTATTTTTATTATTTTATTACTTCCCTTCTACGTGACTTTACCGAAAGAACCCAGAAGATGAATCCCTGCAGTCACGAAAGCTTTAAATCGAAAAATGGAATGGTTCCTTCTTCTGAAAATAATAATAATAATGATAATCGAGGGGGTAGTGAGAGCGATGGAGGAGCCAGAGTGTTGTGGGCTCCATTTCCCATCACCGGCAGGTGAGGAGGCATGGTGGTGGTGGGTGGTGGTGGGTGGTGGTGGTGGTGCTGATGTTTGTGGTTGCCTATGCTGCTGCAGGAGGATGAACGCCTTGCGGGGAGACGCAGTCGAGGCTGATGGAGCGGACGGGTGGCTCCCATGACCCCCCTTTTCCCGGCTCAAGTGGAGCCCCATGATCATCCCGCTCAGGGATGAGTTCGAAATCACGATGCCTCATTGCAGAGAGACCGACATTCGCGCTTGGCGCCACGAACCATTGGGAGGTGGAATTCGCGGCAGCCAAAGAGTCCAGGAGCCTCCGATGCCAAGAGATTTGTTTTTGTTGTAAAGAAATATTTGAGTAATAATAATAATTAAACGATGATAAAGAATAAACAGTCAGGGGCGCACGCAACGGCCCCTTGTGTAAACACGCGTCATCATGGCGCTGTGCAATTGGGACCCCTGCGGTGTTTGCGCCAGATTTTTCGCCGAAATGTACTCGGTCAAAAAAAAATTTTTTTGGGGAATTTAAACAAATAAATAACCATATTTTTTGAAATATATATATCATACGAATCTACGTTCTGTTTGTCGCGGCCCTGCTGGTTAAAAGCCTGCCCCTGTGACGTGTCGGTGGTGGTGGTGGGTTGTTTGACCATACTCTTAGGTTTTTTTTCGGTAAAGTCACGTAGGTAAAAAATACAATTTTAAATTACTAAAAGTAATGATAGAAATAAAATAAAATAATAAATCACGACGTTTCGGAGGCAACACAAGTCTTCGTCATCACTTGTATCACTTGATACAGCAAATCTGGCTGTGACGGTCCGACCTGATGACGGAGACTTGTGTTGCCTCCGAAACGTCGTGATTTATTATTTTATTTTATTTCTATAATTTTAATTTAATTTTTTACCTACGTGACTTTACCGGAAAAAAACCTAAGAGTATGAATCCTTGCAGTCACGAAAGCTTCAAATCTAGAATTGTTTGACCATACTTTACCACGTTTTTTCAGGAGTCAGTCAGGATTAGTCGTGGTCACGTGGGAGGGCCCGCGGATTTGATTTTTTTTTCCTCTCGAAAGTCACTCGCCCACTGTTGCCAGGAGTTGAACTCGGCTCGCCGAAGTCCGTGGCTCATCACGCAAACGTCCGCGCGACACCATTCGTGAGCAATCATTAACACCGTGCACAAATAGGAATGCATCTCGATTTGAAGCTTTCGTGACTGCAGAAATCCATACTGTTTGGTTCTTTCGGTAAAGTCACGGAGGTAGAAATAAAATAAAACAAATCACGACGGTCGCTAGTGTTGCGTTCGAAACGTCGTGTTTTGTTTTATTTTATTTCTAACTTCGTGACTTTACCGAAAGAACCAAAGAGGAGGAATACATATGTGACATCGGTGTGCAAGTTAAGGGTGCCGCACGTCGGTTGTGATCTTTGCCTGATCCGCCAACCCCGTCGGCAGTTTACTCGCGGATGTCGAATTTAAGGGGGTGTGGGGGGGGAAGAAGAGAGACGTACGGTGCGAAAGAAGTTCAACATACGTACAAGAACGAGATGACAGAGATGGGATTGAGAGGTAGGAAAGAGATGCCAGAGGAGAGAGAGATAGCTGAGTATGATGGGAGGGACGGACAGAGGGTTAGGATATTGAGAAGACAACGATGAGATGGAGAGAGAGAGAAAGCAGAGAGTGAATAGAAAGTCGCGTGAATAGAGAGGAGGGAGAGAGGGAAGGGAGATGCTACGAGAGATGATAAAGACGAGAGGTAAACAGAGAGAGAGAGAGGTGGAGGAGAGAAGACGGGGTGGAAGTGAATTGTATACAGAGGAGAGTGGAGAGAGGGGAGGAAGGACAGGCGAGAGATGAGGGTTTGAGAGTGGGAGGGGGGGAGAGCAGAGTGAGACATTATCTGCCAATACCTCTCATCGCTGATGCAAAGCAGTGTCGCCTCTAATCACGACTACATCAGCTCGGCAAAGGGGGGGGGGGGGGTAGGGGGAGCGCGGATAACACTCCCTCGGTTATACTTCCCGCAGCGTTGCCAGTGCGCGTTGAACTTCATTCGCACCGTACGTAGCCGAACTTAGCCAATGGGAGATTAGAGCAGCCAACCGAGCTGATCCGTGCAGTCGGTGGACGCGAAGCTTCTCCCTCCCACCCGCCCGGCGTCGAGGAGGAGGTGCCGTGCCTTGCTCGCCACGATCACTGTTTCATTGCCTTATTTTGGTGATTTCGAAAAGTTTACTGGGTTGGCCACGTTTGTTTGCTGTAGTACGGAGTAAGACTGATGGCCTTAATCTAAGTTGTCTTGTGGTTGCAGTTGTTGTTGTTGTTTGACTTGCATCCCACTGGGATTTTTGCACACAGCGTTGGTCTACGGTGCTTTTTTTCTGCAATATGCTGCTGTCTTTTCTTGGATTTTCTGTTTGCACTTAGTCACATAGTCACTTTAAGATGTTTTCTTGTTCATGTTTTTGTTTTTTGTTTGTTGCGGTTGCGCCCGATTCAAGAGCCGAATGGCTCACAGGGCTACACCTAATCAATGAACTTGAGAGGGCGGTACAGCGAGTGGACTGATCGCCATCTGTTTCCGCCTTTACGGGGATTGAGGATTTGCCCCGCTCCCCCCCCCACACGTTTCTGACCCCTACCTCTCCGGCGTGGTGCAAATGAAACGACTCCTCATCGCAACAGCTCGTCATCGGTGTAGCGACAGGCGACCTGTTTTTTGAGAAGAGAAAAAAAAATGTGTCCGACGACTCTCGTGGCTGAATAAGTTAAATAAGTTTTTATTTATTATGAATAATAAACAACAATTAGTAACAATATTAACAATGATGAATAATTTTTATTAATGAGCCACGTCCTCTGGCACCCCTTCACAGTGGCGGTCATCTTGCCCCCCCCCCCCGCCGCTCTCCGCGTCACTGCTGCCCCCTTTTCTGTTTGCGTCACTGGCTCTGAACCGCCACCGCTGATCACGTGCGTGGTCAACCACGTGGTCAACCACGCACGGGATAAAATAAATAATGAAATGTGTGGGGAGGGGGGGGGGGCACGGCGAGGGGTGGGTTGGGGGGGGCATGCGGGAGGTGGGGTGGGGGGGGGCACGCGGGGGTTTGGGTGGGGGCACACGTGGGGGGGGCGCGGCGAGGAGTGGGTTGGGGGGGGGGGCACGGGGGGTGGATTGGGGGGGGGGGACACGCGAAGGGGTGAGGTGGGGGCACACGTAAGGGGTGGGGTGACACGTGGGGGGGGGGGGCACGCGGGGGGGGGGGGGGCACGTGGGGGGTGAGGTGGGGGCACGCGGGGGGTGGGGTGACACGCGGGGGGGGGGTGACACGCGGGAGGGGGGCTGGCACGCGGGGGGGGGGGGGGGGCACGCGGGGGGTGGGGGGGGGGACACGCGGTGGGGGGGAGGGGGGGCGCTGTATTCCAACTGAATTAACACCGAGCGATCAGCTCGTTCCCGGGTGGCTCTGCGTGTTCGCGCGAGCGGCGCTCGTCTTCGTGATCGTCTCCTAATTCCCAGAATCGTGGCGCGTCGCGCTCGGCGTTATGCGAAACACATGGCGCGTTACTCGCTCGCTTCGTTAGCCCGCCCCGCCTGTCAATGCCGACTCGCGCGGAGTATAGAACGACGGCGAACGGGCTCGGATTTGTTTTAAATTATGTTTTAATTCGTTCCCCCTCCACTCACTCCTCGCACGTCTTGTACAAAAAAGCGAAGCCACTCGGATTTTCGTCAAGGGACATTCCTGCAACGCGTTCACGGTGATGTGTGCGTGCGTGTGTGCGCGTGTGTGTGCGTGTGGGGAGCGGTGGTGCAGCGGTTAGCGCGCTGCGCTACGAACCCGGCGACACGGGTTCGATTCCCGCTCACGGTGAACACCCGTGACGGTTATCTGAACCGGTCCTGGGCCTCCCCTAGGTCGACTCAGCCTCCACGATCACCCCCCCCCCCCACCGACCCATCACCACCGCCATCACCACCCCCAACATCACCTCCACCATCACCCACCAACCCATCACCACCGCCATCACCCCCCCACCACCGAACCATCACCACCGCCATCACCACCCCCAACATCACCTCCACCATCACCCCCCTCCACCAACCCATCACCACCGCCATCACCACCCCCAACATCACCTCCACCATCACCCACCAACCCATCACCACCCCCACCATCACCCACCCCCCCACCACCGAACCATCACCACCGCCATCACCACCTCCAACATCACCTCCATCATCACCCTCCCCACCGACCCATCACCACCGCCATCACCACTCCCAACATCACCTCCACCCCCCCCACCGACCCATCACCACCGCCATCACCACCTCTAACATCACCTCCCCCATCGCTGCACGCTCAGCCGAGCTCCCCAGGTGGACCAGATGATTGAAGTTTTAATAAAGGCGAGATTAATAAAAAAGAGAGGTCTCTGTGGAGTTGGTTGATGGATCCGTCACTGTCTCCTTTGTTACCTGACAGGTGCGCATTCGCACGTGTGCACACAAAGATAAAGGTCCCCCGTATAGACTTAACAGACTGTCGGGGCAAGTGCTGTTAGCGAGTGGCTAACAAAGCCACACACACGGCCGGCCGCCTTTGTCTCCCGAATGTTTACTTCACATTGCACCGGGTACTCATTTTAGCACACACACACACTCAGGTAGACACACACACAATCAGATAGACACACACAAACACACAGGTAGACACACACACACACTCAGGTAGACACACACACAACAACAACAACCGCCATTCGCCACTAAGTGGCGGTGACGTCACCACGACGCTTGTGCCAGGCCATGTGCACCTGAGACCACGTGAAGTGTCGAACGCCCGCTGGCAGGAGGTCACGGGGCAGACCCAGCATGTGCCACGGGTCGACTGACTGAGATGACCGAGATGACTGGCTGATGCACCACCTGTGCCCCCTACTGTACCAACTTGCTGTGCTTTATCAACCCGGCGCTCCGCTATTTGTTGTGAGCGTCGCTCCTCCGCTCTCCGTTGTTTTTGGAGGGCGACTGCCTCCAACTGCCCAGTAGCGTCCTTCACGAGCCTCCTCCATAGAGGCCGATCTTGACACCGCTGGTACCAGTCATCGGCAAGTCCACTCAGCTCCACGTCCTCATGTACCACATCACTCCATCTCTTCTCTAGCCCGTGCCGCGCCCGTTTAGCCCCCTTGATCCGGCCAAACAGAAGCTGCTTAGGCATTTGGTCGCTAGGCATGCGGGCTACGTGATCCGGCCAACGCAGCCTCCTCGCCTGCCGGAGGAGCTCACTGATGGCCCTGTGTCCAGATCTTACAAAGGATCCGTGAGCCGGTCACACAATCCAGTCTGGTTAAACTCAGGATGGATCGTAGGCAGGCCAGCCTGAATGATTCAAACCCGGCGTAGGTGTGTCTTTAAATGGGGGGGGGGGGGGTCCATGTTCGCAATCACCGAGGAGAGAAGGTCCAACTGTGGCCGAGAATCTTCTTGGTTCTTTCGGTAAAGTCACGTAGAAGGGAAATAATAAACTAATAAAAATAAAACATAATACAATAATTCTCACGACGTTTCGGCCACAACGCAAGCAGCCGTCCTCAGGTGAAGAACAGGCCTGTCGATAAGACAGAGTCTGAATGACACGTCCTGGGCTTGGAGCGTCTATTTAAGCTGGGAGGGAGGAGGAAGAGCGCCTTGACAAAAGAATTTGCATATGGCCCAGAATATCCAGCGCTTCTGCGTCGAGCGACAGGCCGGAGTAGCTTGACGCAGCCGATGACAAAGATGATTCGGAGTGAGACCTCTGCTTGCCAACCCGGAGCGCCATGCCCACGTGTGAGAACTCCTCCACCTTCCATAGAGCTGCCCGCACAACTCACGGGGCAGTTGAGTGGACGAAGCGTTTGATGGCACGTGGGCGGATATTTGTTTTCGTGCCACTGATGGTGAGGCTCCTTCCTCTTGGGTGGCACGCTCCAGGTTCAGCGGCAGAGCCTCCGTCTCTCCTTCTCAGAGTGAGCCATAATTCAGCATATGAACAGCATATGTAACGTATACAAAGACAAAGGTCAACCGTGTAGCCTGAATATACTTTTGAGGCCAAGTGCTGTTAGAGAGCAAATATGAAGGCCGGCACGGCACACGAGGGGATGGGTGGCCAGCGCCACGCCCGGCCGCCTTTGTCTCCCTCGTGGCAATGTTTACACACCGCGCCAGATACAGTCCTCATTTGTGGCTGAGTCGACATAGAGGAGGGGGGGCAGGACCGGTTCAGATAATCGTCACCAGTATTGGCCGTGAGCGGATATCGAACTCGGGTCGCCGGGTTCGTCGCGCAGGGCGCTAACCACTGCGCCACCGCTCCCCGCAGCTGACACACACACGCACACACATGCATTCATGCAACACGAAGACACACGCACACGCTAAACAAACACGCGTACGCAGCGTTCACGCATCCCTAGAGACTTGCGGCTGTTGGTTGAGCCCTATCAGCGAGCGCCTATTAAGGGCGGCAATGCCAAATACAAATACAAAGATCCCCCATATAGCCTGGGTAGACTTGTGGGGAAAGTGCTGTGAGCGAGCACGAACTCTGCATCCAGCACCAAAGACAACGATCACCCGTGTAGCCTGCACAGACTGTTGGGGCAAGTGCTGTTAGCGAGTAGCACCTATGAAGGCCAGAGACACCAAAGGCAAAGATTCATTCCCCCCTCCCCGTGTAGCCTTAACAGACTGTTGGGGCAAGTGTTGTTAGCGAGTAGCACCTATGAAGGCCAGAGACACCAAAGGCAAAGATTCCTTCCCCCCTCCCCGTGTAGCCTTAACAGACTGTTGGGGCAAGTGCTGTTAGCGAGTAGCACCTATGAAGGCCAGAGACACCAAAGACAAAGATTCAATCCCCCCTCCCCGTGTAGCCTTAACAGACTGTTGGGGCAAGTGTTGTTAGCGAGTAGCACCTATGAAGGCCAGAGACACCAAAGGCAAAGATTCCTTCCCCCCTCCCCGTGTAGCCTTAACAGACTGTTGGGGCAAGTGTTGTTAGCGAGTAGCACCTATGAAGGCCAGAGACACCAAAGGCAAAGATTCATTCCCCCCTCCCCGTGTAGCCTTAACAGACTGTTGGGGCAAGTGTTGTTAGCGAGTAGCACCTATGAAGGCCAGAGACACCAAAGGCAAAGATTCCTTCCCCCCTCCCCGTGTAGCCTTAACAGACTGTTGGGGCAAGTGCTGTTAGCGAGTAGCACCTATGAAGGCCAGAGACACCAAAGACAAAGATTCCTTCCCCCCCCCCCCCCCCGTGTAGCCTTAACAGACTGTTGGGGCAAGTGCTGTTAGCGAGTAGCACCTATGAAGGCCAGAGACACCAAAGGCAAAGATTCCTTCCCCCCTCCCCGTGTAGCCTTAACAGACTGTTGGGGCAAGTGCTGTTAGCGAGTAGCACCTATGAAGGCCAGAGACACCAAAGACAAAGATTCAATCCCCCCTCCCCGTGTAGCCTTAACAGACTGTTGGGGCAAGTGCTGTTAGCGAGTAGCACCTATGAAGGCCAGATACACCAAAGGCAAAGATTCATTCCCCCCTCCCCGTGTAGCCTTAACAGACTGTTGGGGCAAGTGCTGTTAGCGAGTAGCACCTATGAAGGCCAGAGACACCAAAGACAAATATTCCTTCCCCCCTCCCCGTGTAGCCTGCACAGACTGTTGGGGCAAGTGTTGTTAGCGAGTAGCACCTATGAAGGCCAGAGACACCAAAGGCAAAGATTCCTTCCCCCCTCCCCGTGTAGCCTGCACAGACTGTTGGGGCAAGTGTTGTTAGCGAGTAGCACCTATGAAGGCCGGAACGGCGGGCGATGTGGTGGGTGGGTGGCCAGCACCACCCACGGACCCACGCACGCGCCCTCTTCCTCCCTCGCCGGCCCGTCCGCCTTTGTCTCCCCCCAACTGACAACTCTTGACAGCAGTTTAAGGGAAAGATTATGTATGTACGCATGTTGAACTTCTTTCAGAAGGGAACCTCGTGAGATTAGGAGAATTATCAGGAGGAGGAGGAGGGGGGGGCGGAAAAAAATCCAGTAAAACTCAAAGCTTCTTGCTGACTATTTATTAATTCATTTTCAGAAACGAAAACGTTGATCGTTTTTGCAGAAGACGCGGAGACTTGGAAGAGGAGGAGGGTGGATGGGTGGAGAGCGGACAGTCTCCTCTCGGGAGGTCCCCGCGAGATGGAACCCCGGAGAATTCCCCTCTCTTTGAAACGGAGCCAGAGTGCGGTCAATTTGTATTGCAACGAATTGCAACGGGGAGTGTAATTTACTGGGAATGTGTGTGTGTGTGGTGCGCGCGCGTGTGTGTGTGTGTGTGAGAGCGATTGGGAGCGGTGGTGGAGCGGTTAGCGCACTGCGCGCTACGAACCCGGCGACCCGAGTTCGATTCCCGCTCACGGCCAGCACCAGTGACGATGTTCTGAGCCGGTTCTGAGCCTCCCCTAGGTCGACTCAGCTTCGAATGAGTACCTGGTGCGGTGTGTAAAACATCGCCACTGGGGAGACAAAGGCGGTCGGGCGTGTAGCTGGCCACCCACTCCCTCGTATGCCATTTCGGCCTTCATAGGTGCTCGCTAACAGCACTTGCCCCAACAGTCTGTTAAGGCTACACGGGGGATCTTTGCATTTGTCTTTGTGTCGAGAGCGGTGGCGCAACGGTTAGCGTTGCTGTGCGCTAAGAACCCGGTGACCCGAGTTCGATTCCCGCTCACGGCTACCAAAACCAGTGACGATTATTTGAACCGGTTAAGGGCCTCCTCCAGATCGATTCAGCCTCAAATTAGCAGTTAGTCGCCACTAGAAAGATAAAGACGGCCGGGAATGTTGCTGGCCACGCATCCCCTCGTATGCTGTGTCGGCCTTCATAGGCGCTCGCAAACAGCACTTGCCCCAACAGTCTGTGAAGGCTATATGGGCGGGACATTTGTCTTAGTTCATGTGTGTGCCGTGTTGTATTTGTGCGTGTGTGTGTATGTTGTGTATGCACGTTCGTGTGTGTGTGCTTGTACACCGCGTGGTATGTGTGTGGGTTAGTGTGCGTGTGTGAGTATGAATGTGTACATGAGTGTGTGTGTACGTGTCTACGTGTGTTTATCTGCATGCGTGTGTGTTCAATGCGATGTATGTGTGTGTGTGTTTGAGTTTCTTTATATGGGTGTGTGTGTGTTCGCCTGTTCAGGGAGCGGTGGTGCAATGGTTAGCGCACTGCGCTACGAACCCGGCGACCCCAGCTCGATTCCCGCTCACGACCGGATAGCAGCGGCGAATATCTGAACCGGTCCTGGCCCTACCTGGGTAGACTCAGCCTCAAATAAGTATCTGGTGCGGTGTGTGAACATCGCACTCGGGGGGAGACAAAAGCGGTCGGGCGTGGTGCTGGCCACCCACCCCCTCGTGTGCCGTACCGACGTTCATGAGTTCTCACTAACAGCACTTGCCCCAACAGTCTGTGCAAGGCTATACGGGGGATCTTTGTCCTTGTGCATGCATGTGGGGGAGCGGCGGGTGTAGTGGTCAGCGCACTGCCCTTCACCGACACTGACCATCGTGGTGAAGTATGGTCAAACAAACCCCGCAGTGAGATTGACAGAGTTGTAAATCATCATTACTGATCGATCACAATCGTCGTCATCTCCGCCCACCGCCACTCTCACTCAATCTCGCACCTCCTCCAATCATCATCATCATCATCACCCGCCTCCCATCAACACCCTTCCTTCCTGCCTCCCCCATCATCATCATCACCCGCCTCCCATCAACACCCTCTCACCTCTTCCAAGCCCCTTCCTTCCTGCCTCCCCCATCATCATCATCACCACCCCCGCCCCCATCCCCCCTACTCCCCCCCCCCCTCCACCACATCCTCCATCCTCTCCACCCACACGCGACGAGGAGGAGGAGGATGTCACCTAATGCCCATGATTGCTTCACCTGCCACTCGGAAGTCGTCGTTCGCCCCCCCCTCCCCCCCATTGTTGTCAGGGTCCGTCGCGACCCTGCGGCGAAAACTCCGCGGTGGGGGCGGAGGGGTGGGGGGGGCTGGTGGAGGAGGGGAGGAGGGGAGGAGGGGAGGGGAGGGGGAGGAGGGGAGGGGGAGGGTGTGCGGGGGGAGGGTGTGCGGGGGGAGGGAGGGATTGTGCTGGGAGGATTGGGGAGGGGGGAAGGGGGGATGTGCGGGGGGGGGGTTTGCGGGGGGCGGGGGGAGGGGGGATGTGCGGGGGGGGCTGCAGTTGTCGCTGCACCACCAGCGGTCGGTGACGTCACCCCGAGGCTAAAGGTTCAAGAGCCCCAAGCGGCTCAAGGGGAGCTACACGTTTCGAGGGGGGCGGGGGGGTTGAGGGTTGGGGGTGAGCATGGTTTACGTGGTACGAAGGAAGGGACCCGTTGCCCGAAACGTCGCAACTATTGCCGGGTGAATGTGTTCAGATGTCACTCGTTCGTTTTTTGTTTTCTCATCCACTGGACATCTGTAAAAGAAAAAAAGAACTTTTATAGCTCATCGGATTCCTGCAGCGTCAACGCGCATTCTGAGCTGTGGGCAGTGGCAGCAGAGAACGTGTTGACGCCGCGTCTGGCAGCAAGGAGCGGGGACCCTGGGTTCGATGCCCGACTCTGGCGCGTGTGTGTGGTGTGTGGGGTGTGTGGGGTGTGTGAGGTGTGTGTGGGGTGCGTGTGGTGCGTGTGGGGTGCGTGTGGTGCGTGTGGTGTTGGTGTGGTGTTTGTGTGGTATGTGTGATGTTGCTGGGGTGTTTGCGTGTGGTGTGTGTGGGGTGTTTGCGTGGTGCGTGTGGTGTTAGTGTGGTGCGTGTGGTGTTGGTGTGGTGTTTGTGTGGAATGTGTGATGTTGCTGGGGTGTTTGCGTGGTGCGTGTGGTGTGTGTGGGGTGTTTGCGTGGTGCGTGTGGAGTGTGTGGGGTGTTTGTGTTGTGTGTGTGGTGTGTGTGGGGTGTGTGGGGTGTTTGCGTGGTGCGTGTGGTGTGCGTGTGGTGTTTGCGTGGTGCGTGTGGTGTTAGTGTGGTGCGTGTGGTGTTGGTGGAATGTTCTCCCTTGGTGCGGTGCATCTGCCCGTCATCTCTAGTCAGTCGACCCATGGCCACCTGGGCCTGTCCCGTGACCTCCTGCCAGCGGGCGTGCGACACTTCACGTGGCCTTGAGGTGCACGTGGCTTGGCACAAGCGCCGTAGTGGTGACGGCGCCGACACTTGGTGGCGAATGGCCGTTGTTGTTGTTGTTGTGGTGGTGGTGGTTGTTGTTGTGTGCGCGTGTTGAGGCTACGCGGGGCATCTTTGTCTGTGTGTTCGTGTTGTTGAGAGGAGCGGTGGTGTAGTGGTTGGCGCACTGCACTACGAACCTGGCGGCCCGAGTTCGATTCCCGCTCACGGCCACCAACACCAATGACGATTATTTGAACCGGTCCTGGGCCTCCCTCTACGTCGACTCAGCCTCGAATGAGTACTTGGTACGGCGTGTCGTAAACATCGCCACAAGGGAGACAAAGGCGGCCGGGCGTGGCGCTGGCCACCCACTCGTGCACCGGGCCGGCCTTTATTGGCACTACTTGCTAACAGCACTTGCCACCAACAGTCTGCTAAGGCTACACGGGAGATCTTTATCTTTGTCTCTCTGCGGATAGTCCGGTTTCCACCCATCGCTGAATAACTCCGGCACAATGTAACCGAGTCTTGGCCAAACATCGCAATGCCGAGAAATACCTGCAAATTTGAGAAACCCGAAAATTGCTTCTAATTGGCATGACGCAGCAGCAGCAGCGTCCCTCCCGACTACAGAATCCTGGCAGGACCCTCCTGAGAAAGCCTTTAGCCTCAGTGGGGATTTCCTGCGTGGCTAAACACGCGCGGTCATAATGATGATACACCATCAAGTATTTTGTTGGGGTGAGATCGCGTAAATGCAACTGAATCGTAGGCCCTTCCTCCGCCCGCCGCCCGACACAGGGAAATCGGCAAGGCTACGCCGGAAAACCTGATGCGCAATTGGAGAATGTTTTAACAAATTCCTGCGGAGGGAGCTGGTAGGAACGTTGGGTTGCTCGGTCAATGGCCAGGGTCAACGGCGGCGTGGTGTATTCCGCAGATATGCCCGACTGTGAGGGCGGGCACAAGCCGGCGTGAGTAGGTTAAACGTTGAGTTTTATAAGGGCACCACGGGGTGACCAGCCCCTCCCCACCCAGCCCCACACCTCCCACCCCCCACCCAGCCCCACCTTCTCAACCCAGCCCCTCCCCACCTTCCCCACCCAGCCCTCCCACCCTCCCCTCCCCACCGAGCCCCAACCTCCCCACCCAGCCCCTCCCCACCCTCCCCTCCGCACCCAGCCCCTCCCCACCCTCCCCTCCCCACCCAGCCCCATTCCTCCAATTTTGGATGCACGACGGACGGACACAATAATCCCTACCCAGCCCCTCCCCACCCTCCCATCCCCACCAAGCCCCTCCCTCCCCACCCAGCCCCTCCCCTCTCCACCCAGCCCCACCCCTCCCATTTTTGGATGCACGACGGACGGACACAATAATCCCCTGTGGGCTGGTGGAACCAGCAGGTTCCTACCAGTAAATAAAACTCTCCAGCACTGTGTGACTTGTGACCATCCAGAACAGACCCGTACAACGTGTGACGACACAACGGCCCGATCCACACAAACGAAAGAGACATCACGACTATGCACGACTCCGATATCTCCGGACGCGAGGTAACCTGGGCTTGCCCACCTGAATGTTCAAGTGTAGCCGTGTCTCTGCATCTACATCGGTAGCACGTACAGAATACGAAGAACAAGACGCAGTCGTGAGGCTTTTTGCCGTGAACGGAGCGAAATTGAGTTCATTTGAGTGCTCAAATTTTGAACGTCACCGTGGGTTTTTCTCCCGAACACAAAGTTCAAAGTTAATTTATTAGGTATAGCCCTGTGAGCCATTCGGCTCTTGAATCGGGTGCAACCGCAACAAACAAAAAACAAAAACATGAACAAGAAAACATCTTAAAGTGACTATGTGACTAAGTGCAAACAGAAAATCAAAGAAAAGACAGCAAAATATTGCAGACAAAATCACCGTACACCAACCCTGTGCAAATATCCCAGTGGGATGCAAGTCAAACAACAACAGCAACCACAAGACAACTTAGATTAAGGCCATCAGTCTAACTCTGTAAAAACACAACCCGTGTCGTGCTGAAGTCGTCACGACCTGAGCCCCTTCTGTTCCACGTGACGCACCTCACTGATGGGCCGTGTCGGGTGGAGGAAGATGCACGACACACTTCACATTCACAACAATAACCTCATCGCGAATAAAATTGGTTTTGCGAAAGCGTTAAATAATTACGACAATAATACCACGATTATTGTTACAGTCAACACAGGCTATTGAACGCGTCGAGACCAAACGGACGGGGGGGGAAGCGTAGCGGTACGGTACAACAATAGAGTTTGCCAAACTATCGCTGCTCCTGCCTTCCGCTGTCGAAGTCGCACCCTCCCCCGTGTCTCGACGCATCGTGGAGCGCGCACACCCCCACGCGCTGTCCAGGCCCAGCGTCCGCTTCGCTTCCGAGACCCATCGCGCCTTTGGGTCGTGGGTGCGCGCGGGGTGGATGGGTCAAGGGGGCGTGGGTCGGAAAAGTAAAATAAAAATAAGTGATATTTTTGAAAAACTGTTTTTTAAACACGCTTTGATTAAATGTACCGTACTCGTAATGGCAGAACTCCACGACTCCAGGAAGTGGCCCCGAAGCTTGCCACAACGTAAGAGGCCGTGGGCAATTACAGCCAACGTCAGTTTATCGTGAACAATTAGAGCCAAGCCGAAACATAACACATACAAAATTATGTTTTAAAATATTTGTATTTATTTATGATAGAATATAGTATTGTCATGAGTATGACACAAGTATACCAAGTTTGCCGTCGATGCCACATTGGGAAGTGGGTTAAAATTGAGTTACAAGATTTGAGGATACAACAACGACAACAACAGCAACAACAACAGAGTGAGTTAAATGAAAGCGTGTAATGAGTGCCATTTTCATTTTTATTTTCTTCAGAATTCAGTGAGAAAATCGATGTGTGTCAAGAGCCGCAGTGCACGTGAGACGCGAGACGGCGGGGTCCGTAATGAAGTAGCCGTCACGAAGCCGTCTCTGAAGAGCCGCAACAGATCCAGAGCCGCAGGTTCCCGAACTCTGCCCATGGTAAACTGGACTTCCATGGTGAACTAGAGTTCGATGGTGAAATAGACTTCCATGGTAAACTGGACTTCCATGGTGAACTGGACTTCCATGGTGAATTGGACTTCCATGGTAAACTCGACTTCCATGGTGAACTGGACTTCCATGGTGAACTGGACTCCCATGGTGAACTGGACTTCCAGGGTGAACTAGACTTCCATGGTGAACTAGACTTCCATGGTGAACTGGACTTCCATGGTGAACTAAACTTCCATGGTGAACTAGACTTCCATGGTGAACTAGACTTCCATGGTGAACTAGACTTCCATGATGAACTGGACTTCCATGGTGAACTGGACTTCCATAGTGAACTGGACTTCCATGGTGAACTGGACTTCCATGGTGAAATGGACTTCCATGGTGAACTGGACTCCCATAGTGAATTGGACTTCCATGGTAAACTGGACTTCCATGGTGAACTGGACTTCCATGGTGAACTGGACTTCCATGGTAAACTGGACTTTCATGGTGAACTGGACTTCCACGGTAAACTGGACTTCCACGGCCGGGGCTTGGCAACCAAAACAACAACAAGAGACATCTTGTTGTTGTTGTTGTGTTCGAATTTCAGGAGCCCGCACTCTGCAGTCCTTAAAGGAGCCACCGCACGCGGCTCCGTAGCCGCCAGGCTGCTGTGGACCCTGGTGCGGGGAGTCGCTTCGGCGGATTGGAAGCGAAGGGGAATGAATTGAAGCCCGCGTGGGATTCACACTCACGGGGTGTGAAACACAGGAAGTGGCGGTGCGAGGTGGTGAGGGAGGGAGGGAGGGCGGGCAGGGGGTGAGTGTGGAGGGAGGGGGGGTGAGTGTGGTGGTGAGGGTGGAGGTGAGTGTGGTGGTGAGTGTGGGGGTCGTGGAGGGGAGGGGGTGAGTGTGGAGGGAGAGGGGGGTGAGTGTGGTGGTGAGTGTGGGGGTAGTGGAGGAGAGGGAGGATGAGTGTGGTGGTGAGTGTGGGGGTCGTGGAGTGGAGGGGGTAAGTGTGGTGGTGAGTATGGTGGTGAGTTTGGGGGTAGTGGAGGGGAGGGGTGAGTGTGGTGGTGAGTGTGGGGGTCGTGGAGGGGAGGGGGGTGAGTGTGGTGGTGAGTGTGGGGGTCGTGAAGGGGAGTGAGTGTGGTGGTGAGTGTGGGGGTAGGGGAGGGGGGGTGAATGTGGTGGTGAGTGTGGGGGTAGGGGAAGGGAGGGGGGGTGGTGAGTGTGGGGGTAGTGGAGGGGAGGTGATAGTGGAGGGGAGGTGAGTGTGGTGGTGAGTGTGGTGGTGAGTGTGGGGGTAGTGTAGGGGAGGGGTGGAGTGTGGTGGTGAGTGTGGTGGTGAGTGTGGGGATAGGGGAAGGGAGGGGGGTGAGTGTGGTGATTGTGGGGGTGATGGGAGGGGTGGGTGGGTGGGTGGCTGACGATGATGCATGGGTATCTGACGGTCTCAGACCTGCATATTTGGCCCGGTGAGTCACGTTACTGTATAAACACGTCGAGTGGAGGGGGGGGGGAGACGGGGGGGGAGTCGAAACGGAGATTTGCGGATTGCGGGCGAGATACGGGGGATGCAATGCAAAGAAGCATCATCGTGACCATCAGCAGTGGCATCAGCTGCAGCAGCAGTAGCATCATCAGCGTTGTGATCATCAACAACAGCAGCATCATCATCGTGTTGATAATAATAATAATAACGATGGTTCTAATCAGCAGTATAATCATCAGCATCATCAGCAGCAGTGTCACCAGCAGCAGCATCATCTAAGCTAAACAGTTTTTATTTATTTTACCAGGTCAGGCCCACTGAGCTGTAAAGTTATTTGTCAGAAACGACCTTGCCATCTCAAATGACAGCTGAACGAAGTGGCTTATCACGTGGTCATTTACAGCAGCCACCAAATACAGGAAACGCGTGGTGACGTTGATTCTAAATGCGGAGCAAAAAACAGGAGGACCCGGAGAAAAATCCACGCGACCACGGGGAGAGAGAGAGACACGCAAACTCCAAATATACAGCAGCAGGCACCGTCAGGGTCGGGATCGAACCCACGACCTCCTGCACACCAGGCGAAGTAGTTAACATCTCCTAGCCACCGTGATGATGACGAGAGAGAGACACGCAAACTCCAAATACACAGCAGCAGGCATCGTCAGGGTCGGGATCGACCCCACGACCTCCTGCACACCAGGCGAGGTAGTTAACATCTCCTAGCCACCGTGATGATGATGATGAGAGACACGCAAACTCCAAATATACAACAGCAGGCATCGCCAGGGTCGGGATCGAACCCACCACCTCCTGCACACCTGGCGAAGTAGTTAACATCTCCTAGCCACCGTGACGATGATGATGAGAGAGAGACACGCAAACTCCAAATATACAGCAGCAGGCATCGTCAGGGTCGGGATCGAACCCACGACCTCCTGTACACCAGGCGAGGTAGTTAACATCTCCTAGCCACCGTGATGATGATGAGAGAGAGACGCGCAAACTCCAAATACACAGCAGCAGGCATCGTCAGGGTCGGGATCGACCCCACGACCTCCTGCACACCAGGCGAGGTAGTTAACATCTCCTAGCCACCGTGATGATGATGATGATGAGAGAGAGAACACGCAAACTCCAAATATACAGCAGCAGGCACGTCAGGGTCGGGATCGACCTGCGGACGACCCACGACCTCCTGCACACCAGGCGAGGTAGTTAACATCTCCTAGCCACCGTGATGATGACGAGAGAGAGACACGGCAAACTCCAAATATACAGCAGCAGGCATCGTCAGGGTCGGGATCGAACCCACCACCTCCTGCACACCAGGCGAGGTAGTTAACATCTCCTAGCCACCGTGAGGCAGCTGTTGCAAGCTCCCACGACTCCTCGTTGCAAGTGAGGCTCTATCCCTGGTGCCTTGAGTGCTCACTGGTTACACACGAAAACAAAGCCTGGGATTCTCCCGTTTGTGTTTAATAATTAATTATTGTCCATGTGCCACTTTATTGTTATCGCAGTGGAGTCTGGAACTCTGTTGTTCTTGTTGTTGTTGTTTTTGCTGCCTTGGTCAAGCTTGATAAATCGGACCGTAATGAACGCATATATAATTTAGTGCATAATAGAGGTTGTTTTGGGTTAGATCGCGTAAATATATAAATGTTGCGTCGTTAAGCCCGCCACCACCCGACACAGCCAACGAGTAAGGCTGTCACGTAAAACAGAACGTGGCCAATTCGTCACTGGCACAGCACACCGGTGCTGTTGGAGAGCCAAGCCACAACGTTGATAATTTAGCGGCTTGCTTACAATGTTTGCACTCTTATCGTGTTGTTGTTGTAGTAGTTTGTTGTTGTAGGTTGTTGTAGTAGTTGTAGTAGTTGTTGTAGTTGTAGTTGTTGTTGTTGTTTTAGTTGTTGTTTGTTATTGTAGTTGTTGTAGTTGTTGTTGTAGTTAATGTAGTTGTTGTATTTATTGTAGTTGTTGTTGTAGTTATGTTGTAGTTGTTGTTGTAGTAGTTGTTGTTGTTGTAGTTATTGTTGTAGTAGTTGTTGATAGTTGTAGTTGTTGTAGTTGTTGTTGTAGTTATTGTTTGTAGTTGTTGTTGTAGTAGTTGTTGTTGTTGTTGTAGTTATTGTAGTTGTTTTAGTTATTGTAGTTGTTGTTGTAGTTATTGTTGTAGTTGTTGTTGTTGTAGTAGTTGTTGTTGTAGTAGTTGTTGTTGTTGTTGGTAGTTGTTGTTGTTGTTTGGTTGTTGTAGTTGTTGACTGTTGCTGCTGTATTGTTGTTGTAGTTGTTGTAGTTGTTGTAGTTGTTGTACTGTTTGCTGTTGTAACTTGCTGACCCCCGCCCTGACTGGCCATCTGTGGGAGGGGGGGTGGGGTTAAATAACGGATTCCTCCTTGCGGTGGTCTCAGTAAAGATGCAGATCGCGACTGAGATTTCCCTGCTCGAGTGTCGCCCTCTAGTGGTGCAGGAATCACCGAGCGCTCGCTCGATGTTTTCACGGTCACAGACTCCGCGTGTATCTGAATGCAGCACCGCCACCACCATCGTCGCAGTCGTAACAATAATCTCATCTTATTACTACACGCTTTCTATTAACTCACTCTGTCTGTTGTCGTTGTATCCTCGAATCTTGTAACTCTATTTTAACCCACTTCCCAATGTGGTATCGACTGCAAACTCGGTATACTTATGTCATACTGATGACAATACTATATTCTATCATACAAAATAAAACATTTAAACGTTATTTTTTATATGTTACGTTTCGGCTCGGGTCTAATTGTCCACGCTCAACTCACGTTGCCTGTAAATCACCACGCTCCCTTACGTTATGGCAAGCTTCGGGGCCACTTCCTGGAGTCGTGGAGTTCTGCCATTACTAGTACATTTCATGAAAGCGTGTTTTTTTTAGTATTTTTTTTTTAATATGACTTATTTTATCTTGATAGATAGAAAGTAAGACGGAGCTATCCAATGCGGTGATACAAACAGGGCGATGTAGAGGGCAGGGGCAGTGCAAGGGCTGATGAATCAGGGACCGTAACAGTGGGCACAGGCGGGGTCACTCAAAGGTTATACAGGTAGGAAACCTCCTGGTTACACCAGCCCACAGGGGATTATTGTGTCCGTCATGCAGGGAGGGGCTAGGTGGGGAGGGAGGGGCTGGGTGTGAAGGGTGGGGCTGGGTGGGGAGGGGAGGGTGGGGAGGGGCTGGGTGGGGAGGGTGGGGCGGGGCTGGGTGGGGCTGGGTGGGGAGGGGCTGGGTGGGGCTGGGTGGGGAGGGTGGGGAGGGGCTGGGTGGGGCTGGGTGGGGAGGGTGGGGTGGGGCTGGGTGGGGAGGGGCTGGGTGGGGCTGGGTGGGGAGGGTGGGGAGGGGCTGGGTGGGGCTGGGTGGGGAGGGTGGGGAGGGGCTGGGTGGGGAGGGGCTGGGTGGAGAGGGTGGAGAGGGGAGAGTGGGGAGGGGTTGGGTTGGGTTGGGTGGGGCTGGGTGGGGAGGGGAGGGTGGGGAGGGTCTGGGTGGGGCTGGGTGGGGGAGGGTGGGGAGGGGCTGGGTGGAGAGGGGCTGGATGGGGAGGATGGGGCTGGGTGGGGGGGGTGGGGCTGGGTGTTGGAGAGTAAACCTCGCAACCTTTACAAGTGGTAACGACGAACTGCCATGCTGTGCTCACGTGACAACCCTTGCTAGTAGTTGCCTCGTGTCGGGTGGTGGCGGGTTTCACGACGCGTTTGCATTTACGCGATCTGACCCACACAAACAAACTCTCGGTATGGACAACGTTGGTCGCGGAAGCCGACTGCAGTGCCTATCGGACTGAGTTGTTGCGGTTAATGCACACGCCCGCGGCGTTAATCACGGCGGCCGCTCGACTCGAACCGTGAACATTGACAACAGGCGGCCAAAGACGTCGTTGTTGTTACACACGTGTAGTTTCTACACGTGTGTACAATACACAGGTGTTCTTCATTGTTATTCACCAACCACCACCCCACCACCCCACAACCACCACCCCACCACCCCACAACCAACCAACCACCACCCCACCAACCACCACCCAACCACCCCACCAACCACCACCCCACAACCAATCACCACCCCATCACCCCACAACCAACCACCACCCCACCACCACACCACCCCACCAACCATCACCCCCACCACTCCACCAACCACCCCACAACCAATTACCACCCCACCATCCACTACCCCACCAACCACCACCCCACCACCCCACCAACCACCACCCCCCCCCACCCCCCCTCTGAAAATGAGTGAAGACCGCTGCATTACAGCCCGATGCCCTGACCGAAAATGTGTCCTGTTAACTACCTCGCCTGGTATACAGGAGGTCGTGGGTTCGATGCCGACCCTGACCCCTGTGTACATTTGGAGTCTGCGTGTCTCTCTCCTCGTGGTCGCGTGGATTTTTCTCCGGGCCTCTCGGATTTTGCCCCCTTTTCTCATTTCGAACCGACGCCACGTGTCTCAGAGTGTGTGGCTGCTCTCAACGTCCACACGATGATACGCGCACCTCGCTGAGCTGTGAAATCGAGCTAAATAGCTCAGTGGGCCTTACCTGGTAAAATAAAACATGCTTTAGTAACGTAGAAGGGAAATAATAAAATAATGAAAATAAAACATAATTAAATAATTCTCACGACGTTTCGGCCACAACGCAAGCAGGACGGCTGCTTGCGTTGTGGCCGAAACGTCGTGAGAATTGTATTTTATTATGTTTTATTTTTATTATTTTATTATTTCCCTTCTACGTTACTTTACCGAAAGAACCAAGAAGATGAATCCCTGCAGTCACGAAAGCTTTAAATAGAAATGTATGCTTTAGTAAATACAGAGGACTGCAGAACTTGGGCAAGGTATTGGGATCACGGGCTCACCGCCTATTTGGCTGCCTTCCGTGCTGCGTCGTCTGTATTTCCTTGACGCTTGTAAGACGCAACGATTGTGGGGATGCAATTTTCCTGAAAGGCGACCGCTCTTAACTTGGCAGTCTTATTACACTGGTCATCACACTTTTTCTGGCATAAGGTACTCCAACGGTTTTAATGTAATTTTGGGGTGCTGATTCCAAATATGGCAATAGTTTTTGTCTATCACATCAGGTTTTTGAGATATCAAATATTGCATTTTCAATAAAAACTGCAGAATAAAAATATTAAATAAATGTGGATATCTACATAACATGATATTATAAACACACTATCCTAAAAATACAGGATCATATTTTAACACTAAAGCAGTCACTGACTCGCAAAGACTTGCAATCATAAGTGACAGAGTTAATTTCGGGTAAAATCAATAAAAATTGGGTATGTCGGTAGCATAAAAATGAGATGTGATAGAGCAAATCTGAAATTAGATTTGGAATCAGCACCCTGAAATTAGTCTAGAACAGCTGCAAAAGTCCAGGCCAGAAATGTTTTTATTTTTAAATCCTTAATATTAAGTTCACTTGCTTGCTTGCGCGCTTACGACCGTGCAAATCTTCGGGTCCTTTTTTAACCCACTTCCCGTGATCCAATCGAGCTGACATTTTGCACAGACTCGTTGTGCGTGACAATTTATTTTCGTGAAAATTTTTTTCCAAAATTTTCCACTTTTTAGGAAAACATTTTTTTCATATTTTATTTAAAATACCAATGTGATAAAAATGAAACTCTTACTCAAGAAAAACATAAATGAATAATGAAATAAAACCGATGCCACGCATATAAAGGATTTATAGTGAAAAACTTTGTTTTTACGGCTTAATTTTTTTTTTGACCATTGTTATTTATTTTGTCATCGTCATACGCGGTGTTAGCTGCAGAGGGCGCTGTGACCACGCTAACGATCTCGTTCGCATTGCATTGACCGACGATGTGTCCCAGTCCCGAATCTCACCTCGGTGGACTGAACCATGAATGATGATGTACTTGTACCTGGTGGGTAGGTCGTGGTTGTGGTCGTGGTCGTGGTGTTAACATCGGACCTGGAAATGACGCTTTTGGAGAGCTGATTGGAAGTTCAAAAAGAAATCGCAAACACCGAGTTGTGGAAGACTCAACGCGGAAGATGCCCCACGAAGCTCTGTGCATGTTGTGTTTTAGCTGTGTGCGTGCGTGTGTGTCTGTAGGTCGACTCAGCCTCAAATGAGTAGCTGGTGCGGTGTGTAAACATCGCCACTAGGGATACAAAGGCGGTCGGGCGTGGCGCTGGCCACCCACCCCCTCGTGTACAGTTCAGGCCTTCATAGGTGCTCGCTAACAGCACTTGTCCCTACAGTCTGTTAAGGCTATATTGGGGATCTTTGTTGTCTGTAGGGGAGCGGTGGCGCAGTGATTAGCGCACTACGCTGCAGACCCGGCCGGGCAAACCGAGTTTGATTCCCGTTCACAGCCAAAAACATGAGTGAATTTTTGAACCTGTCCTGTGCCTCCCGTAGGTCGACTCAGCCTTTAAAAATAAAGTAAGATCTGGTGCGGTGGGTAAACATCAGGACTGGGGAGGGGGGACAAAAACATCAAGCGACCGGCAACAAGCAGCACTCTCAAGAGTTGTAATCGAGGTGAGTGAATAACGTGCCCTGAACTGAGCAAGGGTGGTGTTGTTGTTGTTATTGTTATAAGAACTTGTGGAGAAGAGACGCCGACGATTGATGATGGGGATGGCATTCCAAAGTGGGGCAGTGAGAGGGAAGAAGCAGAAACAGAAGTGAGGTGACCTGCGGTGTGGTGAGTGAGTGGGTGGGTGAGTGAGTGAGTGAGTGGGTGAGTGAGTGGGTGAGTGGGTGAGTGTGTGAGTGGGTGAGTGAGTGGGTGGGTGAGTGAGTGGGTGAGTGAGTGTGTGAGTGAGTGGGTGAGTGAGTGTGTGAGTGAGTGAGTGAGTGGGTGAGTGAGTGGGTGAGTGAGTGAGCGGGTGAGTGCGTGAGTGGATGAGTGGGTGAGTGAGTGAGTGGGTGAGTGAGTGAGTGGGTGGGTGGGTGGGTGAGTGAGTGAGTGGGTGAGTGAGTGGGTGAGTGAGTGGGTGAGTGAGCGGGTGAATGGGTGAGTGAGTGAGTGAGTGGGTGAGTGAGTGTGTGAGTGGGTGGGTGAGTGGGTGGGTGGGTGAGTGAGTGGGTTAGCTGGTGAGTGCACGTGTGAATGAGTGGGTGAGTGAGTCGGCGAATATATGAATGAGTGGGTGGAGTGCACGAGTGAGTAGTTGAATGTATGAGTGAGTAAATGTGTGAATGAGTAAGTGAGTGCACGGGTGAGTAGGTTAATGTATGAACGAGTGGGTGAGTGAATGAGTCAGTAGGTGCGTGAGTGAACGTGTGAATGAGTGGGTGAGTATTTCGTTGAGTGAATGAGTGGCTGAGTGAGCGCGTTGTTGTGCCCTGTAGTGTGGGTGTTGGTTGAACGCAGAGTGTGGTCGTCTGCTATGAAATTCACGGGAAATTCTCAGGGACAGTAACCGCGCGACAGAAGAGCGATACGAAATCAACTGCACATTTGTATGGATCGCGACGCGATTCAAATAACCGGACTCAGTTAGTCCTCTATTTTAACATCACCGCCTGCTTCAATCAATAAACACCCCTCCCCTCACCACCGATGATCGTAACAAAAAAAAGTTTGAAAAAAAAAATCCAGCGAAAAAAAAAATCCCCTAAACCCGATGCCACACGCGGTCGCTCAGGAATTACAAAGTGCTTCCCAAGTAGCGGCTCTCGAGATAGCATCTGAACCCCGGGCCGGACACCTCTTCATTAGGCACGGGGCCTGGCGGGCAGGGCGCGGCAGGGAACGAGGCGATGACAGAAGGGGAGGGAGGTGGGGGGTGGTGGGAGGGAGGAGAGGGATGGAGTAGTGGTGATGGGTTGTGGTGTTGCAGTTGAGTGAGTGGTGTTGGTGGTGGTGATAGTGGAGGGGGGGGTGACCTGATGTGATGTGGGTGTGTGTATGTGCGTGTGTGCAGTCGCCCTCCAACAACAACGGAGGGCAGAGGAGCGACGCTCACAACAACGAGCGGAGCGCCGGGTGGCTAAAGCACAGCAAGTTGGTACAGTAGGGGGGCACAGGTGGTGCATCAGCCAGTCATCTTGGTCTGCCCCGTGACCTCCTGCCAGCGGGCGTTCGACACTTCACGTGGCCTCAAGGTGCACTTGGCCTGGCACAAGCGTTGTGGTGACGTCAGTGCCACTTAGTGGCGAATGGCGGTTGGTGTTGTTGTTGTGTGTGAGTACCTGGTGCAGTGTGTGAACATCGTCACTGGGGAGACAAAGGCGGCCGGGCGTTGTGTTAGCCACCCACTCCGTCGTGTGCCGTGCCGGCCTTCATATGTGCTCGCTAACTACACTTGCCCCAACAGTCTGTTAAGGCTATACGGGGGAGCTTTGTCTTTGTGTGGAGTAGGGGGGGGGGGAGCGGTGGCTCAGCGGTTAGCGCACTGCTCTCCTAACCCGGCGACCAGAGTTCGATTCCCGTTCATGGCTTATACCAGTGATGATTATATTATCGGAACCGGTTCGAGGCCTCCCCTACGTCGACTGTCCGTCTGTGTACAGCATGTGTCTGTGTACAGCATGTGTCTGTGGACAGCATGTGTCTGTGGACAGCATGTGGACAGCATGTGTGTGTGTGCTTGTACACAATACACTCAGCCATGCATTCATGTACACGGTATTTCACGCTCAGCAATAGGCGCTCGCTAACACTGACCTCTCAACAATAGACTATGTTGGCCATTAGGGGGCGATATTGCCCTGTGTGTGTGTGTTGTGTGGGCGAGCGGTGGTGCATTGGTTAGCGCACCGCACGACGAAGCCGGCTACGGCACGGGTTCGATTCCCGCTCACAGCCAACAGCGCTGACGATTATTTGAACCGGTTTCTGGGCCTCCCCTAGGTCGACTCAGCCTCAAATAAGTATCTGGTGCGGTGTGTAAACATCGCCACCGGGGAAGCAAAGGCGGCCGGGCGTGGGATGCTGGCCACCCACCCCCTCGTGCGCCGTTCCTGCCTTCATAGGTGCTCGCTAACAGCACTTGCCCCCAATAGCCTGTTAAGCCTATACGGGGGATCATTGCCTTTGTCTTTGTTGTGCCCAATGATGCCGGATGGTGGCGTCAACTCACACAAACACACACCCACACCATCAACAACAACAACACCGCAACCCGCGTGGTGGTGGGTGGGTGGTGGTGGATGGTGGTGGGAGCGGGGAGCGGTGGCGGAGTGATTAGCGCACTAAAATCGGGCGGTTGCGATTCAGTTCCTGGGCACCCGCGGGTGACATCGGGTGGCGGTGATCGAAGTCTCAGCTCCGTGCGGCCGAGCCACCCCGTCTACTCTCGTGCCCCGGCGCGTGAAAAATAAATAAAAAATAAATAAAAAATAAATAAAAAAAATCGGCACCTGGGGAGACAAAGGCGGTCGGGCGTGGTTCTTGGTCACAGCAACATCCCTCGTGTCGTCGAAGCGACCTTCGCCGACTGTTCTCGAACAAGCACTTGCCCCGGGCAGCTTCACGTCGGCTACACGGGACATCTTTGTCTTTGTGCGGCGCGCGTGGGATGTTGGAGGGGACGTTTGTGTGGGAGATGTGCGTGCCTGTGTGTCTGGGCCTCCCCTAGGACGACTCAGCCTCAAATAAGTACCTGGTGCGGTGTATACATCGTTGGTGGGGAGACAAAGGCGGCCGGGTGTGGGGTGCTGGCCACGCACCCCCTCGCGTGCCGTGCCGGCCTTCCCAGGTGCCCGCTAAACAGCACTTGCCCCTACAGTCTGTTACAGACGATACGGGGATGGGGGCGGGGGGAGGTTGTCTTTGTGTGTATGGGGTGGCAGTGAGGGTGGGCTGCGAGGTGGGTATGTGCGTGCTGCGTGTGCTGTGTGTGTCGTTTGAATGAGCTTTCGATTTACTTTGCTAAATATTTATCGTAGCCTTCACGCTGGCGCCGAGTGTGTAACTATATCTCCAAAGACAGAGATTCTCTCCCCTCCCCGCCCCCCCACCACCGTGTTGACAGCCTGTTGGGGCAAGGTCGCCTTTCGCGACCAGCACCTATGAAGGCCGACACGGCACACACGAGGTTGGTGCGTGTGACCAGCTCCACGCCCGACCGCCTTTGTCTCCCCCCCCCTCCCCCCCCCCCGAGTGACGATGTCTAGGCGCCGCACCAGGTACTCATTTGAGGCTGAGTCGACCTAGGGGAGGCCCCGCAGCGGTTGAGATGAATCGTCGCTGGCGTTGTTGGCCGTGAGCGGGAATCGAACTCGGGTACTGGTGGGTTTGTGTCTGTATAAATTATGATTTTACGACGCGTTTTTATTCTTTGTCAATGCACTGCTGTATTCATCTATATTGTTGTGGCCATGCATCTAATTCCGTGTTGTGTCTGCATGTGTGTGTACGCGTGTCTGCCATTTCGATTGTGTACGTGCTTGCGCGTTTTCGTGCGTGTCCTTTTGTGCGTGCGGCATGCGTCTGTGTGTGTACGTGCGCCTGTGTGTGTGTCATGTAGCCCGCATGCCCAGCCACCGCATGCCTAAACAGCTTTTGTTCGGCCGGATCGAGGGGGCTAAACGGGCGCGGCACGGGCTAGAGAAGAGATGGAGTGATGTGGTACGGGAGGACGTGGAGCTGAGTGGACTTGCCGATGACTGGTACCAGCGGTGTCAAGATCGGCCTCAGTGGAGGAGGCTCGTGAAGGACGCTACTGGGCAGTTGGAGGCAGTCGCCCTCCAACAACAACGGAGGGCGGAGGAGCGACGCTCACAACAACGAGCGGAGCGCCGGGTGGCTAAAGCACAGCAAGTTGGCACAGTAGGGGGCACAGGTGGTGCATCAGCCAGTCATCTCGGTCATCTCGGTCAGTCGACCCGTGGCACCTGGGTCTGCCCCGTGACCTCCTGCCAGCGGGCGTTCGACACTTCACGTGGCCTCAGGGTGCACATGGCCTGGCACAAGCGTCGTGGTGACGTCACCGCCACTTAGTGGCGAATGGCGGTTGTTGTTGTTGTTGTGTTTATATCTTTCTCGATGGGGAGCGGTGGCGCAGTGGTTAGCGCACTGCGCTACGAACCCGGCACCCCGAGTTCGAGTCCCGCTCGCGGCCACCAATTAAGCGGCGAATATCTATCTGAACCACAGCGCCTAGGTCGACTCAGCCTTTAAAAAATAGTGTGTAAATATCAACGCTGGGGGAGAGAAAGGTGGCCGGGTTTTGGCATTGTCCCTCAACCCCATCGTGTGCCGTGTCGGCCTTCGTTGTATCCCCCAACAATGTGTCCAGGTTGTCTTTGGTGTGTCTCTCTGTGTGTGTCTCTCTGTGTGTCTCTCTCTGTCTGTGTCTCTCTGTCTGTGTCTCTCTGTCTGTGTCTCTCTGTGTGTCTCTCTGTGTGTCTCTCTGCACGTGTGTGTCCAGGTTGTCTTTGGCGTGTGTCTCTCTGTGTGTCTCTCTGTGTGTCTCTCTGTGTGTCTCTCTCTGTGTGTCTCTCTGTCTGTGTCTCTCTGTGTGTCTCTCTGCACGTGTGTGTCCAGGTTGTCTTTGGCGTGTGTCTCTCTCTGTGTGTCTCTCTCTGTGTGTCTCTCTGTGTGTCTCTCTGTGTGTCTCTCTGCACGTGTGTGTCCGTGTGCGCTTCTTAAAACGCACGCGTTTATCTGCGAGCCACGGCTCCCCATCGACCTCAGAGCGAATCCCAACGACGGCTGACGTCAGTAGCGCCTGATATCAGAACCGCTCTTGGGGTATTCCTCTAGGTCGACTCAGCCTTAAATGAAGCACTGCATGCGACACAAAAAAAAACAAAGGCGGCTGGTCGAGGGGGTCAACGACGCTTCCCCTTTAATACGCGCGCCTTTAATAGGTGCTCGCTAACAGCACTTGCCCTGCACGCGTATATACGGGTTGTCTTGTGTGTGTATGCGTGCAATGTAAGCACACACTTAGACACCGTATCTCATGTCAGTATTTTCTGCAGCGGTATTTCGGGAGTCATCATCATCCTCAGTATCATTATCATCACCATACTTCAGCACAGGGCTCAACACGTGCGTCTATGGTTGCCATGCCGCCCAACCGAGGACTCATCTGCGACCGAATAAGCAGGCAACGTCATGTTGCTCGACACATCCCATCGGCCTACAGCTTGGGCCGGCGTCCACATTCGGAGTCTCGTCGGCAGACAGAGAGTCTCGCCTTTGGCTTCGACCAAAAGGCACCCTCGGGGTTTGTCGTCGTGGACGTACCGGCGGACCGACAGATGGGCGAACGAATAACCCAGTGGACGGATGACCCAGTGAATGAATAGCCCAGTGAATGAATAACCCAGTGAACGAATAACCCAGTGGACGAATACCCCAGTGAACGGATGACCCAGTGAACGAATAATCCAGTGAATGAATAACCCAGTGAACGAATAACCCAGTGAATGAATAACCAAGTGAACGAATAAGCCATTGCATGAATAACCCAGTGAACGAATAACCCAGTGAATGAATAACCAAGTGAACGAATACGCCATTGCATGAATAACCCAGTGAACGAATAACCCAGTTAATGAATAACCCAGTCAACGAATAAGCCATTGAATGAATAACCCAGTGAACGAATAACCCAGTGAATTAATAACCCAGTGAACGAATAACCCAGTGAATGAATAACCAAGTGAACGGATAAACCATTAAATGAATAACCCAGTGAACGAATAACCCAGTAAATGAATAACCAAGTGAACGAATAAGCCATCGAATGAATAACCAAGTGAACGAATAAGCCATAGAATAAATAACCCGGTGAACGAATAACCCAGTGAACAACTACCCCAATGAACGAATTACCCAGTAAATAAATAACTCAGTGAACGAATTACGGAACGACTCAACGGACGACGCGCACGCGCGCGCTGAGACTTGTATACTTATAAGCTTCTCATATTGGAGGATAATAATAATAATAAACTATTACGTTCTCGACTAATATAAATTAATTCTTGTATTTTGTTATGCATCCTGGCGTTAGCACCTCTGGCTTCGTTGTGAATGTTGTTACGTGTTGACTTCACCGCATTCGCAGTGTGAAACATTTAATCACCCGAGCAGCTACGGGCGTTGGGGTTTGTAAGATTGAAATGCGTAATTATTCTGTTGACTATTGAATCGTGATTCACCAATTCATTAACAAATGGCTCTCTCTCTCCACGTCGTGTCGGTCCGTGGCGGGGAGGCAGCAAGAGGGAGTTGGTGTGGAGCGGTGGGGGGGGGGGGTGTTTTGGCCATACTTCACCACTCTGGTCAGCGTGGGTTGGTGGAGTTTGAAGATGCGAGGGGGGTTGGGGGTGGGCGGTTAGGGCCTAAATGTGACTGACCAGTTAGGGTATATGACTGGTTAGGGCCTGACGTCACGCACCTAGGGGGGGGGCGGTCAGACATTTGTGACAATGTGTGAGGAGGGGGGGGGTTGAGAAATGTGACGTCACATTAAAATGCGCAACTTTAAATAAATATAGACAACACGTTCTACTTAATTAAATAGACTTTTTAATAAATATATTTATCCTACAACATCAGAGTGCAGCGCCACATTAAATACGCACTACAATGACAAAAGTTTAAAGCGATTTCAATCATGTTTTCATTTCAAAATGGAAATATGGTTTTGGGGGGGGGGGGCAGAGCTTCGTGACGTCATATTTGAGGGGGGGGGGGTCTGACTTTTTGTGACGCCGTGTGACGAGGGGGGGGGGGGGTCCAAAATCGTCCAAAATCGCGTGACGTCATTTATGGACGGCCCCTAAGAACTCACCGAGCTATGCAGCAAGCTCTTTGTTTTAACCGAAGCGACGTGTCCACAAGTAATAGCTCGGGGAAATTGTAGCCAGTCGTGTGGACAAATGCCCCCCCCCCCCCGGAGGGCACGTCGCTTTCTACACGTGGAGGGAAAAACACCCGAGGACTGGGAGGAAAATCCACGCGATCACGGGGACAGAGCGAGAGAGACACGCAAACTCCAAATATACAGCAGCAACAGGCGTCAGGATCTGGATCTAACCCACGACCTCCTGTATACCAGGCTAGGTAGTTAACATCTCCTAGCCACCGTGATGATGATGATGAGAGAGAGACACGCAAACTCCACATATACAGCAGCAGGCGTCAGGATCTGGATCTAACCCACGACCTCCTGTATACCAGGCTAGGTAGTTAACATCTCCTAGCCACCGTGATGATGATGATGAGAGAGAGACACGCAGACTCCAAATATACAGCAGCAGGCGTCAGGATCTGGATCTAACCCACGACCTCCTGTATACCAGGCGAGGTAGTTAATATCTCCTAGCCACCGTGATGCTGATAAGAGAGAGAGACACGCAAACTCCAAATATACAGCAGCAGGCGTCAGGATCTGGATCGAACCCACGACCTCCTGTAGACCAGGCGAGGTAGTTAACATCTCCTAGCCACCGTGATGATGATAAGAGAGAGAGAGACGCAAACTCCAAATACACAGCAGCAGGCGTCAGGGTCGGGATCGAAACCACGACCTCCTGTAGACCGGGCGAAGTAGTTGACATCTCGCCAGCATCGGCGTTGTCACAACCCAGAGGGTGGTAGCTGCTGGCAGTGGATCTGTGTGGCCAGGGTTGACGAGACGAGAGAAAAGGCGGACGGCGGAAAGATGGAACAGATGGACGCACAGGCGAAGTGGATGTTTGTCTCAGTAATAGACTTAGACTGTACAAAGACAAAGATCCCCCGTGTAGCCTTAACAGGCTGCTGGTGCAAGCGCTGTCAGCGAGCACCTATGAAGACCGGCACGGCACACGAGGGAGTTGGTGGCCAGCACCGCGCCCGGCCGCCTTTGTCTCCCTCGTGGCGATGTTTACACATCACACCGGGTACTCATTGTAGGCTGAGTCGACCTAGGGGAGGTCCAGGACCGATACAGATAATCGTCACTGGTGTTGACCGTGAGTGGGAAGCATGCCTCTGTGTCTACAGAGGCATGCTGCTGCTGCTGCACGGCCTTCTTTTACGTTGAGATGTTTATCAGACGATTTGAATGATGGTGATGAGTTGTGGTTATTAAGTGGGAGGAGGAATCTGGAGAACCCGGAGAAAACCCCACGGCTGCCTTGCACGAAGGAAAGAGAGACACTTCACGCAGGGATTTCAGTCAGGTAAATGCCAGCAACACGATACAATCACGATACAATCACGATACAGGGCCCATCTGCTCATCACCGCTGCAACTCGATTCCTGAGCGAGTAGCCCATGTAATGATTTATACGGGAGACGGTCATGGTGATGGTGATGATGGTTATAGCTATGATGGTTATAGCTATGATGGTTATGACCGTAGTCAGATCGTGAACTTACCTGGATTTTGTTGTATTTAATTATCACAAGCTGAGCTAATGCAATCACAGTATATCCGATACATTATATAACCAGTATTAACCACAGCCACGTCATGTTGCTACATATATACAAATTATAAAACCATAACCGTAAATTATAACACAGACAATGATCCCCCGTATAGCCTTAACAGCCTGTTGGGGCAAGTGCTGTTTGCGAGCAGCACCTATGAAAGCCGGGACGGCACGTGACGGGGTGGGGGGGGGGCAGCACCAAGCCCAGCCGCCTTTGTCTCCCCGGTGCCCGTGTTGTTTATGCACCGCACCAGATACTCGTTTATGGCTGAGTCGACCTAGGGGAGGCCCACGATCGGTTCAGATAATCGTCACCGGTGTCAACCGTGAGCGGGAATCGGGTCGCAGGGTTCGTGCCGCGACGCTACCGCTCCCCACGATGTTGAGATGCGTGCAAAGACAAAGGTGCCCCGTACAGTCGTGCCAGACATGGAGGGGCAAGTGCTGTTTGCGAGAAGTACCGATGAAGGCCGGCACGGCACGCGATGGGGTGGGTGGCCAGCACCACGCCCGGCCGCCTTTGTCTCCCCGGTGCTTACACACACACTGTCACGCACACCACACGATACAGTACAGTGCTCGCTCTGGGTCCGGCCTACGGGAAAGAATTTCCATTCCCGGAGAATGAATCTCTGTCGCCACGACACCATTCCTATTTATTTGTTAGAATTATAATTTGGACATATCTATTTTTGATAATATATATGTATGCTTAAATGCCTCTCTGTATTTTAAACAATTAACGAATATGTTGCTCAGATTTGAAAAAAAATGTGGTTTCAATCATCGGCATCAACGATCTTCGTGAATCTTCTCCCTCTCATCTCTCTCATCTCTCTCATCATCTCCCTCTCATCTCTCTCCTTTCAACTCTGTCTCTCTCCTCTCTCATCTCTCTCTTCCATATCTCTCCGTTTTCCCTTCTCTCTCTCATCATCTCTCATCTCCCTCATCATCTCACTCTCGTATCTCTCCTTTCTCTTTTCATCTCTCCTCATCTCTCCTCATCTCATCTCTCTCCTTTCAACTCTCTCATCTCTCTCTCTTCCATATCTCTCCTTCCCCTCTTCTCTCCCACCATCTCTCCTCACCCCTCTCACCTCGCTCGTCTATTCTCGCTGCGCATCTTTGCGCGCACGGCGCGGCCGTGGCCAACGCTCGTGAAGGTGCAAGGGAGACGGGATCGGTGGTGCAGCTGTCGAGCAGCGCGCAGGCGGTGCAACTGCACCCAGCGGGCCGGGGAGGCCCAGGCGCCGCCGGGCTAGGAAGGAGGGAGGGAGATGGAATTGTACAGGAGACGGACGGGGGGGGACATTTGATTCTTCGTATCGGAGTTGACCAATGCCAACCGCGCTACTCCACTGGGTGAGAGGTCACCTACGTTGCGAATTGGCGTGCGCGCTTGTTCACTCAGTCGTTCGTTCTTTGACATTTTTCACTCGATATCTCAACACGAGGGAGGGGAGGGGAGGCAGGCAGGGAGGGAGAACGCATAGCGAGATGGAGAGAGCGAGAGAGACGGAGCGAGACGCAAGGAACGAACAGAGGGGAGAGTGGGAGGCAGAGACGGGAGAGCGAGGAGAACGTGGTAGAGAGAGAGGCGGAGAGAGGCAGAGAGAGAGAGCGCAGAGTAACGCATCCTTAATCCGTGTCTGGCCGAACCGAATTGCGGAAAATGCGGATCGGGTGGATCGTGGGGATTGACTCGTGATGTCCGGCAGGTGGGTTCCCTCCGGATGCAGTGGAGAGCTCCGCTATCTGATTATTATCATCATCATAAACATCATTATTATAATCAGAATATTTATTTATACCGCAGGAGGAATCCGATGAGCTATGAAGCTCTTTCTCACAGATGCGCAGTAGGGGCACGGGGTCATAACGTGGCATCAACAAACAAAACAAAAACACGATGCGAGTGCACAGTCTAGAAAATGTAAACAAATCGTAAAAAAGTAAATACATACACACACAAATAAAACTAAACTCAAGCCGACTGAGCTATTCGCTTTAAACGCAAGACTAATCATCGTCAGTCGTGATCACTCCACTGCTGGATGAGTGCCGTGACTGCGTCGCAAAAACCTCTCACGCGATCCGATCCGTCCGTCCGCAGTCCGCCAACACGAGACGACTTCAACCCCCGGGGCGCATCGCTCCTTTCGCCCGCCACTCCACCCTCGCAGTCGACCGCGGTCAGTCTGCGAGGCGAACTGCAGAGCGTGGATGCGCGAACAACGGCGCCACCACCGCTCCACGTGTCATGGAATTGTTACAGGGAGGTTCCAAAAAAAATGTGTTAGCGCTTATACGAGGCTATCGTTTTTGTGTTTTTTTTTTAATGGGGAAAAGAACGGATCATAATACCGCTGTAACATGACAACGGATGTATGTGTATGGCTTCAAAACGCCATCGTTGTCAACACGTGTCTGGAATCTTGTCCAGGTGCTCTCCAGAGCACGGAGGCCACATTTCTCGTGGTGTTGTTGCAATTTCTCAGAAGTGTTAAAAACATTGTTTTGAAGCGCCCTGTACGTATATATAGACATACATACACACGGTGTTGTGAATGGCGATGATTGTTGAGTAGATTCATTATCTGGCCTGGGCGCGTGAACAACCAAAGGATAACCCACGGTGGCATTTGGTGATGAGACGAAATATTATTATTATAATGATGATGGTGGTGAGACATGATCGTATGATGATATTTTATGATGATGATGACGATGGTGAGATTTTACGATGTTGGTGATGATGATACAGCATCTCGTGACGTTGAATGAACTATCTGGTCGGGCACGCATGGAACTCAACAGGAGAGGAGAGGCCTTTTGGTGGGTTTTTTTTTGCGTGTGTTCAGTTTGTTGTCTATCCTCCCCCGCCCGCACCTCCGATTAACACGATTGGCTACGTACGGTGCGAAAAAGGTTCAACACGCGTACATAAACACGTTTCATTACAACTGCGTTTTGTGGAAAGTTTGCTCCCCCCACCCCCCACCTCCGATTAGCACAGTCGGATAGGTACGGTGCGAAAGAAGTTCAACATACACAAGATCTTGTGGTCATGCTGATGAGATGTTGAGGCAAGATCTGAAAACAATGACAAGATTTGATGATGATGATGATGCTGATGATGATGATGAGATAAGATTTGATGATGATGATGATGATGACGATGATGCTGATGATGAGATAAGTTTTGATGATGATGATGCTGATGATGAGATAAGATTTGATGATGATGATGATGATGATGCTGATGATGAGATAAGATTTGATGATGATGATGCTGATGATGAGATAAGATTTGATGATGATGATGATGATGATGATGCTGATGATGAGATAAGATTTGATGCTAACGAAACAGATCAAACGACGACGACGACGACGATGATGATGATGACGACGATGTTTGTTGACTTTGCTGATGTTTGTTTGTTGTTGTTGAGCGAACCACGTGGTCAGACTCAAAGCGGGAGGAACGGCGCGGTGTTTGTCAACACGAGTCGGCTCTGTGGTTGCGGCGTCACTGCTGCTACGACGCGTCGGCTGGCGGGGGGGGGGGCAGGCAGGTGGGGGGGCAGGGGAGGGGAGTGGGGGCCAGGGGGGGTGGGGGCCATCATCGCCCCCCGCCACCCCCACCACATGCTGATTATTAATTGTGCCGTGCCAGGCGCAAGGTGAGACGTCTCTGTAGGATAGCAGGTATTAGCGATGGGCGAATTTTGCTTTTACGGCCCCCCTTCGTCCCCTTAATAGCAGCTGCCTCCCATTAGCATTTTTTTTTGTGCCTTCGCGTAATTATGCGTGCGTCCGTGAGGCTGTGAGCGAGCGCGGGGTTGTAGGTGCGCTCGCATGCGCGTGCGTGCGCGTGCGTGCGTGTGACGACGCTGTCTGTGGGGTGTGAATGTGCGAGTGCGCTTGGTGTCCGCGTGTCTGTGCGCGTGCGCGCGCGTGTGTGTGTATTATGACTGTAATGTAAGTATACGGTCGGGTGTGTGTATATATTGTAAGAATATAATTGTGTTATTTATATAGTATGTGCGCATCTATATGTGTGTATGCGTGTGCGTGTTTATATATATATGTATATATAGTGAATCTGGTGAGCCGGGTTCGATTCCCGTTCACGGCCAACGCCGGTGACGATTCACTTGAATCGGTCGTGGGCCTCCACTAGGTCGACTCAGCCTCAAATGAGTATCCGGTGCAGTTTGTGAAAATTATCGCCACCGGGGAGACAAAGGCGGCCTTGCGTGGTGCTGGCCACCCACCCCCTCGTGTGCCGTGCCGGCCTTGATAGGTGCTCGCTAACAGCGTGTTGCGTGTGTGTTGTGTGTGTGTGCGCGTATGTGTGTTTGTGTACGTGTTTGTGCTGGGGTAATGAGTATAATGAACTGTATACACGCGTATCGATGTATATGTGGATTCTACATGCACTGGTTCACATGGTCTGTGCCACACGTGGGTACATATATACATACATATACCCGTGTATGTGTGTATGGGTGCATGCGTACGTGCAAAGTGGTGCGTTATGACTGTTGAATTACCTTGACTGCATTAATAGGTGCTCGCTAACAGCACTTGCTCCAACAATGTGTATCTATACGGGCTATATTTGTCTGTTATTATGTATCTATGTACGTGTGTTAGAATGGCTCTGTATATGATGTGGTTATAATCATGTGCATATATGTGAGGGTGTTTTCCCCCGGAGCGCATTTAAGTCCGAGTCGACCTAAGGGAGACCCAGAACAGGTTTCAGATATTCGTCACTGAAGTTGGCCGCGTGAGGGTAATCGAACTCGGGTCGCTGGGTTTGTCATTACTCTACTGCCACTTCCCACACCAGAATGTGTGTACACACACACACCCAACAACAATTGCTATTCCACACGGCGTGGCGGTGACGTCACCACAGCGCTTGTGCCAGGCTAGGTGCACTTTGAGGCTAGCACGTGAAGTGTGGAAGGCTGACTGCAGGCAGGTCACGGGATAGACCCAGGTGTCACTGGTTGACTGAAATGACTGGCAGATGCACCACTAGTGCTCCCCATTCTGCCAACGCGCTGCGTTTTAGTCGCCCTGCGCTCCCTCTCGTTGTTGTGAGCGTCGCTCCTCCGCCCTTTGCTGTTGTTGGAGGGCGACTGCCTCCAACTGCCCGGTAGCAGCGTCCTTCACGAGCCTCCTCCTCCACAGAGGCCCATCTTTACCACCGCTGCTACCAATCATCGGCAAGTCCACTCAGCTCCACGTCCTCCTGTACCACATCACTCCATATCTTCTCCAGCCCGTGCCGCGCCCGTTTAGCCGCTTCTATGCGGCCAAACAGAAGCTGATTGGGCATGCGGTTGGCTGGGCATGCGGGCTACATGACCCAGCCAATGCAGCCTCGCCTGCCGGAGGAGCTCAATGATGGGGACTGTGTCCAGATCTCACAAGGAGCTGGCATATTCTGTGGTTATTTCGGTAAAGTCACGTGGATAGAAAAATCAAATAAAAAAATAATAATAATAATAAAAATTTTTGTATTATTTTTATTTTATTTTTCTATCAACGTGGCTTTACCGAAAAAACCAAAGAATATGAATTCCTGCAGTCACGAAAGTTTTAAGTAAAAATTTAAAAAATCTGTCATTTGTCTGGTTAAACCCAGGATGGATCGTAGGCAGGCCAGCCTAAATGTTGCAAACCTGCGCAGATGTTCCTTTAAAGGGAAAGGGGATCGACGCTTCGCAAATGAAGACGAGAAGACACACACACACGCACGTCACGTCGGCGTTTGTGTCTCCACGGCGAGGTACGGTCACAGCGAACGACAAAGGGCTGTCAATGATCGTCATCATCATCATCGTTATCGTCGTTATTATGACTGCGAGCAAAGCCGAACGCGCTTTGGAGTACAACAGTCTCCTGTCCAGCCCGTCCGCCAGCCAGCCAAACTTTTTTTTTAGATAATATAATTATGATGACTACGATGTTTAGTTAACGCGACGATAACGAGTGTGTGTGTGGGGGGGTGGGGCAGTGTCTGTGAGGTGTGTGTAGTGTGTGTGTGTCTGTTTACCTTGCAGATTAAACACAAGTACTGGTTCATTCACAACAGATAATTTTAAATCTCCGTCGGTCTTTGTTTACAGTCGCTGTTGTGTGTGTGCGGAACTGTGTGTGTGCTGTGTGTGTGAACCTGTGTGTGTGTGTGTGAACCTGTGTGTGTGAACCTGTGTGTGTGAACCTGTGTGTGTGAACCTGTGTGTGTGTGTGAACCTGTGTGTGTGAACCTGTGTGTGTGTGAACCTGTGTGTGTGTGTGTGAACCTGTGTGTGCGTGTGAACCTGTGTGTGTGTGTGTGTGAACCTGTGTGTGTGTGTGTGTGAACCTGTGTGTGTGAACCTGTGTGTGTGTGTGTGAACCTGTGTGTGTGTGTATGTGGGGAGCGGTAGTGTAGTTGTTAGCGCGCTGCGCTACGAACCCGGCCGCCCGAGTTCGATTCCCGCTCACGGCCACCAACACCAGTGACGATTATCTGAACCGGTCCTGAGCCTCCTCTAGGTCGACTCAGCCTCAAATGAGTATCTGGTGCGGTGCGTAAAAACATCGGCACTGGGGGAGACAAAGGCGGCCGGGCGCCGTTCTGGCCACCCACCCCCTCCCTCGTGTGCCGTGCCGGCCTTCATAGGTGCTACTCGCTAACAGCACTTGCCCCAACAGTCTGTTGGGCTATACGGAGGATCTATGCCTTTGTTTTGTGAGCGGTGGCGCAGTGATTAGCGCACTGCGCTTCATAAGACGATCACCCCGAGTTGGATTCCCGATCACGGCCATCGTCACCGACGAAAATCGTCGCGATTCCGGGTCCTGCTTTTAGGTTGGCTCAGCCGTAAATGAGACAAAGGAGGCCGGGTGTGATACCCGCCTTAATAGGTACTCGCTAACAACACTTGGCATACTGATATATTTTTCATGTGTAGGGTGCCTTGATGTGTGTGTGTATATACAATCAGTGCTACGTATGTGGGGTGTGTGTGTGTGTGCATTGCGTGTGGATTGTGTTTCTCGTTAAGTGCGCCTTATGGGATATCTTGTGTCTGTGTGTTGGCCGTGTGTGGTGTGTGTGTGTAGTGTGTGTGTTGGCCGTGTGTGTGTGTGTGTAGTCTGTGTCTTGGCAGTGTGTGGTGTGTGTAGTCTGTGTGTGTGGTGTGTGTAGTCTGTGTGTGTGGTGTGTGTATGAGTGTGCGCGTTTATTTCGTGGGGAGCGCTGCGCTACGAACCCGGCGATCCGGGTTCAATTCCCACTCCCGGCCAACACCAAGTGACGTTTATCTGCACCGGTCCTGTGCCTCCCCTAGGTCGACTCGGCCTCAAATGAGTACCTGGTGCGGTGTGTGTTAACATCGCCACTAGAGAGACAAAGGCGGCCGGACGTGTTTCTGGCCACCCACCCCCTCGTGTGCCGTGCCGGCCTTCATAGGCGCTCGCTAACAGCACTTGCCCCAACAGTCTGTTACAGGCTACACGGGGGATCTTTGCCTTAGTCTTTGTCACGCACCCTTGTCCGTGTGGACATACTGTGCATAAGTGCGCGCGTGTGTATATGGGTGTTCGTGTGCTGTACTATACGTGTGTGTTGTGTGTGTGTGTATACGTGTGTATGTATCATTGTTACGAGTGTATATTTTCTATTCTGTATATATATACACATTTAGTGATGCATAGCCACCCATCCACCCCTCGTGTGCCGTGCCGGCCTTCACATGTGCTCGCTAACATCACTTGCCCCAACAGTCTGTTAAGGTTACACGGGGAATATCTATTTTTTTTCACAATTCTATATAGAGATATTAAAACACATATTTAATCTGTGCATGTGTGCGTGTGTGTATATATACGTAGGCGAGCAGGGAGATCTCGGGGAAAAATATCGCACGAGACGAACGCGAAACCCCGAGCCGCTCGCTAGCGGCGTGGACTCCTTAGCGGAGCGCGTGGAGAGAGCGTGGAGAGAGCGCGGAGAGAGCGCGGAGAGAGCGCGGAGAGAGCGCGGGGAGAGCGCGGAGAGAGCGCGGGGAGAGCGCGGGGAGAGCGCGGGGAGAGCGCGGGGAGAGGGGGGGAGAGGGGGGGAAAGGGGGGGAGAGTGCGGGGAGAGGGGGGGGAGAGCGCGGGGAGAGGGGGGGAGAGGGGGGGAAAGGGGGGGAGAGTGCGGGGAGAGGGGGGGAGAGTGCGGGGAGAGGGGCGGGGGGAGAGAGCGCCGGGAGAGTGTGGCAGAGAGTGGGGGGGGAGAGAGTGCGGGGCTAGGGGGGGGAGAGGGGGGAGAGGGGGGGGAGAGGGGGGAGAGCGGGGGGGGGGAGCGCGGGGAGAGGGGGGGGAGAGAGAGAGGGGGAAAGTGCCGAATGAGTGTGGCGAGTTCGAAGAGGCGCAGAGAGAGGCGCACGGGAGGGCGGGAGAGTACGAAGAGAGAGAGGGAGAGCACGGAGACGTGTTGTAGAGCGGAGAAGAGAGAGCGGAGAGAGAGAGTGCCGGGGAGAGGCAAAGCGAGTGAGAGAAAGAGAGTGGAGAGAGCGAAAAGAGAGAGCGGGGAGAGAGAGCGGAGAGAGTGCGGGAGAGAGACACGGGATCAGGCATCGAGAGGAGAGCGCGACAGAAAGAGAGGGAGAGTGCAGGGAGAGGGTGGAGAGAGTGCAGAGAGAGTGCAGGGAGAGGGTGGAGAGAGTGCAGGGAGTGGGTGGAGAGAGTGCAGGGAGTGGGTGGAGAGAGTTCAGGGAGAGAGTCTAGAGAGGGTGGAGAGCGAGAGAGGGAGAGTGTGAACGTGGAGAGCGCACAACGCGTCATGGATGCGGAGCACGAGTCGTCTTCGTGGCTCCGCCGCTTCTGGTTGCGCAGCTCGGTTGGGCGCTAGGATCACAGCAACCACAACAACAACAACCACAACAACAACAACCGCCACCACCAACCACCTCGTGCTCAACCACCGCGACCATCATCACAACCTCTTCGAGCGCAAAGGTGAACGCAATGGAGCATCCCGCACAGCTTCATAGACCGTCGTCGTCATCATCATCGTCGTCATCATCGTCATCATCGTCATCATCATCGTCGTCATCATAATCGTCATCATCATCATCGTCGTCATCATCAGCGTCGTCGTCATCATCGTCGTCGTCGTTATCATCATCATCGTCGTCATCATCATCATCATCATCGTCATCATCATCGTCGTCGTCATCATTACCGTCGTCGTCATCATCATCGTCGTCATCATCATCGTCGACATCATCATCATCATCATCGTCGTCGTCATCATCATCGTCGTCATCATCATCATCATCATCGTCATCATCATCGTCATCGTCGTCGTCGTCATCGTCATCATCGTCATCGTCATCATCATCATCATCGTCATCATCATCATCGTCATCATTACCGTCGTCATCATTACCGTCGTCGTCATCATCAGCGTCATCACCGTTACATTCGCAATCATCACCACATGTAATGAATCGTCATGTTGCTGTACTCACTACCATCGTGACAATGTCTATAATCAATGTACCACCATCATGGGTGTAATCACGAGTGTCGCTACAATCGATGCCACCATCAATGCCATCGCTGCCGTGGTCACCAATGTCGTCACATCTGCAATCGCTACCACCACCACCACCAGCTTCATCGCCCTCAAGATCACCACCACCTTCATCTCGCTCCCTCTCTTCCAAATCATAACTACCACCACCACAACCTTCCCCGCTATTATCACCACCACCACCACCATCATCAACAACATCCACCACCACCAACAACCACCCCCACCACCTTGCTTCTCGCCGCCAACGGGTTCTGGTCTGGCCGAATCGAGCCTCGAGTGGCGTTTCGGGCGATCGTGGTGGGAGTGGTGGTGGTGGTCGTGGTGGAGTGGTGGTGATAGTGTGATGGTGGTGGTGGTAGTGTGATGGTGGTGGAGTGGTGGTGGTGGTCGTGGTGGAGTGGTGGTCGTGGTGGAGTGAGGTGGTGGTCGTGGTGGTGGTGTGATGGTGGTGTTGGTGGTGTGATGGTGGTGGGCTGGTGGTGGTGATGGTGGTGGTGTGATGGTGGTGGTGTGATGGTGGTGGTGGTGGGGTGGTAGTGGTATGATGGTAGTGGTGATGGTGGTGGTGGGGTGGTGGTGATGATGTGATGGTGGTGGTGGTGATGGTGGTGGTGTGATGGTGGTGGTGGTGGTGTGGTTATCCGTGAATTATTATTATGCAGATTATAAGACGCACTCACTTTACCCCCCCTCCACCTCACAGATGTAAAACAAAAGTGTGGGGGGGGGGCGGTTGCAACTTAGAATCCGGTACTTTAAAACTAATTTGTGACGTCAACAACAACAACAACAACCTCGACGCATTCGTCAACAACACTGTGGCCCTAAACGGAATATATATACAAATAGGCGACGTTTCAGGCAACGGTCCTTCTCCATGGCACATAGTCAAACAAACAAAAAAAACACTCACACTCGTCAACGCAATTTGTGTCCAAATGAATGTGGCAAGAGCATCTTTGACAGCGAGTCTTGAGACTCGCGGTTTTCCTGGAAGAAGCAAACGCGCGATGATGGTGGTGATGTTGATGGTGGTGATGGTGGTGATGGTGGTGATGTTGATAGTGGTGATGGTGGTGATGGTGGTGATGTTGATGGTGGTGATGGTGGTGATGATAGTGATGGTGGTGATGTTGATGGTGGTGATGTTGATGGTGGTGATGGTGGTGATGTTGATGGTGGTGATGTTGATGGTGGTGATGGTGGTGATGTTGATGGTGGTGATGGTGATGGTGGTGATGTTGATGGTGGTGATGTTGATGGTGGTGGTGATGTTGATGGTGGTGATGTTGATGGTGGTGATGGTGGTGATGTTGATGGTGGTGATGGTGGTGATGTTGATGGAGGTGATGGTGGTGATGTTGATGGTGGTGATGTTGATGGTGGTGATGGTGGTGATGTTGATGGTGGTGATGTTGATGGTGGTGATGTTGATGGTGGTGATGTTAATGGTGGTGGTGATGTTGATGATGGTGGTGATGTTGATGATGGTGGTGATGTTGATGATGATGAACATCGCTCCGTGTGATGTATTATACAGTTTATACTGTACGGCTAATTGTCCTTTGCGCGGCAGGGGTGTGTGTGTCACTACGGATACGATTGTATCCCAGTGCCCACGTGGATATATTTGTTTAGTTTAAACGATTTAACCACATTCATACCGCTGTATATATTTGTTTTGCATTAACGCGTGTGTGTGTGTGTGTCTCGAGTTGACGATTATCTGAACCGGTCCTGGGCCTCCCCCAAGTCGACTCAGCCTCAAATGAGTACCTGGTGCGATGTGTCAACATCGCCACTGGGGAGACAAAGGCGGCCGGGCGTGGTGTTGACCACCCACCCCCATCGTGCGCCGTGCGGGCCGTTCATAGGTGCTGCTCGCTCACAGCACTTGCCCCTACAGTCTGTCGAAAGGCTACACGGGGGATCTTTGTCTTTTGTCTCGAGGTACACATGCGTATCCTGCATG
>NC_136307.1:4250289-4264949 GCF_964198595.1 Lampetra fluviatilis
TGTGAGTGTTGTGTATGTTGTGTGTGTGTGATGTATGTGTTGTGTGGGTGTGTGTGTGGTGTGTGTGTGTGGTGTGTGTGGGGTGGGTGTGTGTGTAGTGTGTGGTGTGTGTGTGGCGTGGGTGGGTGGGTGTGTTGTGTGTCTGTGTGTGTTGTGGTGTGTGTGTTGTGTGGGTGTGTGTGTTGTGTGTGTGTTGTGTGGTGTGTTGTGTGTGCTGTGCGTGTTGTGTGTGTGTGTGTTGTGTGTGGTGTGTATGGTGTGTGTTGTGTGGGTGCCTGTGTAGTGTGTGTTGTCGTGTGTGTGTTGTGTGTGAGGTTCTCAGTCATTCGCTGCTTCCGCTGCTCACGACGCCACCGATGCGGCAGCTGCCGTTCCTGTCTCGGGTGAAACGGAATCTTACGTTCGTGCCGCGAACCGGTAAAAACCGGTTTTGTAAACCGGTTTTTCATTTATGTTCGTGCCGCGAACCGGTGAAACCCGGTTTTCCATGCGGTTACCGGTAACGTCGAGGGGCAGTGGCTAACCGATCGCTCCACCGCCATGGAAGTTCCATTCATTTCCCCGTTACAACGCAATGCGGCAGGCTTGTGTTTAGTGCTCGATTCATTTTATGTAGGATTTTGTACTTAAAAAACGGTTGAAACCGATTTTAAAAAAAACTGGTTTTCTATGCAGTTACCGGTAATGCACGAACATTTGTTTTTACTAAAAAAACAAGACAAAGATCCCCCGTATAGCCTCCCCTGTATAGCCTGCAAGTGCTGTTAGCGAGCACATATGAAGGCCGGCACGGCACACGAGGGGGTGGGTGGCCAACACCACGCCCGGCCGCCTTTGTCTCTCCGGTGGCGATGTTTTTGCACACCACACCAGGTACTCATTTGAGGCTGAGTCGACCTAGGGGAGGCCCAGGACCTGTTCAAATGAACGTCAGGGGTGTCGGCAGGTTCGTAGCGCAGACCGCTAACCACTAACCCCCCCCCCCCCACGCTACGAACCCAGAGACCCGAGTTCGATTCCCGCTCACAGCAAACACCAGTGACGATTATCTGAAACGGTCCTGGGCCTCCCCTAGGTGGACTCAGCCTCAAATGAGTAGCTGGTGCGGTGTGTGAACATCATCACTGGGGAGACAAAGGCGGCCGGGCGTGGAATTGGCCAACGTTTTCGGCCTTAATAGGCGCTCGCAAACAGCGCTGTTACGGGTGATATTTGCACATGTGTGTGCCAGTATGTGTGTATAAGTGTACGTACGTGTGCTTGTACATACAGTCTGTGTCTGTGTGTATCTGTGTGTATGTGTGTGTGTAATGGAAAATATTTGTTTGTGTGTATAATATCAAATAATACAATCACGCCTGATGATAATGAAATGTGTGTATATATACACGCGCCTATAAATAAACACGTACTCTACATAACAAACCCGCGCGCGTGCGTGCGCGTGTCACTGTGTCGGGGGAGCGGTGGCGCAGTGGTTAGCGCACTGCACTACGATCCCGGCGGGCCCAAGTTCGATTCCCGCCCACGTCTACCAACACTGGTGACGAATATCCTCGTAGTGTCCTGCCCCCCACTCCCCTGTGTCCACTCAACATTAAATGAGTACCTGGTCCTGCTGGAGAGACAAAGGCGGCCGGGCATGGAGTTTGCCACCTAGCCCCCTCTGCCTTCATAGCGGCGCTAGCTAATACTGCACTTGCCCCAACAGTCCGTTAAAGGCTATGCGGGGGATCTTTGTCTCTGTGCGTAAGTCGCAAGTCTTCATCAACAGATCACACACACACATTACACACACACGCGTAACCTGTACTCGTGTTGTGTGTATCTTCGTGTGTATTTGTAAGTTCACACACACACACATATATTATACACACACGCGCGCGTTTGTGTATCAAACACACACACACACAAATACACAGAGACAAAGATACCCCATCTAGCCTCGAACAGACTGTTGGGGCAAGTGCTGTATTACGGCACGCGCGGGGGAGTGGGGTGGGTGGCCAACACCACGCCCGGCCGCCTTTGTCTCCCCAGTGCTGATTATTTTTGTGTACACACCGCACATACACGAGACGGAGCAGAAAAACGGTTCAGATATTCGCTTCAACACACGCACACACACACACGTGTGCATGTATAACATACACACGCACACACGCGTGTGCATGTATAACATACACACGCACACACGCGTGTGCATGTATAACATACACACGCGTGTGTGTGTGTGTGCACTTTAAAGGTACTTGCGTATGTAATACATACGCACGAGTGTATGTGCGTGCACGGACACACGTACATACACTCGCGCGCGTGTATGTCCACGTGTGTGTGTGTGTACACATACACGTGTATATATATGTGTGTACAGACACGTGTATATGTGTGTGTAGTTGTGTACCATCACATACACGTGTGTGTGTGTGTACATGTGTGTATATATATGTGTGTGTGTACACACACGTGTGTATATGTGTGTGTGTGTGTACACGTGTGTGTATATATATGTGTGTGTACACACACGTGTGTATATGTGTATGTGTGTGTACACGTGTGTGTATATATATGTGTGTGTACACACACGTGTGTATATGTGTGTGTGTGTACACACGCGTGTATATATGTGTGTGTATATATGTGTGTGTACACGCACGTGTGTATGTGTGTATATGTGTGTGTGTGTACACGCACGTGTGTATGTGTGTATATGTGTGTGTGTGTAAACGTGTGTATGTGTGTGTACACACACGTGTATGTGTGTGTGTGTGTACGCAACACAACTTGCTTCCTCCCTATTGGTCGCGGCGCGAACAGGGGTCGCGCGCGGTGGGGGGGGGGCAAGGAGTGGGAGGGGCGGGGCTAGGCGGGGGTGGGGGGGGGTAGCCCCGCCCCTCAGGTGCATCCCCCCCCCTCCCGCTTGTGGAGGGGAGGGAGGGAGGGAGAGTTACAAAGCGGGGTTGGGAAGACGAGGAGGAGGAGAGAGTGAGAGAGTAACTCTCTCTCTCTCTCTCGTGGTGCTGGTGGTGCTGGTGGGGGGAGTTGTGGTGGACGAGAGGGGAGGGTGGGAGGGAGTGGAGGATGTAGACTTGTGGGGGTGGCGAGAGGGGAGGGGTGAGAGAGGGGGGGGGATAGAGGGGAGGGGGGCGAGAGGGGAGGGGGGAGGTTTCGCGTTCAGTCGCTGTTGGCTCCTGCCGCGCTCTCACCTCTCTGCGCTCGCCTCTCCTCCTCCGCCTCCTTCCTCCTCCTCGTCGCCTTTCCCCGTCGGCAACCACCGCCGCCGCCGTGACCCCGTCTCGCGCCGCGTCTCACCGCACCTCCTCCACCTCCTCCACCTCCTCCACCTCCTCCTCCTCCACAGCAGCGTGGACATGCTGGACATGGGCGATCAGCGCGCAGAGAGGAAGGCCGGACCCAAGACGACGTCCTTCACCATCGACAGCCTCCTGCCCGAGACGGTCCAACACTCGCTACCGCCGCCCCCCTTATTGCACCACCAAAACCACAACCACCACCACCATCACCACCACCACCAGCACCACCACCAGCAGCAGCAGCAACAACAGCAGCATCACCACCAGCACCATAGGCCGCTAAGTAGCAGCGGTCGACTGTCCGCCGTGGATATCGCCGCACAGCAGCAACAACAGCAGCAGCAGCAGCAGCCGTCATTCCGGGTGATCTCCGCTGCGCGCGAACCGATCGTGAATGTCGACGGTGTGAGCAGCGGCAACAGCAGCGGCAGCAGCAGCAGCAGTAGCCGCCCGGGCAGTCCGGAGACGGGGAGGCGGGTCGACTCGAAGCCAGCGACGGGAGGAGGCGCCGCCGCGCACGGCGAGGAAGCGAGGCCGCGTAGCCCGGAGCGCAAAGGCTCCGTGGAGAAGGACATCGGTGTAGCTGTCCCAACAGCAGCAGCGGCAGCAACAGCAGCAGCAGCAGCGGGGGCTGTCGGTAGCGGAGGAGGCGAGACGGGCAAAGACGGCGAGAAGAAGAACGGCAAGTACGAGAAGCCTCCGTTCAGCTACAACGCGCTCATCATGATGGCCATCCGGCAGAGTCCCGAGAAACGGCTCACGCTCAACGGCATCTACGAGTTCATCATGACCAACTTCCCCTACTACCGCGAGAACAAGCAGGGCTGGCAGAACTCGATCCGGCACAACCTGAGCCTCAACAAGTGCTTCGTGAAGGTGCCGCGCCACTACGACGACCCGGGCAAGGGCAACTACTGGATGCTCGATCCGTCGAGCGACGATGTCTTCATCGGGGGCACCACCGGCAAACTGCGTCGGCGTTCCACCACGTCGCGGGGCAAGCTCGCCTTCAAGCGGGGCGCACGCTTCGCCCCTGCTGCCTTCGCGTTCATGGAGCGCGGCAGCTCGCTGTACTGGCCCGTATCGCCGTTCCTCTCGCTCCACCACCACCACCATCACGCTCAGCAGCAGCAGCAGCACCACCACGCGCACCAGCCGCAGCACCATCACCACCACCACCACGCGCACCACCAGCAGCACCATCACGCGCAGCAGCATCACCATCACATCGTCGCGGGAGGTGGTGGCGGCGGTGGTGGTGGTGGCGTCGGAGGAGGAGGAGGGGTTGTCGGCGGTGCTGCAGCTGCTGCGTCGGCGCTCAGCTACGCGTGCGCCGCTTCGCCCTACACCGCCGGCCACCACCACCACCACCACTCGGCAGCGGCCGCCGCTGCCGCTGCCGCCTACGGCTCCGTTCTCTCCCAGAGCTCCCTGGGCGGCGGGGGAGGCGCGGGCGGGGGTGGAGTAGGCGGAGGGTCGTCGGGCACGGCGGGTGGATCCGGAGCGGGCAGCCTGACCGTGGAGAGGTTGGTGGGTGGCGACCTGCAGCCCTACGCGTCCCACCACCTCTCGGCGGCCGCGGCCCTGGCCGCCTCCGTCCCGTGCGCCACGGCTGCCGCGGCCGCTGCGGCTGCGGCGGCGGCCGCGGGAGGGCCCTACGGGGCCCTGGGCCCGTGTTCGGTCGGCCTTCTCGCCGCCGGGCAGGGCGGCTACTTCTTCCCGCACATGGGCGCCGCGGCTGCAGCAGCGGCAGCCGCGGCCGCTGCTGCGGCAGCCGCGGGCGGAGGAGGCGGTGGTGGAGGAGGAGGTGGTGGGTCGAGCACTCAGGGAATCATCCAAGGTGCCGGCTCGCCCCCACTGTCGCAGTCGAGCCCGCACTCTGGCGGGTTGATCCCCGGCTGCGAGGTGCTGAGAGGGCCGCTGTCTTCGTTTCACGCGGGACTGCCCGGTGGACTGGCGGGCTATTTCGCGCAACATCAGACGGCACATTCAGCCAACAGTCTCTTACACTGACGGTGGTGGTGGTGATGATGGTGGCGATGATGGTGATGATGGTGGTGATGGTGAATGTTGCTTCACCACTCCCCCCCCCAACTCCCCACCAAATTCACCCGCAATGTCTGCGTCCTTCCACCTCGTCCGTCATCATCATCGTCGGCAGATCTCACCGTTCGCCCACCTCCCCCCCCCACCCCCACGTGTGCTCCTGTAAGTTCGTATTTTGTACAATATACTATATATAAATACGTCAGTCGTCTATTTTGTTTGTAATATGTTTCTTTAACTTGTGTTGTTGATCAATATTCGATGCCATGCAGTTTTATTTGTGAACACTCTTAAACGGGGGAACGAAACGAGGGAAATGAGACTTGAGCATAAAAAGAAATCGTCAAGCTGCGAAATCCACTCGTTCACTGACGCGTTCATTCACACACTGACGCACTCGTAGACTAACAAACTCACTCACAGACTCACAGACTCACTCAGACTCACTCACAGACTCACTCAGACTCACTCAGACTCACAAACTCACTCATAGACTAACAAACTCACTCACAGACTCACAAACTCACAGACTCACTCACAGACTCACAGACTCACTCACAGACTCACAGACTCACTCAGACTCACAAACTCACTCATAGACTAACAAACTCACTCACAGACTCACAAACTCACAGACTCACTCACAGACTCACTCACAGACTCACAGACTCACTCAGACTCACAAACTCACTCATAGACTAACAAACTCACTCACAGACTCACAAACTCACAGACTCACTCACAGACTCACTCACAGACTCACAGACTCACAGACTCACAGACTCACTCAGACTCACAAACTCACTCAAAGACTCACACACTCACAAACCCACGCATAGAATCAAACTCACTTGGACTCTCACAGACTCACAAAACCACTCACAGACTTAAACTCACTCAGACTCACAGACCGACCCACAGAACCAAAAACTAACTCGCTCACAGACTCACTCACAGACTCGCACCGATTCTCAAACCGACTAATTCACGGGCTTAACTCACTCGCTCACAGAGACGTGGACTCACGAAGGATTGACAATTGCCTAAATCTGTCCCGTGTCGCCATTGAAGTGTTGTAGGAAATTGTATATGATTTACCGTCTTATATTTGTCATTCCGTGTTTTCCCAAGTCTCTTAGCGAATATATTATAAATATATTATTGTTAATATTATTGTTATTATATTAAACACGTTACCGGATGGAAATGTACGCATGTGTACAAATGTAAGTGCAATTCAACCTCTCCCTATCCCACGCTCCCCATATAACTCTTTGTGTACATGTATGCACGCACGCACACACACACACACACTAATACACAGCAAACACACATACACACACGCGCATGCTATAACACGCGTGCACACCATATACAGACAGATCCCTCGTATCGTTCCAACACGCAGCATACACACTTACACCCCCCCCCCCCGCCAAACATACATACACAAGCCAATACACCTAAGAAATAAACACACGCACATCATCTAAAATACAAGTATATCCGGTGTACAAAGACACACACACACACGCCGATATACAACAACGAAATATAAATACACACGCACCTTAAATACCGATACAAAGACAAAGATTTCTCGTATAATTCTAGATTTGAAGCTTTCGTGACTGCAAGGATTCATATTGTGTTTTTTTCGGTAAAGTCACGTAGGTAAAAAATTAAAATTAATAAAAGTAAAGTAAAATAAAAAATCACGACGTTTCGGAGGCAACACAAGCTTCCGTCTGCAGGTGGAACCGTCACAGCACGATTGCTGTTTACGTGACTTTACCGAAAAAACTAAGAATATTTCCCTATAAACATCGCAGACTGTTGGGGCAAGTGCTGTTAGCGAGCACCTGTGAAAGGCCGTAAGGCTGCACGTGTGGGGTGTGTGGCCAACACCACACACACACACACCACACATCACTCAACTACAGCCCATGCGTACGTACACGATAACCACACGATGAAACACACACACACAAACAACACACTCACACACTAACAGTGCAAGCCTAAACACACGCTTGTTACACCACACACACCACTCCACAGACAAGCCCGTTCATATACAACGGCACAGGCGTACACGCCAAGCACACACAATACGCATCTGCTGCAGACGCAATAAATATATAACGCACATATATATAATAACACAATTCACACAACTACGCACACCTAAATAGACACTCAATAATACGAACAATCGCGCACCATGCATAGGCTACAGCGCGTACACACATATACATTGCAGACACTAACTACATATATATATACCATACACACAATATACATATGACACAAAGCACATGTTTACACGCTAAATGTATGCATACACGAACGCATGTATATACACTAAAGAGGCATCGCACACAGTAAGCACTCGTGAAAATGCTTTCGGTACACAGCACACACGCGAAACACAAAATACACGAACACAATATACACACGATAAAATAACACGCACACAACACCTGCACATGCACACCCTACACACACACACTGAACGCACACACGCAATGCACGAAATATACATACACAACACACGAAGCACATGCACAAACAGGCACACACACAAACATGTATACACACACACGACACACGCTGTACACACATACTGCACACACACAACGCACACACTAAATACATAACATATACACAAACACAACACCCTAACACAAACGCACACACCGAATACACACACACATGCACAATATGCACGCACATAACACCGAAACACACACACGCGTACACACATATATGCACACCACCATAAATACACAAACTACACATACATCATATAGACCTACACAACACACTAACACACGCGTACACACATATATACAGTATAAACCACAGTAAACATTAAATAAACAGAAACTGCACACAATTAACACACACACATAAACACAATACACACCGACACAACACCCTGACACACACACCCTGACAGGCACAAGTATAAATTACCGTAAATACACACATATATCTATAACCCACCGTAAGAATATACTGCGCGCACACACACAATACCCCAACACGCATACACACACACAGGACTGCTATGTAAATATGAGATTACGACGGTCACGTGGCGGTCTAGGTGACAATGATGATGATGCGTGATGAGGATTTTGACAGATTTCGCTTCTGAGCAAAGAAATCAAAAATTCCGTCGACGATTATCACGACTCGTGCCAACGTCATTGGCGTCGTTATCATGATTAACTTATTGTAATCATCGCAAAGACAATGACAAGATATTGTTTTTAAACTTACACGGGCACGGTCAAACATGTGTGGGAGGCTTATCTTAAAATCGTAAGATCTATCGTTAATATAATAATGATTATTATATATTTTTAAAAAACGTACAAGTTTATATTCGGCCTAAGAAATTCTCAATGCGGTGTTTATTTGCGATGCGGAGAAAATTGTACGTTGTGGAATTTGGTCACAATGCGCTCGGGTTGAAACTGCTGCAGAAATTAATGAGATTTTAATTTCAGCTTTGCAGGTGGGGAGATGGGGTCGAGGGGGGGCTGCAGAAGTTGGAATGGGGGGAGGGAGGGTCTCATATTTTGTTTAAATGCGGATAAGTGACATCAACTTGAACCAAATTAAATAACGAGCAAAAAAATCCGTATCAAGTCATTGGTGGAAATTCCACATTCCTATGGCTGGGGCGGGGGAGCCGTTTTCGGGTAGGGTGGGGGGGTCTGTTCGTAGGACAACAACCACCACTTGATTTCCTCGCGTAGTGGTACCAATTTTATGGCCCTGGAGAGATGGTGAGGATGATGGGCTAATTCATTTACCACCAACTCGCATTTCTCGCAGTCCTTTCGATGAATGTGAGCCGCTCGCTCTACTGCTGGACGGTTATAAAATAACGGCTCTCGTTAAAATGTCGTGCTGATAATGATGATGATCTTGACATTCTATTAGAGATGCTTTTTTTAAACATCGCATGAATCTGTTACCGCTGCAATGAATGAAAATGAAATTAACGATGATAACTGTCGTCTAACCCCCAGCTACTGCTGCTGTTAGCATCATCATTCGGTGAACGACATCAACGACTAGGATGCTGATAATGATAACAATGACGACAATGATTACGTTAATGATGGTGATGATAACGACGATCGTGACAATAGAGCTGATGATGATAACAATGATGACGACGGTGATAATGACGATGAAAGTGACGGTGATGATTATGACGGTGTCGATTATGACGATGGTGGTGGTGATGATGTTGACGACGTTGATGATGGAGGCACGGTTCGATCCGCGATGAAGGTCGATGTAGATATTGTACATGCGCAAGGACAGCGTCGCGGAACGGCCTTCGACGATTCTGTTGTTGATGCGACACCCATCCCGTCCCCTCGCGAGACACACACACACACACAGAGACACACACACACAGAGACACACACACACACAGAGACACACACACACAGAGACACACCACCCCACTAACAATTGCTGGTTTATATGATTTTATATGACGATGATGCTGATGACAACAACAACAATAATTACTTGTTAGTATTATTGTTCAATACAATGCAAAAGCGGATTTTAAAAAAGAAACGGTACAAAATATGATTGCAACATCAGCGACAACAACAAGAACCATAAAATAAACTGAAGCAGGCCGACAATTTACCCGCGTGATGATTTATTTACGGTCATGGTTATGATCAAAGAAGATCAATTAAACAAATATAAAGATTGCCCGTATAGTCTCAACGGGCTGTTGGGGCAAGTGCTGTTAGCGAGCACCTGGGAAGGCCGGCACGGCACATGAGGGGGCGGGTGGCCAAGCACCACGCCCGGCCGCCTTTGTCTCCCCGGTGGCGATGTTTACTGTTCGTTTAAAGGCCGAGTAGACCTAGGCAGGACCGGTCGTTCAGGTATAATCGTCGCTTGGTTTTTTTTATTTAGTGGTGGTGGTTGGTGGTGGTGGTAGTTGGTGGTTGGTGGTGGTGGTGGTGTTGGTGGTGGTTGGTGGTGGTGGTAGTTGGTGGTTGGTGGTGGTGGTGGTGTTGGTGGTGGTTGGTGGTGGTTGGTGGTGGTGGTTCGTGGTGGTTGGTTGGTGGTGGTGGTTGGTGGTGGTGGTTGGTGGTGGTTGGTGGTGGTGGTTGGTGGTGGTGGTTGGTGGTGGTGGTTGGTGGTGGTGGTTGGTGGTGGTGGTGGTTCGTGGTGGTTGGTTGGTGGTGGTGGTTGGTGGTGGTGGTTGGTGGTGGTGGTTGGTGGTGGTGGTTGGTGGTGGTGGTTGGTGGTTGCCGTGAGCGGGAATCGAACTCGGTTCGCCGGCCTCGGTAGTGCAGCGATGACCGGATCCCAAAAAAAAACTCCACCACAGTTCGCGAACCGGTAACCGATTTCAGTAGAATGTCACCAAATCGAATGGCAACCGACCTATTCGTGAATGAACTTCGTTGTTTTTTGTTGTTTGTTAAACGGCAGCGCCGGGGAGATGGAATTGAACCGGTAACCTCTGAGTTGTATGCGTTCCACTGTTCGGACTCACAATGATAGCTGTTGTTGTTTTCCTTACATTTCAATGTTTTATTCCCCCCTTCACATTGTAGCGCTCGTCAGACAGACACAGGCAGTACAGTATACACAAAAGTGCGGTAAAACCGGTTACGGCATTTTGTTTAAACCGGTTTTTCCCCTCACGCGGTTTCCCGCGAATTCGCTTTCATGCTGCATGCATGATTTTACAAGCAACCGTAACTTATAATAATATTAATAATAATAATTTGGAGGATACGGCGATGAAAGCGGTGTCATTGTGTCGACATCGACTGAGCGCGTTGCGTGTCGGGGACTTTGACGCGCGGCCGAATGGCCGAGGAAGGCCCCCCTCGTGGTGAGACGATGATTTTTGAGTGGCGTCAAAAAAAAAACCCTCGAGAAACAAAAAAAAACTCCGCAATGTTTACGATTAACAAAGACAAAAACCGACTCATCGAATCGCCAGTTACCCACCACACCGCCTCGCCCCGCCCACTAAGAGAAAGACAAAGATCCCCCGTGTCGCCTTCACAGACTGTTGGGGCAAGTGCCGTTAGCGAGCGCCTACGAAGGCCGGAACAGCACACGAGGGGGTGGGTGGGGCAGCACCAAACACCGCAACAGGTACTCATTTGAGGCTGAGTCGACCTAGGGGAGGCCCAGGACCGGTTAAAATAATTGTCATCGCGGGTGTTGGTGGCCGTGAGCGGGAATCGAACTCGGGTCGCCGGGTTCGTAGCGCAGCGTGGCGCTAACCGCAGCACCACCGCTCCTCACCATCACCACCTCCGCGCGCGTTTCGCGACAGGTTATAAAACACCGATCCTGAACATACATAACACTGTGTGTGTGTATATATAATATCATACATATATACGACATGTTTTAACACTAATCTCCGCAGCACGTGACAACACCATGCGCAATCGACATGTACGGTGTTGGAAGATTGCCAATCCACTGCTGGATGAAACTCGTCTTTCTCCAACCACCTCCACGCCGTGCCGATCGTGGGGTGGCTGTGGCTGTGTGGAGTGGGTCACTGGGACGATACTGCAACTACGCCGGTCGGTGCGGCGTTGCGTTGTTTTGCGAGAGAGTCAACGGATTTCGCCGCAGTCTGAGTAGCGCCTCGTTTTTAGTTCGCTCTCCGCTCGCCACTCACGGGTCGCGCGGAGCAGCCAACGACGGCCGCGCGTGGCATTGCGAGATCTGTTGGAGTCGGAGGAGGAGGAGGACGGGGGGAGATCGGGGAGGGAGTCGTGCGCACAATGCGCGACGAGACGACCTCGTGCGCGCATCGTGTCATCGCGATGAGCAACGTGATGGGGGGGGGGGTTCAACACCGGTGGCGTGGAGTCTCGCCGAGACGAATTTGTGGAGGGGTTTTTATTTTTCTCTTTAGGTCGTACAATTTGGGTCGATACCGGTGTAATCGTATAATTGTGTTTTTTTTAATCTGGGACTCGGTTCGTTGACGATCTCTAATGATAGCGGGTATTGTATACATATATATGTGTGTGGTGAATCATGTGTGTGTGTGAGTGAGTTGATGTCGGCATTCATCGGTGCTCGCTGACGGCACTTGCCCCAACAGTCTGTTCGTGATATGGGGGATGTCTCTGTGTTTGTGTTTTAGCTGTGCCGGGTGCTATGCACAAAACACAAAGACACAGATCCCCCGTATAGCCTCAACACGCTGTTGGGGCAAGTGCTGCTAGCGAGCATATATGAAGACCGGCACGGCACACGAGGGGGTGGGTGGCCAGCACCACGCCCGGACGCCTTTGTCTCCCCAGTGGCGATGTTTTTACACACCGCACCAGGTACTCATGTGAGGCTGAGTCGACCACACGAACACACTATATATAAACAATGGAGGCGACGTTTCGGGCAATAGACCATCTTGCATAGCACCGTGAACGAGCGGGTTTGCGCGACTACATAATTTTCATTTCAGGGCATTATTATTAAATCCAACAGGACATTAATTATGCTGCGTCCCAGTAAATTATATAAGCACACACAGTTGTGTACATCTGCGTGCAGTATTAATTGCATAGAGTATACGTCAGATGCCTGTTGTGTGTGTCTGTGTGTACACGCATGTATATTCGCGTGTGTGCACGTGTGCGTACCAGGCTTGCTAATTATCGTTAGAGAAGAGAAATAATTAATACAATCGCATTTCATTTTAGCTTGCAAAAAAACTAATTTAATTGAATATCGCGTCTCATTTTATTTTCAAACCTTGATCACCCATCCAACATGGACCGGCGTGGTGAAGTATGGTCCACAAAATTCCATACATCGTGCAGCATTGCGTAATGCGCTATGTAATGCAAGTTTTCTTTTGTGTGTTGGAATGTTGCAGATTTCCGACGAAGACATTTGTGTGTGTGTGCTTGCTTGTGTGTGTGTGCATATATATTACCGCTCACGGCCACGAATACCAGTGACGATTATCCTAACCGCTCCCGGAGCCTCCCTTAGGTCGACTCAGCCACAAATTAGTACCCGGTACGTAAACATCGCCGCCGGGGATACAAAGGCCTCCGGGCGTGGTGCTGGCCACCCATCTCCCTCGTGTGCCGTTCCGGCCTTCATAGGTGCTCGCTAGCAGCACTTGCCCCAACAGTCTGTGGAGGCTATACGGGAAGGAGGAGATGGGGGGTCTTTGTCTTTATCTGTATGAGTTTACAAGTCAATTACATTTTTCTAATTTTTCTTACACAAATTCCAACAGTCACCATTGATGTATACAACTGACAGAACGCACGCACACAACGAGATGTTTCACCCTCCCAACGAGCACCTTTATTATTGTCAATGGATAATAATATATATATTTTTTAAACAACAACAACAACAACAACGTAATAATAATCTTAATTATAGACTAAACTTGCCATAGCCTTGTACGTAAATAGTGTCTCTCTCTGTCTCTCTCCCGCCCGATAATTGTGCAACCGATCATACATCGGCGACGGTAACATCGAAAACATCTCAGAGATCGAATCTCCGTTGCCAACGATCGTAGCGTGAATATCCATCGTCTGCATTTCGTGAGCGTGCAATCAGCGCCAATTGACACTGATTCAATGTATCGATCACGACGATCGCTTTCGACTCTCACGAAAGGGGCACAAATGATCATTTATTGACATTCGAGGCTATTATTTTATGTTCGCATGGTGTTATATATATAGAGGGTATATATTTATACGTATACGTGCGCGTGTGTGTATGCGGTAGAGTGGAGTGGTTAGCGCGCTGCGCTACGAACCCGGCGACTCGAGATCGATTCCCACTCACGGCCAACACCGGCGGCGATTATCTGAACCGGTCCTGGGCCTCCCGTAGAACGACTCAGCCTCAAATGAGTACCTGGTGTGTACACATCGCCACTGGTGGGAGACAAAGGCGAGCGGGAGTGGTGTTGGCCGTCCACCCCGATCGGCTTTCTATTGATGCTTACTCGCTAATAGCACTTGCCCCAACATCCTTTGTAGGCTATCCGGGGGGCCTTTGTCTTTGTGTTTCTCCCCCCCCCCCCCCGTCGTCGTCATTGTTAACGTCTTGTCGTTGTCATTCGTGTATAGTATAAATATATATATAAAACGATAATTTAAAAATCGTGTAAATATATCGTCATCATCATTTTTTTTATAATCATCGTCTAAATAATCACCATCGTCTAAATCATAATTTTAATCATAATCGTCTACATCATCATCGTCATAATTATATTAC
>NC_136307.1:4265149-4307649 GCF_964198595.1 Lampetra fluviatilis
GTAGTGACTTCAAGCGGCATCGCAGAGAGTGCATCACGGGTAGAACCCCCCCGTGAGAATTGTTTAATTTTATTATGTTTTATTTTTATTATTTTATTACTTCCCTTCTACGTGACTTTACCGAAAAAACCAAGAAGAAGAACCCCCCCGGTTAGCCGCACATTCACAGCGCGACATCGAGCGCACCCAACACGCACACACAGAGGGACGAGGCGAGGCAAAGCCGCTCTCTCCGTGGACTGTGCGACGACGATTGACCGCCGCTGCTGCTTTAGGTGTTACGTTCAAATATTGACGGAATAATTGTCCGTTCGTCGTTCACCCATTCATTAAATCGTCCATTTATTCACTCGTCCATTTATTCACTCGTCCATCCATTCACTCGTCCATTCATTCACTCGTTGGCCGGAACGGAACACGATTCAATCGGCGGTTCCGTGCGCGGCTTCTTTAGCGCCGAGAGCGGCTTCAGTGGTGCAGCGGAGCGTGGCGTGGCGGTGCGTGTTTGTGCCGAACTTCTTTCGCGCCGTACGTAACGCCAACCGCGCTAATCAGCCGTGGTCAATCAACTGCTGGATTTTTTTTTCTTTTGAAGGGCCTCCTCCTCCCAAAGCCGCCGCCGCCTCCGCCTCTCGCAATCCTCGCTGTGTAGCGAGCAATCCATGCCGGGCTCTGGGAAAACGTGGGGGTCTGGGTCCCATCGTCATCATCATCATCATCGTCGTCGCTCCATCTCTCCCTCGGGTGGTCCCTCAATCTCTGACGCGATCCATTTGTCATCGCTCCGCTGTGACGTTTGACCTCCTCCTCCTATCCATCACCGTCTGCTGCTGCTACTGCTGCTGCTGTGTGTATATCTACCACACTGCATATATACACGCAATAATGATTTGAGACGTAGCGTAAGCCTAAACTCTAACACGTAAGCGCATAGAAATCGCTAAGATGACCGGGTCCATTTTAAGATGCACTGTATTATATATATTTATCTGCCCTATAAATATAGCACAATTCCCAAATGCGGCAACACACGCACATATATTTATCTATCTCTGCGGGTTTTAGATATATGTGCATATTCCTGTATACACCACCACACGTAGGGAAATATATAAATAGTACGGTGGGGGTAGAGCGGTGGTGCAGCGGTTAGCGCTCTGCGTGATATGAACCCGGCCAACCTGAGTTCGACTCCTGAGCTCACGACTTAAGTGGCGATGGGCACCTTAAAACATTGGTGCTGGGAATCCACCACCACGCCACCCACTGACCAGCGTGGTGAAGTATGGTCAAACAATCCTCACGACCGCCACGGCGGCAGGGTGGGGGTGGGGGGAGGGGAGGCGTTCATCCAGCAGTGGATTGGCAAAGGGGTTGTTAGAGAATAATTAAATCATGATAATTGTTGTCGTCGTGTGTGTGTGGTGGTGGTGTAGCGGTTAGCGCGCTGCGCTACGAACTTGGCGACCCGGGTTACGATTCCCGCTCTACGGCCAAATATAGTTTTCTGAACCGTCCTGGGCCTCCCCTAGGTCGACTCAGCCTCAAATCAGTACGATGTTTACACATCGCACTAGGGAGACAAAGGCGGCCGGGCGTGGTGTTGGCCACCCGTGTGCCGTGCCGGCTTCATAGGTGTTCACTAACAGCACTTGCCCCTACAGTCTGTTAAGGCTACAACGGGGGGGATCTTTGTGCTTGTGTGTGTGTTTACGCAGTCAAACACAAGCGTGGTGTCGTATGCGGAATATCACGGGCTGCGATACCCTCATGGAATCATCGATTCGCGGTGATGATATCGATTCGGGTCTCATCGGGCGTGTGAACATCGCAACGCGTCCGTGCGGGCCCGCTGCCGTTGCACGAGCTTCGTCGGCACATCGGAGTCTCAGGGCCGCTCGGTTTTACAGCACAAAGCGACGATTTCGCGCTTTGTATCTCAACGCATTTGGAAGGGGAGGTGGCAGCTGTCCCTGTGCGGCGACAAAAAGGTGACTTGAGCACGCTGGCCACGCGTTTGGGTCATTCGTCTGTCACAGCAAAGGGGGGCTGGCGATGATTGCTGTTACTACTGCTGCTGTGTGACTAATTGGCGGTAGTAAAAATATGTTTGCAAATTTGGATCACGATGCCGGTACACTAAACGATGTTTTATTTATTCATTTTAGCCACGGAGCTGTATAGCTCTGTTCTCAGAAGCGACCTGGCTTATCGGCACGTGGAAATGTATCGCAGCAAACGCGCGATGTTGATTCTAAACGTGGAGGAGAACGCGGGGAAAAATCCACACGGGGAGAGAGACACGCAGACTCCACATCTACAGCAGCAGGCGTCAGGGTCGGGATCGAACTTACCTCCTCCCGTATACCCGGCGAGGTTAGTTGACAGCGAGTCGCCACTGTACTCGCTTCTGCGGACCTCGTCCATCGAGAGTGAAGCGGACTCCGCTTATTTGACGGCTAATACTGCAAGCCACGTGACCCACAGCCACAATAGACTGCTAAGGTCATAACAGCCGAAAGAAAAATAATTTGATCGAATTATTATCGTCAGAATATGTATGTATATACAGCGGACGGTGCGTTCCATTCCCGCTCACAGCAACACAGGTGACGATCATCTGAAGCAATCCTGGGCCTCCCTAGGTCGACTCAGCCTCGAATGAGTATCTGGCTAACGTCACCTATGATTAGTACTACATGTTTTTTTTTTCATCTGAAGGCTACGCAGAGTTAATGGCGTTTGCGTTGAGTATTTGCGTTGTATTTTTCGATTTAAAGCTTTCGTGACTGCAGGGATTCATCTTCTTGGTTCTTTTGGTAAAGTCACGTAGAAGGGAAGTAATAAAATAATAAAATAAAACATAATAATATAATTCTCACGACGTTTTGGCTACAACGCAAGCAGCCGTCTTTAGGTGAGAACTTTCTTGGTCGTCGTGAGAATTATTTTATTTTATTATGTTTTATTTTTATTATTTTATTACTTCCCTTTTGCGTGACTTTACCGAAAGAAACAAGAAGATATTTGCGTTGTTTTTTTATTGCTACAATTCATGACAGACGACGTTCGCAGGAGATTTGCTGACGATGTAGCCAATACCCTCCCCCGTCCGATAATAAAGTTTGCCGTAATAGTATTCGCAGCCAGTGTGGTGAAGTATGCGCAACCACCCCCCCTCCCCCGACGCCCCAAATCCACACAGATATCACAGAAACCCCGTTTAAAAGACTGTTGGGGCAAGTGCTGTACGCGAGCACATTCGAAGGCCGGCACGGCACACGAGAGGGTGGGTGGCCAGCATGACGCCCGGCCGCCTTTGTCTCTCCAGCGGCGAAGTTGACCGTCTTGCACGACCAGGTACTCAGCCGAGGCTGAGTCGACCGAGGTTGAGGAGACCGAGAGGACCGGCTCAGGTCATCGTCACTGGCGCTGGGTCGTGGCCGCGAGCGGGAATCGAACTCGAGGTCGCCGGGGGTCGTAGCGCAGCGCAGACAGTTGCCCGATGGATCCTCGTAGCAAAAGTAGCTACTACACATGTAGAGCTACTACACACGTTAGTAGCGCCTACATGTGCAGTAACGCTACATGTGTAGTAGCTACTCCATATGTAGTAGCTACTACATGTGTGGTAGCTATATGTGTAGTAGCTACATGTGTAGTAGCTACACGTGTAGTAGCTACACGTGTAGCAGCTACATGTGTAGTAACGCTACATGTGTAGTAGCTACTCCATATGTAGTAGCTACTCCATATGTAGTAGCTACTCCATATGTAGTAGCTGCATGTGTAGTAGCTACATGTGTAGTAGCTACTACACGTGTAGTAGCTACTACATATGTAGTAGCTTACTTATGTAGTAGCTACGGGCCCCGCACTTTCAAGGGCCCCGCGCTAAATGCTTTCAAGCTATCAATTCCGGTTCAGTGATTCTGCACTTGCTTTATTACTATAGTACTATACCGCCTTCAACTTTTATGAACGACCGGGTGTTTAAGGTTAGCGATTTTGTCGTATTATCTGTTTGTATAGCAAATGAAAAAATACAATTACTTTACTATGCAAGCTAAACATTTAAGTGTTTTAACATGTACGTTTTTTTGTTTAATTTAGGGCCGTTTGTAACACATGCTACAGGCCCCGCACAAGCTGAATCCGTCACTGAGGCGTTAGCGCTAACCGCTGCACCACCGCTCCCCAAGTACAGAAACAAGTCCGTCTCTTCAATCACTCGCGAACTCCAGAGGGCCAATAACCCACACACAGTGGTTGTTGTTGTGGTGTTGTTGTGGTTGTTGTTGTGGTTGTTGTTGTTGTTCGTGCGGTCGGTCGGTGTTTGTTTTTGTGTTGTTGTTGTTGTTATTGTGATGATGGCGGTGGTGGTGGGTCGTGGTGGTGATGGTGTTTTGTTGCTATTTATTTATATTCAGCTCCGTGTGTTGTTGTTTTCCATCCCCCGTCGCCTGGGACTCGTTCGCCGCGTTTTTAAAATACACCACTCCCCACGGCCGTACAAACCATTCACCCGCGTGGTGAAGTATGGTCAAACAACCCCCCATGACCCACATGGCCGGGCAGGGGGGGGGCTTTAATCCAACAGTGGATTGACCGATTGCTTTCTCATACCATCATGCCTACAACATCCACCGCCCCCTCCCGCAAGCACGTCCACAACAACTACGACGATCAATCACCGATTGGCACTGCCCCCCCTGCCACCCCCGACGTGACGGGAGACTTCGACTGCGTGCATCGCCCAACAACCGCATCGGCGTCACCTCCTAGCGACATCGCAGCCATCATCGCCATCCCCAATCACCCGCCACTCCGACCATCAACCCTCCTCCTCCTCGTCTTTCCTCCATCACATCACGATTGTGTGGGGAGCGGTGGTGCATCGGTTAGCGCGGCCTGCGATTCAACAAGACAAACAAACAAAAAAAACCCGCTGGTCAATACAGTTCGTTTCCCGGTATCGAACATCGGCCCACGGTGAACGATACATTATATTATATATTGTATACAATGTGTGTATTTCGCACATTATTGTCTATTTATATTTTACATTCTATACGTGGCATCTTTTTTCCCCACCCTCCTTCACCAAACGCGCATTGACCATCGTGGCGAAGCTGACATCCCGAGGTATACAATTATTATTGTTATATTATTATTATTGTTGTTGATACATCTTGCTGTGTCATCATCTCACCATCACCTCTACCAATTTTCGACCTCCTATCATCCACCACCACAACCGCCACCACGCACCCATCCATCATCAGGTCCAATCAAACACCACCCGCACACCATCACCCCTCATTATCACCTCCCATCGTTACCTTCCACCCCCATCACCACCACGAGGCTCGATCGTCACAGCCTCCCTCGCCATCACGAATCATCCCGCCATCACCCCCCCCCCGCTCACGCCACTGATTGAGCCGTGTGGGTGAGGATCACGGAGCGGTGGCGCAGTGATTAGCACGCCGCGCTCCGAATCCCACAGCCCTCCTGAATTGAACATTCGTACCCTGCATCCACCCCCCCCCCCACCCTCGTCAATGTCAGCACAAGGGAGACAAAGGCGGCCGGGCATGGTGCTCAACTTGAGCAGGTGCTCGCTATTAAGCCGCAGAGGTAATTGTTGACACAGCCGCGTAAAGACAAAGATGTCCCGGGTAGCCCTGAACATACGAGGGCAATTGCTGTTAAGGCCGGCACGGCACGCACGAGGTAGCCAGGACCGCCTTTGTCTCCCCAGTGCTGATGATGATGATGATAAAACGGCGCGCCCGGCTCACATTTTAAGGCTGAGTCGACCTAGGGGAGGCCTATGACCGGTTCAGGTATCACTCGCCGCTGGTGTGCGCCGTGTCCGGGAATCAAACTGCGGTGGCCTAGGGTTCGTAGCGCAATGCGCTAACCACTGCGCCGCCTCTCCCCACCACTCACAGTCGCTGTCCCTTGCCAGAAAAACATGGAATTTCCACGGAATCTATCTATATATTTTTTCGAATATATATTTATAAAAAAAAATTAAATGTTCTCTCGTTTATCTGTCTCCGCGTCCGCTCGGATGTTTTTTTTTATACTTTCTCCGTCTTGAGTTTAATTTAATTTTTAATCCAAGTCGCGACTCGGGTCATTAGCGAACGAGTCAATTAAGACGTCGTGGAGAGTAATGGCTCGTGTCATGGAGACGTTGGGAGCTCGCGGCGAGAGAGAGAGAGAGCGGGAGAGAGGGAGGGAGGGAGGGGGAGTGAGCGCCTCTATTTGAAATTCTGTCCGTGCTGTTATCAAACAAAACATCCGCGCTGAACAATCTCAGCGAGGTGGCGGTGATCCGGCTCATCTCACTCACCCGCCCGCTCACCCGCCCGCTCACCCACTCGCCCACTCACCCGCCCACTCACCCTCCCGCCCTCCCGCCCGCTCACCCACTCGCCCACTCACCCACCCGCTCACTCACCCGCTCATCCACTCACCCGCCCGATCGACCACTCATCCACCGGCTCACCCACCCACCCATACACTCACCCACCCACCCACTCAAACACCCACCCACCCACTCACCCACACACTCACCCACCCACCCACCCACTCACCCACTCACCCACCCATACACTGACCCACCCACCCACTCACCCACCCATACACTCACCCACCCACTCACCCACCCACCCACCCACTCACCCACCCATCCACTCACCCACCCACCCACTCACCCACACACCCACCCACTCACCCACACACCACCCACCCACTCACCCACCCACTCACCCACCCACTCACCCACCCACCCACCCACCCACCTCACCCACCCATACACTCACCCACCCACCCACCCACTCACCCACCCATCCACTCACCCACCCACCCACTCACCCACACACCCACCCACTCACCCACCCATACACTCACCCACCCACCCACTCACCCACCCACCCACCCACTCACCCACCCATACACTCACCCACCCACCCACCCACTCACCCACCCATCCACTCACCCACCCACCCACTCACCCACACACCCACCCACTCACCCACACACCACCCACCCACTCACCCACCCACTCACCCACCCACTCACCCACCCACGCCCGCGCCCCGTGAGGACGGATTGGGTTGCGTGCAAACGGTCTGTGGAGAGCGGTGGCGCAGCGGTTAGCGCACTGAGCGACGAACCCAGTGACCTGAATTCTATTCTGGGCCACGGCTAACATCAGTAGCGAGCATCGGCAACGGGGAAACATGTTTTTCATGGTGCTGGCCACATCACCTCTTCGAGCGCCTGTCTGGAACCCTTAATAGGTGCGCGATTAAACCAGCACTCGGCCCTGCAGTCGCTGCATTAGGCGACGCGCACCGACTCACGGACATGGAATTGCCCCCGGCAAACCAGTGGAGGTCAAGTTAGCGAGCACCTATTAAGGCCCGCGTGGCCAGAACCACGTCCGATCCCCCGCCCGCCCGCCTTTGCGTCCCCAGCGTTAATGGGAAGGCCCTGACGATGCCTGCTGCTGTACATTCGGAGTCTGCGCCTCTGTCTCTCCCCGTGGAGATGTTAACTACCTCGCCTAGTATGCAGTAAATCGTAGGTTCGTTCCCGGACCCTGATGATGCCTGCTGCTGTATATTTGGAGTTTGAGTGTCTCTCTCTCATCATCATCACGGTGGCTAGGAGATGTTGACTACCTCGCCTGGTGTGCAGGAGGTCGTGGGTTCGATCCCGACCCTGACGATGCCTGCTGCTGTATATTTGGAGTTTGCGTGTTATTTCTCTCCCCGTGGTCACGTGGATTTTTCTCCGGTCCCTCCGGTTTTTCTCTCCATACTAAGAATCAACATGCGCTTAGATAATTATTTGGCCGCTATATAAATGTTCACGTGACAAGCCACTTCGTTGAGCTATCATTTGTGAGAGCCAGGTCGCTTCTGAAAAATAGCTGCATAGCTCAGTGAGGCCTTACCTGGTCAAATAACTAACACGTTTAGAGAGTTTACATCTGAGAAAAAGAGCTTTATAGCTCATCAGATTTCTCCAGTATAAATACAAATTCTGATACCCCGGCTCGCCAGGAGACGGCGGCGCAGCAAAAAAAAATGCGACTCGATCTGTTCCTTCTGTATGGGATCGAGCGTTGCCCCCTCGCACGCGTTAGTTTTCTTCACACACACGCGTACACACTCACACGTGTACACACTCACACGTGTACACACACACATGTGTACACGCTCACACGCGTACACACACACGTGTACACACTCACGCGTGTAGACACTCACACGTGTACACACTCACATGTGTACACACACACGTGTACACACGCACGTGTACACACACCCACCCACGTGTACACGCTCTCACGTGTAAACACTCACACACACGTGTACAGACACACACGTGTACACACCCACGTGTACATACACCCACCCACGTGTACACGCTCTCACGTGTACACACTCACACACACGTGTACACACACACACGTGTACACACACACCCACCCACGTGTACACGCTCTGACAGAGTGCGTCTCAAGCGATCACATCTCACAAACAGGCACAGCAACGGGCGTCTTCAAATTTGTCAACTCGCTCCGAAGTCGCGTCTCGCAAGGAAAGGTAAAGGTGGGTGGGGGGGGGGCCTTTGCACCCCCACCCACCCCCCACAACCCCCCCCCCACCCCTCCGTGTCTCTATATTTAAACGAATCCTCACGCGGGGTGGGGGGGGGGTGTGGCAGACGCAGCCACCCAGGACTCAATTACCCACGACCCTCGCCCACGCGCGTCCCCCCCGGGCAAGCGCGGCCGACTCTCGAGATGGACGGAGTCGCCGCGCCGCGCACGGAGAGAGGAGATCAGGGAGAGACAGAGAGACAGAGAGAGACAGAGAGAGACATACAGAGAGAGATGGAGAGAGGAGATCAGGGAGAGACAGAGAGAGACGGAGAGAGATAGAGAGACAGAGACAGAGAGACAGAGAGAGACGGAGAGACAGACAGAGAGAGAGGGAGAGATACAGAGACGGACAGAGAGACAGAAAGACAGAGAGAGACAGAGAGACAGACAGAGAGAGACAGAGAGAGAGACAGAGAGACAGAGAGACAGAGAGAGACAGACAGAGAGAGATGGAGAGAGAGAGACAGAGACAGACAGAGAGAGACGGAGAGAAACAGAGACGGACAGAGAGACAGACAGAGACAGAGAGAGACAGAGAGAGACGGACAGAGAGACAGAGACAGAGACCGAGACAGAGAGAGGAGATCAGAGAGAGACAGACAGAAAGAGACGGAGAGAGAGAGAGACAGAGACAGACAGAGACAGACAGAGAGAGACGGAGAGACAGAGAGGAGAGACGCGGGGGGGGGGGTGGATCGGTCGCTAAAAAAGGCGCAGCCCCTGAAATTGCCGCTGGACTCACCCCGCTGCCGGCGGGAAATTAGCGCTGTGGTCCGCTCGGGCAAGCGGATCGGTGTGAACTTTGAGAGTCAGTGGGTGGGGGGTGAACCCGATGCGTCACGGTGGGCAGAGGCGGTGGTGGGGGGGTGGTGGGGGGTGGTGGTAGGGGTGGGAGCAGAGGGTCTGTGTGTGGGGGGGGGGGTTAGGTAACTCGTCATACCCGGTGTGTCCACTGCTGCCCCAGGAGATGGGATCGAACCGTCGAACCTCTGGGTTGCCGGTCCGGCCACACGCTATTACTGCCGCTGCTGAGCATTTTTATTCGAGCGGCGAACCGTTTAAAACCGGTTTCCCCTCGCCTCCGCCCTATGCGGTAGTGAGTTCGTGTTGAGTATCACGGTCAACATCAGAGGTGGCATCACATTCGGAGCGGTTCTGATCTTCCCCCTCTTACGTCGGCTCGGCTGTAAACAAAGAGCTGGTGAGCAGGGACCGGAGCGGGAGAGACAAAGACGGTCCGAGCAGCGTGTTTAGTGTGTGGTCTCACACCCCCCCCCCCACTCCACCCCCACAAGGGGCAAGATATACTAATTAGGGTTTTTCCCCTTTATTTTCTGGCGACAAAACTGACACCTTTTGCAAGGAATCATGCTTACATTAACCACAATACTTGCAGTCAAATGCAAACAAAAAAAAGTGCGCCTTTTGGCGTCATCTGGTCGAACACCATATGAGACTAGGCTCCAAAGAAAGCTGTCTCTGGTGTGGACCAATCAGTTTCAAAGACAATGCATACATTATCAGAGTATTGGTTTTTTTTGCATTTGACTGCAAGTATTGTGGTTAATATAAGCATGATTCCTTGCAAAAGATGTCCGTTTTGTTGCCAGAAAAAAGGGTAAAACCCCTATTAGTATATTTTGGTACTGGCAAAGGAGGTCCCATGATGAAGGGGCAAGATGTTGGGAGGTTGACACACACAGACACGAAGATAAAGATCCCCCGTATAGCCTTAATAGACTGTAGGGGCAAGTGCTGTTAGCGAGCACCCATAAAGGCCGGCACGGCACACGAGGGGGTAGGGATGGCCAGCATCACGCCCGTCCGCCTTTGTCTCTCTACTGTCTACACTTGAGGCCGAGTCGACCTAGGGGACCGGCTCAGAGTCACTCATTCACTCACACACTCACACACACACTCACTCACACACTCACACTCCCACACCCTCTCACACACTCACACTCCCACACCCTCTCACACACTCCCACACTCTCTCTCCCACACTCACACACTCACACCTTTCCGCGCACAATGGCGACACTGGAGGTGGAGGAGGAGGGGGAGGACGAGATGGAGGAGGGAGGGAGGGAGGAGGAGTTAAACGACTCCATCAGCTCCCACGAGCCAGAGATTCACCCAGCATTGCCCACCCTTCCTCCTGAACAAAAGCAACATCAGCATCTTCATCATCACCGCTCCTCTTCCACCCCAACCCCCACCCCGCCCCCCCCTAATCGCTGTTGTCGTGGTGGTCGTATCCCGTGCCCTCGCTGTGATATTTTCTCTCCGAGCCCGAGTTGAATTGCGCGGTCTCCACGGATTAAACATTTCACGGGCACTGCAGGAGCCACGAGATCGGGTGTTAAATACCTGCCCGTGTTTAACACCGCGCCGTGTTAAACACCGCGCCGTGTTAAACACCGGTGTTAAATACGTGCCCGTATTCACTCATTCACCTACTCAACCAACCATCACGCTGCTGGTAACAGCAATACAACAACTGGCATTCGCCCCCCTAAGTGGCGATGACTTCGGCGCTTGTGCCAGGCTAGGTGCACTTTGAAGCCACGGGAGGTGTCGAAGGCTCGCCCACAGGTCACGTGGGACAAACACCTCGCGGGTGCCGTGTTTTCACTCTCGCACCGGGGACTCATTTGAGGCTGAGTCGACCTAAGGGAGGCCCCGGGACCGGTTCAGATATTCGTAGCACACTAATCACTGCCCCACCGCTCCCCGCACACGCACTCATGCATAGAACACGCACAACCACTGACGACACCAAGCTCACACACAACAACACACAACAACACACAACAACACACAACAACACACAACAACACACAACAACACACAACAACACACAACAACACACAACACGTAGATTTGCCTGCCCAAGTGCTGATGGTTACGCACCGCATCAGGTACTCATTTAACACGACAAATATCGAGTCAACCACGTAAAACAAACACAGATCCCCCGTGTAGCCTCCAACAGGCTGTTGAGGCAAGTGCTGTTCGCGAGCACCTATAAAGGCCGGCACTGCACACGAGGGGGTAGGGATGGCCAGCATCACGCCCGTCCGCCTTTGTCTCCCCAGTGACGATGTTTACACACCGCACCAGGTACTCATTTGAGGCTGAGTCGACCGAGGGGGAGGCCCAGGACCGGTTCAGATAATCGTCTCTGGTGTTGGTGGCCGTGAGCGGGAATCGAACCCGGGTCGCCGGGTTCGTAGTGCAGCGCGCTAACCACTACACCACCGCTCCCCATTACTAATGAGCCAAGAATGTTTGTTTGTGTGTCACGCGTGTGACGTCACTCCACGTCGACCAGCCCCCCTCATTAATAATCGTGTACGAGTGACGTCACTCCGCATGGAGCACCCCCCCCCCCCCACATTAATAATTATGATCGGGTGACGTCACTCCACATCGAACAGCTCCCCCTCATTAATAATCATGACCAGGTGACGTTCTCCAAATGGACCCCCCCCCCTCATTAATAATCATGAGCGGGTGACGTCACTCCACATGGGGGGGGGGCGAGGCGCCTCCTCCCCCCTCCTCGGCGTCAACTCACAACCCTCACTACACAGGCAGAACCCTCACGTCACGTGGTCTCCGTCACGCTGTTGTTGAGACATCAAAGTAAAAAGGACGTCGTGATGAACAAGGGATTATAACCTTAAAATGAAACAAGTCTGTGTCACCGTGCCCTTACAAATTGCACACGAATGGATGCAATGCATATATTACGTCGCGGTCTGATTTTCGCTTTAAAGTTTCAGATTTACTAAAATACGCCCGTCCTTGGACGGGCGATAGGCTAGTACATAATACAAAGACAAAGATCCCCCGTGTAGCCTTAACAGACTGTTGGGGCAAGCACACACGCACACACACGCACGCTGTACACAACATCACTATAAATAGGCCGGAATTTACGAACCATGTTCGGTGATTCATCACCGGTGAGGAGCGAGGAGGCAACGCAAGGCATTTAAATGCAACACGAGTAAATGATGCCACCTCGTAACACTGTGATTAGTAGAGGACCGCAGAGCTTGGGTGGGTGGGATTAGGCGCAATGGATGTTGCTGCTGCTGCTGCTTTCCCGCTCGTCTGTGGTACCTACGTGCGCTCGCTGCGAGAGAGAGGACGACTCGGAGAGAGATGGGGGGAGGGGGACTCAGAGAGATAAAATAATTCAAAGAGAGAGGACTACTCGGAAAGAGAGAGAGATGGGGCGACTCAGAGAGAGAGAATGACCCAGAGAGAGAGAGAATGACTCAGAGAGAGAGGACGACTCAGAGAGAGAGAGAATGACCCAGAAAGAAAGGACGACTTAGAGATAGAGATGGGCGCGACTCTGAGAGAGAGCTGGGGGCGACTCAGAGAGAGATGACCCAGAGAGAGAGAATGACCCAGAGAGAGAGAATGACTCAGAGAGAGAGGACGACTCAGAGAGAGAGAGAATGACCCAGAAAGAAAGGACGACTTAGAGATAGAGATGGGCGCGACTCTGAGAGAGAGCTGGGGGCGACTCAGAGAGAGATGACCCAGAGAGAGAGAACGACTTAGAGAGAGAGAGGACGACTCAGAGAGAGAGAGAGAAAGATGGGGGGCGATTCAGATTCGCAAGGAGGAAGAACCACAGACGCGGACGGGGGAACAAAGCAGCAGAAGCAGCCGCCCCACGATACTGGCGTCAAATTCCACTCCCACACAAGCTCTGCGATCCTCCACATATGAAGGATGTCACCGGCCAACGAATGAGCGGGTGACGTCACTCACGCGCGCAAGGGAGCTACACTATATTCTTAGGTTTTTTCGGTAAAGTCACGTAGGTAAAACAAAAAAATTTTACTTAATAAAAGTAAAATAAAAATAAAATAAAAAAATAAAAATCACGACGTTTCGGAGGCAACACAAGCTTCCGTCTTCAGGTGGGACCGTCACAGCACGATAGCTAGCCTCCAAAACGTCGTGATTTTTATTTTATTTTTATTTTATTTTTATTTTACTTTTATAAGAAAAAAAATTTACCTACGTGACTTTACCGACAAAACCTAACAATATGAATCCTTGCAGTCACGAAAGCTTCAAATCTAGAGCTACACTATATCCCGCACGAAGAGGATGGAACGGGTGGAGTCCACGTTTGTGTCGCTGTACGCACCGAGGGTAGAAGGGAGTTTTATAGCGCGTGAGTGTGCCGTGGTGATCCATCAAACCTCGCCGCTGCCTCCACAGGAGCTGCATTGCAGGCAGCGACGTGCATCATCACAGCCACGACGGCCCGGCGAAATGATCACGAGGATGAAGAAGCAACATCAAAATTACAATCATCATCATCGCCATCATTAATTGTGAGTTTGGTTCTAGAAGTGTCTCGCTTAGTCTGACATCCGTCATTGTCATCATCGTCGACAATGAGATATCCACTGCTGGATGAATACATCTCTCAGCCGTCGGCACCCAGCGCTTGTACACGACCTGATCTCGTCGCTCCATTTCCACCTTGGCCGTCCTCCGGTGCATGCACACACGTGCATCGTCATCTGGTCATGCGTGTCCCCGGTCATCCTCGTAGCAGCAGAGGCTTTTGGCTGCTCGCCATCGAACAAAGAGGGTCACGGCATCGCACGGCGCTTCCAGACGCGCTTCTGCGGCCGTCTGGAACGCTCTCTTCCTTCCGATGTTAGGAAGCCGCTGGGAGCTACGCCACTTTTAAATTCACCTCTGTTGAAAACCAATTTCTTTAGAGCTGCTTTTTGTGTTTAGTTTGTTGTCCTTCCCCCGCACCTCCGAGTAGCGCGGTTGGCTACGTACGGTGCGAAAGAAGTTAAACGTACACATTCATTCAATCATTGGGTAGACGCGGATGCAGCTGTAGACGGACTTGACAGACGGCAGATAAGACAGCCTCGGCGAGCGGTCGGCAACCAAATTAACGATACGAGACATTTATTTTTTGCAACTCGTTGAAATAAATTGACGGCCACGAAACAGGTCCTCTCAGAGCCACACGCGGCTCCGCAGCCGCGCGTTCTGCCGACCGCTCGCCTAGACGGACACGCACGGAGCCAGAGGCGGGTAAACACACGGGGCACGCAGACATTGAGCCGCAGAGCAAACGTGCACAAGAACGACTGGACAGAGGTACAACTCTACAGCAAAGTGGACCGATTTGGGTGGACAGCTACACGGCTGTGGGACAGACTTTGACGGAAAGCGGATTGAGATTTCGAGGAGCGGACGTTCCAGATAGACAGGCGGGCAGAGATCCGGCTGCCGAGATCGACAGCCGGGGCGACGAATTTACGTTGAACTTCTTTCGCGCCGTACGTAGCCAACCGCGCCACATCTGAGCACGCGCGTTGCGCGGCGAGTACTCCAGCCGGCGAGGAGTCAGCGAGGGCTGCACAGCCGACACGCGCGTGTTAGGCTGCTCTGGACAGACAGACTTTAGGCAGACGGGAAGGCGGAGACAGACTGGCTGTCTGCTCACAGGCCTCCCGGGACGCTGTTCCCCGTCCTTATCCTGCTGCTGCTGCTCCCCCCTATTCCCCGCCGCTGAACTGCGTCCTTATCTTCTCTCTTTATCTTACAACATGTTGCAATGGACAGACGCGTTGGGCACGGCCAATATTTCCACACACACACAGAGATGTTTGTGTGTGTGGCTATACGGGGGGGGGGGGGCTTTGTCCCCCTCCCCCACCCCCGAGACAAGGCTGTGGGGAGCGGTGGTGCAGCGGTTAGCGCTATGCTGCGCTACGAACCCGGCGGCCCGAGTTCGATTCCCGCTCAAGGCCAACACCCAGTGGCGGTTAATTTGAGCCGGTCCTGGGCCTCCCCTAGGTCGACTCAACCTCAAATGAGAATCTAGTGCGCAGTGTGTAAACATCGCCACTGGGGGAGACAAAGGCGGTCGGGCGTGGTGCTGGCCACCCAGCCCCTCGTGTGCCGTTCCGGCCTTGACAGGTGTCGCTCGCTAACAGCACTTGCCCCTACAGTCTGTTGAGGCTATACGGGGGGGATCTTTGTCTTGTGTCTAACAGCCCCTGTCGGGGGCAAGTGCTGCGAGCGAGGTTGTGGTCGTGATTTTGAAGGGCGATTTCGATTCCCGCTCACGGTGACGGATTATATACATCGGTGCTAGGTCCACTCAGCCTAAAGTGAGTATCTAGTGCGATGTGTCATCAGCGCAACGAGGGAGACAAAGGCGGCCTGGGCGTGCGTGGTGCTGGCCACCCACCCACACACCCCATTTGTGTGCGGTGCAGGCCGTCATGGCTGCTAGTGGCGAACAGCACTTGCCCCAATAGTCTAAGGATTTTATGCGTGGGTCGTGCGATTTAAAAAAAGAAATCAACACTCGTGAAAGAAAAACGCAATATGATAGACGACGTTTCGGGCACATGGCCGATAAGAGGTTCGCGCGAATGTGCTACGGCGAAGGGCCATTGCCCGAAACGTCGCCGGTATGTCTATTTGCGTGAGCCGCGAATACGCAGCGCGAAATCGCTCAAAACACCGAACCCGCATCATGAGGCGAGTTGTAAGCGGTGTGAGTAACGCGATCAATCGGCAGGCAATATTTATCTATCCCCTTCATATATTCATGTATCGACACGTTCATTTAAAAAAAAACACGTGCTTTTCTTTGCATCCCATCAGCCAGACAAACGGCGTTCTCGGAGTGGAATTGTGCTGCCACGTGACCGATGATTCCGCTCTGCCCGATCAGTCTCGAACGCGGCACCGGGAATTGCTTTTATTGGCGCCACGGGGGCTATAGGAGATGTTCACTACCTCGCCTGATATGCAGGAGGTTCGTGTGAGTCGGTCCCGACCCTGTTCATCCCTCCGCGGTCGTGTGGATTTTTCTCCGGCTCCTGCAGTGTTTCCCTTGGCTGCTGTGCATTGCCACTCGATTCGACACTTTCGTTGAGCCATCGTCGTTAGTGACCGGTCGCGACTGAAACAAAAAAGAGCTGTATCGCTCAAGTTCAAGTTCATTTATTAGGTATAGCCCTGTGAGCCATTCGGCTCTTGCATCGGGTGCAACCGCAACAAACAAAAAACAAAAACACGAACAAAAAACATCTTGAAGTGAATATGTGACTGAGTGCAAACAGAAAATCCAAGAAAAGACAGCAAAATATTCCAGAAAAAAATCACCGTACACCAACGCTGTGTGCAAACATCCCAGTGGGATGCAAGTCAAACAACCAACAACACCAACCACAAGACAACTTAGATTAAGGCCATCAGTCAGTGGGCCTTACCTGGGAAAATAAAATAAAAAATGCAGTTTAAATGGTGTAATATCGGCACCCCCACGCCTCCAATGTTGACAACAAACACACGACTAAGACTAAAACAATACAGGGCACAGCAATATATCGGATTAGCGTGGATAGGCGTACCGCATATAACCCAGCGGTAGTGTCTTGGGCCGACGACGGACAATTCGCGCAACCCGACTCTCACGGCTGGGGATGTGCGGGGAGGGACTCGAACGAGACCCGGGAGACAACGAGGCGAGGGGTGACTCACGCCACTGCCATCTCCTAGCCTACAGCACCTGGCAAGCCTCCTCGTGGAGGACTCCCAATGCAGGTTTCTAACCCGGCTCAACAATCATCACCTCTAGATTTGAAGCTTTCGTGACTGCAAGGATTCATATTCTTATGGTTTTTTCGGTAAAGTCACCGCTCCCCACGACACTGTATAGTTGACACACTCACTTTTATTAATTTTAATTTTCAAATTTTAATTTTAAATTTTTACCTACGTGACTTTTACCGAAAAAACCTAAGAATACAATCATCACCTCGGCGTATTCCGAGAATCTGCGAAGGCACACCCAGCGACCGGTTTCGGATGATGAAGATAATCGCCTCGTTGGTGGCCGTGAGCGGGGGATCGAACTCGGGTGGGCCGTGTTCGTAGGGCAGTGCAGCGCTAACCACAGCGCCACCGCTCCCCACACATATAAACGCGGCGTTGTATATAAAACACACAACACGAATATATATGCACACACACACGCGCAAAGACATACTGCACACACACGCACACGCACGCACACAATTAAATACCTACAATACAGAGATAACCACGGGAATAATTCACATCATAGGCGACGTTCCGGGCAATGGTCCTACTTCGGAGCGCGCATGGGTTCAGAGGGGTAGAGCGAGTGTGCTGCGTCGCCTTTGTCATGTATTTGTTTTCGTCTCCTCTTCAAATCCGCACTGTGCTGTTCATGACGATTTGTGTTGAGCGTCAGCACCGCATCACCGCTGCCCACAATGTGCCGGTTTCATTCAAAAACAAAGACAAAGATCCCCCGTGTAGCCCGAACAGACTGTAGGGACAAGTGCTATGAGCGAGCAGCAGTCTATGAAGGCCGGCACGGCACACGATCGGAGATGGTTGGCCAACACCGCGCCCGGCCGCCTTTGTCTCCCCAGTGATGATATTTACACAGCGCACCAAGTACTCGTTTGAGGCTGAGTCGACCTAGGGGAGGGCCAGGACCGGTTCAGATAATCGTCACTGGGTGTTGGCCGTGAGCGGTAATCGAACTCGGGTCGCCGGGTTCGTAGTGCAGCGTAGCGCTAACCGCTGCACCACCGCTCCCCACGACACTGTATAGTTGACACACGCACACACACAGGTACACGTGGGTTTGTTCACATTCGCGCGTTAACACGCGTCAGTGTATAGGGACGCGCATGAACTGTTGCTGTGTTTATGTTTTTGTTTGTACCTATTGTGAGTGTCGTAGTAATAATAATAACAACAACAAATAAAAACGTTCGGCCCTTTGTTCAACCCACTGCTGCATTGAAGGCCTCCCCACGCGTTCAGCTACGGGGGGCTGTTTGACCATACTTCACCACCCTGGTCAGCGCAGGCTTGGGGGGATTAGTCGGTTAGCCAGGGATCGGTGTCGGATATCACTCGGCCCTCGGTAACATCGGTGAGCCGTGACCGGGGAGTCGAACTCAGGTTGTCGGGTTCACATTGTAGTGCGCTAACCACGGCGCCACCGCTCCTCCACTGGGTCGTATACCTATGTGTGTGTGCGCGCGTGTTTGGCACGTAACACGAATCTGTGTGTATTTGTTTCTACACGTATGTGAATGTGTGTGTGTGTACGTGTACTGCTGCACAGCGCGCGCGTGTCTGTGTACGCATATGCATCATCCGTGCATTGTGATGCTAAATGAATGCACGTGTAAGCCTCGTTCGAAGTGCAGGGCGCTAACCCCCCCCCCCCATCGCTCCACCCGTGATTTTGTCATCTCCGTATTTATTTATTTCGCTTGGGGTAGAATTACATATACATACAGTGCACGGCTACTCCCGTCTCCCGCACGAAGCAAGGTATTGTTGAATTTCGATTTAAAGCTTTCGTGATTGCAGGGATTCATCTTCTTGGTTCTTTCGGTAAAGTCACGTAGAAGGGAAGTAATAAAATAATAAAAATGAAACATAATAAAAATAATTCTCACGACGTTTCGGCCACAACGCAAGCAGCCGTCATCAGGTGAAGACCAGGTCTGTCGGGGAGACAGCGTCTCCACCTGAGAACGGCTGCTTGCGTTGTGGCCGAAACGTCGTGAGAATTATTTTATTATGTTTTATTTTTATTATTTTATTAAAACACGCGCATGTTCTGCAGACACAAGTGGGCCTCCTCCAGACCGACGCTACCTCCGGGCGCGGCAGTTTAATCCATGCTGGGGGAGCGTTCCTTCAATCACTGCACGTGTCTCTGTCTGTCTGTCTGTGTGTCTCTCTCTCTCGTCACTCACCGCCCAGCGCAGTAGATGAACACGCGACGCCTGTCAGAAAGAGCTTCATAGCTCATCGGATTCCTCCAGTATCAACATGTGATAGAGCACGCGCGTGGGGACATCTACATGTACACTTATACATGTGTCTTAGTATACTTCAGTTTGTATATGTGCGCGCGGACGATATTCTGCATGTCAATGTGTTGCACGTGTGGGGAGCGGTGGCGCAGTGGTTAGCGCTGCTGCTGCTTCTGCTGCTGCTACGAAGCCTGCGATCCAACAGTTCGATTCCCGCTCACGGCCACCTACACCAATGACTCAATCAGAGCCGGTTCTGGGCATCACCTAAGTCGGCTCAGCCTCAAATGAGTTACACGGCGCGGTGTGTAGTAAACACTGGGGAGACAAAGGCGGTCGGGCGTGATGCTGGCCACCCACCCCCTCGTGCGCTGTGCTGCGTCTCGCTAACAGCACTTGCCCCAACAGTCTTGTAAGGCTACACGGGGCATCTTTGTCTCTTTGCAGATCGTGTACGCACGTCGCCACTGCAGCGCGTTGCTGTGATGTTAACATACGTGGTGTCGATTCGTTGCGAAATACAATGAAACACACGTGTGGTACGTGTGTTTATAGTATTTGTCTACATTGTGTGTTTATAGTATTTGTCTATGTTGTGTCTATATAGTATCTGTCTACGTTGTGTCTATTTATAATGTGTGTACATTGTGTGTTTATAGTATTTGTCTATGTTGTGTGTTTATAGTATCTGTCTACGTTGTGTCTATATATAATTGGTGTGCATTGTGTGTTTATAGTATTTGTCTACATTGTGTTTATAGTATTTGTGTACATTGTGTATATAGTATTTGTCTACACTGTGTGTTTATAGTATTTGTCTACATTTTGTGTATATAGTATTTGTCTACATTGTGTTTATAGTATTTGTGTACATTGTGTATATATAGTATTTGTCTACACTGTGTTTATAGTATTTGTGTACATTGTGTGTATATAGTATTTGTCTACATTGTGTGTATATAGTATTTGTCTACATTGTGTGTATAGTATGTGTACATTGTGTATATATAGTATTTGTCTACATTGTGTTTATAGTATTTGTCTACATTGTGTGTATATAGTATTTGTATACATTGTGTATATATAGTATTTGTCTACATTGTGTGTATATAGTATTTGTCTACATTGTGTGTATATAGTATTTGTCTACATTGTGTGTATATAGTATTTGTCTACACTGTGTGTTTATAGTATTTGTTTACATTGTGTGTTAATAGTATTTGTGTACATTGTGTATATATAGTATTTGTCTACATTGTGTGTTTATAGTATTTGTCTACATTGTGTGTTTATAGTATTTGTGTACATTGTGTATATATAGTATTTGTCTACATTGTGTGTATATAGTATTTGTGTACATTGTGTGTTTATAGTATTTGTGTACATTGTGTATATATAGTATTTGTCTACATTGTGTGTATATAGTATTTGTCTACATTGTGTGTTTATAGTATTTGTGTACATTGTGTATATATAGTATTTGTCTACATTGTGTGTTTATAGTATTTGTCTACATTGTGTGTTTATAGTATTTGTCTACATTGTGTGTATATAGTATTTGTCTACATTGTGTGTATATAGTATTTGTCTACACTGTGTGTTTATAGTATTTGTTTACATTGTGTGTTAATAGTATTTGTGTACATTGTGTATATATAGTATTTGTCTACATTGAGTGTTTATAGTATTTGTGTACATTGTGTATATATAGTATTTGTCTACATTGTGTGTTTATAGTATTTGTCTACATTGTGTGTTTATAATATTTGTCTACATTGTGTGTTCATATTATTTGTCTACATTATGTGTTTATAGTATTTGTCTACATTGTGTATATATAATATTTGTCTACATTGTGTATATATAGTATTTGTGTACATTGTGTGTTTATAGTATTTGTCTACATTGTGTGTTTATAGTATTTGTCTACATTATGTGTATATAGTATTTGTCTATGTTGTGTGCTTATAGTATTTGTCTACATTGTGTGTTAATAGTATTTGTCTACATTGTGTGTATATAGTATTTGTCTACATTGTGAGTTTATAGTATTTGTCTACATTCTGTGTATATAGTATTTGTCTACATTGTGTGTTTATAGTATTTGTCTACATTGTGTGTTAATAGTATTTGTGTACATTGTATATATATAGTATTTGTCTACATTGTGTGTTTATAGTATTAGTCTACATTGTGTGTATATAGTATTTGTCTACATTATGTGTATATTGTATTTGTCTATGTTGTGTGTTTATAGTATTTGTCTACATTGTGTGTATATAGTATTTGTCTACATTGTGAGTTTATAGTATTTGTCTACATTCTGTGTATAGAGTATTTGTCTACATTGTGTGTTTATAGTATTTGTCTACATTGTGTGTTCATAGTATTTGTCTACATTGTGTTTATAGTATTTGTCTACATTGTGTGTATATAGTATTTGTTTACATTGTGTGTTTATAGTATTTGTCTACATTCTGTGTATATAGTATTTGTCTACATTGTGTATATATAGTATTTGTCTACATTGTGTATATATAGTATTTGTGTACATTGTGTGTTTATAGTATTTGTCTACATTGTGTGTTTATAGTATTTGTCTACATTGTGTATATATAGTATTTGTCTACATTGTGTATATATAGTATTTGTCTACATTCTGTGTATGTAGTATTTGTCTACATTGTTTGTTTATAGTATTTGTCTACATTGTGTGTTTATAGTATTTGTCTACATTGTGTATATATAGTATTTGTCTACATTGTGTATATATAGTATTTGTCTACATTCTGTGTATATAGTGTTTGTCTAGATTGTGTGTTTATAGTATTTGTCTACATTATGTGTATATAGTATTTGTGTACATTATGTGTTCATAGTATTTGTATACATTGTGTGTTTATAGTATTTGTCTACACTGTGTTTATAGTATTTGTCTACATTGTGTGTTTATAGTATTTGTCTACATTGTGTATATATAGTATTTGTGTACATTGTGTGTTTATAGTATTTGTGTACATTATGTGTTTATAGTATTTGTCTACATTACGTGTACATAGTACAGTATTTGTCTACATTGTGTGTATATAGTATTTGTCTACATTGTGTGTATATAGTATTTGTCTACATTCTGTGTATTTAGTATTTGTCTACACTGTGTGTATAGTATTTACGAAGGCTTGCATTGTGTGTGTGTATTCTCTTATATTACGTGGCACCCTGTCCTGTAACCTCGTGAACCTAGCCTGGCACAGCAGTCAACCCATGGCACACCTGGGCCCATCCTGCCAGCAGGGAGAGCCTTCCACGCTCCTCGCCATATAGCCTCAAGGTGCACCTAGCCTGGCACAAGCGCCGTGGTGACGTCACCTGCACTCAGCGGTGAGCCAAATTTTTTTTTTGCATTACGGGTAACCGAACGGAAAAAAAACCGGTTACAAAACGGTTACCGGTTGGACGGCAATTATAGAAATTTTCTGGAGCGATAAACCAACGCAATGGGGTCGCAGTCCAATAGGACGCCAGTTTCGATCCCATCTCCAGGCGCGGCAGCTTCAGCCGATGGGTTTCGCCACGGCGAGTCGAGGGGCAGGTGTGGCGTGTGGTGGGGCAAACAGTGGGCACGCACGCCCCGCTCAGCGTGGAAGAGTAGGCCAAAGCACCCGCTAGAGCAAGTGGTTCTTGACCTTCACTCAATAGTTTTAAAACAATTATAATGGTAACAAATACATTAGGGGGGGTTTTGACGAAACAAAGTAAGTTGTTACTTACGTACCCGTGTTTAATTTGTGTTTGCGATGGTTTACCTTCTAGCAAACAAACACAACATAATCTGCCCACGACTCGCACCCCCAGGGCAGTGCGAGATGCCCCCCCCCCCCCGCAGCTGAAGGATCAGCAAGTGCCGTGAGCGGCACTTGATGTGGACTGCGCCCTCAACATGAGTTTGCGAAATCGAGAATTAGTTTGCTGAATCGAGAATTAGTTTGCTGAATCTGGAATTAGTTTGCTGAATCTGGAATTAGTTTGCTAAATCGAAGAAACGAGGTCGACTCGTCGTGACCCTCGCCCCACGGCGAGCCCATCGGTTCACCGGTGACGAAACGTTTCATCGGAAAGGGTTCACCGGTTGCTGACTTTGCGAACCGGTAACCGATTCGGGGGCGGGGGGGAGGTAACGGTTACCGGTTTTACGGGTTGTCTGTGAGAACCCCCTGACAGCCGGTGTTGCGTTCCCCGACACTCCAGACCTCGTGGACCCTCCACCCCCACGTAGAGGCGACGTTTCGGGCAATGCTCCTTCGTGAGAGCACGCTCACTCTACCTCTCTGACCTATGTGTGGTTGTTTGTCTCTGTGCGTTGTACGTATTTAACTGCGTGAGTGTAAAGTATGCGTTTGTGCGCATGCAAATAAATTTGTGTTGTGTGATAATTAGATGTGTGTGTGTATGGGGAGCGGTGGCGCAGCGGTTAGCGCGCTGCGCTACAGACCCGGCGACCCGAGTTCGGTTCCCGCTCACGACCAACAACGGGAGCGAATGTTTTAACCGGTCCTGTGCCTCCCCTAGGTCGACTCAGCCTTAAACAAAAAAAAACACAAGCACCCGGTGCGGTGTGTATACATCAGCGCTAGAAAGACAAAGGCGGCCGGGCGTGGTGCTGGTCAACCACTCCCTCGCGTGTCGTGCCGGCCTTCGCTAACAGCACTTGCCCCATCAGTCTGTTAAAGGCTTTATAGGGGTGATGTCTTTCTTTGTGCATTGTATGCATATTGATGTGTGTATCGGTATCTCTGTTTATTTATTTGTATTGTGCGTGTACATGGGTATATTTATGTATGGTGTGTGGTGCTGTATTATTCATGACATTGTGTGTGTGTGTATGTGTGTATGTGTGTAGTGTGTGTGCGTGTGTACAGGGCGTGTGTACGTGGGGTGTGTGTGGAGTGTGTGGAGTGTGTGTGGAGTGTGTGTGTGTGGAGTGTGTGTGGAGTGTGTGTGTGTGAAGTGTGTGTGTGTCTGTGGAGTGTGTGTGTGTGGAGTGTGTGTGTGTGTGGAGTGTGTGTGTGTGGAGTGTGTGTGTGTGGAGTGTGTGTGTGTGTGGAGTGTGTGTGTGTGGAGTGTGTGTGTGTGGAGTGTGTGTGTGTGTGGAGTGTGTGTGTGTGTGGAGTGTGTGTGTGTGGAGTGTGTGTGTGTGTGTAAAGTGTGTGTGTGTTATGAAACTCGGCTCTCACCTACGACTTCGCAACAAACAAAAGAGGAAAAATGTCTGCGCGCGAGTCGCGTCCCGCAGCCCCGACATGCCCCCCCCCCCTCCTCCCGATCTCCCCCCTCGCCCCCCCCCCTTTCGCCCCCCTCGCTCCCACCTCCCTCCCGCTTTCCCCCTCCCCTCCCACCCGCCCGTCCTCCATTTTCCCCCCTATCCACCGTCCCATCTCACCTCCCATCTCGCAGTGGCTCCCTTCTTCCAATCTCTGCTCCCTCCTCCTCCCTCTTCCTCCTCTATCATCCTCCTTCTCTCACCTCCTCCATCTCCCACTACCACCTCCTCCATCCTCGTCCATTTTCATCTCTCTCTCACCTCCATCTCCTATTGCTCCCCCCGCCCCGACCCTCCCTCCTCCATTCTCGTCTTCTAAGATCCACATCGACCTCTTAACCTCCTCGCTCCTCTTCTCTCCTGTGCCCCGCTCCGTGCAATGAACGCTGCGGGGGAATGAAAGGAGGGTGAGCGGGAGAGATGAGGAGTGAGAGTAGGTGGGAAGAAGATGGAGGGTGGGTGGGAGTGAAGGATGGAGGGTGGGTGGGAGTGAAGGATGGAGGGTGAGTGGAGACGGAGGGATGGGAGGGGGGAGAAGGGTGAGAGGGAGAGAGCGGATTAGGGGGAGGTGTGGTGGTGGGTGGGTGTGGGAAGGGTAGTGGAGGAGGGATGGTGAAGGGGTGATGGGTGGGTGTGGGAGGGGTGGTGGTGGAGGGGGGGTGTAAATCCGCGCTTGTGTTGCTGCTGCTGCCGCTGCTGCTGCTGCTTGCGTGTGAACTCTGCCCGCTTTGTTCTGCCAGACACCTGTTCCCTGATTTGCCTGTAGGGGGGAAATACGGGTGACACAGTCACACAAACACACACACACAGTCACACGGGCACACGTACACACACACATACACAAAGATCAAACAAAGATCCCCCGTATAGCCTTAACAGACTGTAGGGGCAAGTGCTGTTAGCGAGCACACACAGTCACACACACACACAGTCACGCACACACACAGCCACACACACACAGCCACACAGCCACAGTCACACACACACACAGACACACACACACAGTCACACACACAGTCACACACACAGTCACACACAGACAGTCACACACACAGCCACACAGCCACAGTCACACACACACACAGACACAGACACACAGTCACACACACAGTCACACACACAGTCACACACAGACAGTCACACACACAGTCACACTCACAGTCACACACACACACAGTCACACACAGTCACACACACACGGGCACACACACACACACACAAACACACACACACACACACAGCCACACACACAGCCACAAACACAGCCACAAACACACAGCCACACGCACACGGGCACACGTATACACACACACGAGTGCGCGCAGTTACACATACATACAGTCCAACACTTACAAATGCAAAAGACAAAGATCCCCTGCATAGGCTTAACAGATTGTTGGGGAAATTGCGGTTAGCGAGCACCTATGAAGGTCGGCACGGCATACGAGGGGGGTGGGTGGCAAGCACCACGCCCGGCCGCCTTTGTCTCCCTAGAAAAGCGATGGTTACACCCCGCACCAGGTACTCGTTTGGGGCTGAGTCGACCTAGGCGAGGCCCAGCACAGGTTCAGATTAGTCGTCACTGGTGGGGTTGGTGGCCGTGAGCGGGAATCGAACTCGGAGTCTCCGCAGGGCTCGGAGCGCAGCGCGGGTAACCACGACACAACCGCTCCCCGCGATCACCGCAACCCCCACGCACACTCACACAGACACACATAGACACACACACACAGACACTCACACACAGACACTCACTCACACAGACACTCACACAGACACTCACTCACACAGACACTCACACAGACACACAGACACTCACACAGACACTCACTCAGTCACTCACTCAGTCACTCACACAGACACACACACAGACACTCACACAGACACACACAGACACACACACAGACACTCACACAGACACACAGACACTCACACACACAGACACTCACACAGTCACTCACACAGACACACAGACACTCACACAGACACACACACAGACACTCACACAGACACACACACAGAAACTCACACAGACACTCACTCAAACAGACACTCACACAGATACACAGATACTGACGCCGCATGATGCACCTGAGTGATCCGTGTAATGAGCGTGAGCAGGAGAAGGGAGGGGTTTGGGTGGTGGAGGAGGAAGAGGCGGGGTGAGGGGGGGGGCGAGGAGGAGAGGGGAGGGGCGCGGTGGAAGATGAGGGGTGGGGAGGGGTTGGAGAGGGGAGGGGCGAGGAGGAGAGTTGAGGAGGAGAGGGGCGGGGTGGAGGAGGGGGAGGGGCGAGGAGGAGGAGGGGGCGAGGGGAGGGGCGAGGTGGAGGAGGAGGGGGAGAGGGGAGGGGCGGGTGGAGGAGGAGAGTTGAGGAGGAGAGGGGCGGGGTGGAGGAGGATGAGGGGGAGAGGGGAGGGGCGAGGAGGAGGAGGGGGTGAGGGGAGGGGCGGGGTGGAGGAGGAGGAGGGGGAGAGGGGAGGGGCGAGGTGGAGGAGGAGGAGGGGGGGGAGGGGAGGGGCGAGGTGGAGGAATACCACATTTTTTCCCTAAATTCGAAAGCAAAATGTGGGCTTGCGTTTTATAACGTGGCGTGTCTGCGTACGTGAGATCAGATTTGTACCACTTGACACAAGTTTAGGGCAGGTCCTACTTTATAATTCGGAGAATACGATGATAATGATGATAGCACCGTCATCACTACTGCTAATAAAGTATCAGCACTCTCTAGTCCTGCTACTATTACTCCAGCGACAGTCCCTGCACGTACTTTCACACACAAAGATCGCCCACATCGTCTTTTGGGACAAGTGCTGACGAGGTACACGAGGAGTGTCGTTGGCCTAGCGCCGTGCCCGGCCGCCTTTGTCTTCCCAGTGATGACTTTTTTTTTTACACATCGCATTAGGTTCTTATTTGAGGCTGAGTCGACCTAGGGGAGGCCTAGGACCGGTCGAGAAAATCGTCACCGGTTGTTGGCCGTCAGCGGCAATCGAACTCGGGTTGTGGGGTTCGTAGCGCAGCGCGCGAACCGCCACGCACACATAAAGATAAAGATCCCCCGTATAGCCTTCACGGGATGTTGGGGCTAGTGCTGTTAGCGAGCACCTATGGCATACGCACACACACACACAGCTCTCTCTCTCTCTCGGGACTTAATTTTCACGACCCGAACCCTCAGCTCCCTCTCCTCATCTCTCCTCTCGTCTCTAGCGCGGGATCGATAGAGTGGGCGGGATCGATAGAGTGGGCGGGAGAGAGCGAGAGAGAGAGGGAGGGAAGAGAGAAACCGTGGCCGTAGGACTGCGAGAAGGGCTGGGGGCAGATGCAGCCCTTGTCGTAGGAAAGAAAAAAACGTAAAAATATTACATAGAAAACAGGGGGAGCATAGACATGGAGTAGGGAGAGAGGGGGTAGAGAGCAGTGGGCGATGGAGGAGGCCGTGTGCTCGGTGGCAGATGACGGGGAGCTCTGCATGCTGATATGAGCTACCCGTCGGAGGCCGTCGGACTGCGAGGAAGGGCTGCGTGCAGAACGAGAGAGAGCGAGAGAGTGAGCGAGAGCGAGAGAGTGACCGAGAGAGTGAGCGAGAGAGTGAGCGAGAGAGTGAGCGAGAGAGAGAGAGAGCGAGCGAGAGAGTGAGCGAGAGAGTGAGCGAGAGAGTGAGCGAGAGGTGGGGGTTTACATAAAGCAAAGTTTAAATAAAAAAAACGAAATGATCAACGAAGAAAAGTGCTGACTACACCGAGCATCTTCTTGTTTCCACTGATCGTAAAAAAGAGAGGGGGTAGAGAAAGGGGGTAGAGAAAGGGGGTAGGGGTAAGGAGAGCAGAGCGTGAAATCTTTCATTTAAAAAGGGGAGGGGGGTTACATAAAGCAAAGCATTAAAAAAAAACGAAATGATGAACGAAGCAAAGTGCCGACTACACCGAGCATCTTCTTGTTTCCTCTGATCGTAAAAAAAGAGAGAGAAGAAGGGGAGGGAGGGAGAGGACAGGGAGTGAGAGAGATCAATTGAGGGATAATTTCAGGGGAGCGAGCGAGCGAGAGCGAGATTTCCACACATTTCGCGTGGCAGCCTCGAAGCGCACCCAGCCTGGCACAGGTGCCGTGGGGTGACGTGATCGTCTGCGCTCGTTGTTGCCGCGACTGCAGGGAGGGTGGTTGAGTGTGGTGGGCGTGGGTTGCAGCAGCTGCATCCACAGCCACGCGGCGCGAGTGACCAACGCGTTGCTTTTTAATGGCTTCGTCGTCACACTCCTCCCCGGAGGAGGCGAGTTACTCGGTCCACTGCGCCGCGCAGCGTTTTCAGCTCGGGTGGGGTGGGAGCGGTGGCGCTGCGGTTAGCGCGCCTCGCTCCGCACCCCCCCCCCCCACCACTCCCCGGCGTCGTGGGTTCGTTCCCCAGCGAATGTCTGATCTGGTCGTGGGCCTGTGCTCTCGTGAGCACGTGCCCGGCCGCCTTTGTCTACTGGAGGAGACAAAGGCGGCCGGGCGTAGTACTGGCGGCCCACCCCCCCCCCCCACCACCCCCCCACCCCCCACCACCCCCCCCCCCCCCTCGTGTGGCGTGCCGGCCTTCGTAGGTGCATGCAACTCGCCAGCAACACTTGCCCCAACAGCCCGTTAAGACTATACGGGGGATCTTTGTCTCTGTGTGTGTGTGTGGTGGCGTCACTCTGTGTTTGTCAATATTGCTCGTCCTACCGCGAGCAGTGTTTGCCTTGCTTTGGTTTTGATTTTTTTGTATAATTTATTTATTCATTCTATGATCATCGTGAAATGTATTTATTATTTGGAGGCAAACACAAACCTCCCCCTCCCCTCCTCCATTCTCTCACGCGTCGCTTTCTTGAGAGACCGGGGGGGGTGGGGGGGGGCACCACGTGGAGATGAGGAAGAGGAGATGCTGCTGCTGCTGTTGCTACTGCGGCGAATCTTACACCACGGGTCGATACCGACAGAGGAGAGAGAGAGGGGGGCGATGGGGGGGGGGATTGCAGAGCGGGGGGATGTGCGGGTAGTCAGCCCCTCCCTACCCTGGCCCAATAGCCTCCCTTCCTCCCCCCCTCCACTACCACCACCCCCCCCCCAGCCCTTCCGCAGGATGATGGAGTCCGTGACACAGCGAGAGATGCAGAGAGAAGTGGGGTAGCGAGCAGAGCGCGAGTGATGTTGGGGTGGTTGTCGTGGGTCAGTGTGAGGAGGGAGCGGTGGTGCAGCGGTTAGTGCGCCGCGCTACGAACCCGGCGACCCGAGTTCGATTTCCGCTCACGGTCAACACCAGTGACGATTATCTGTATCGGTCCTGGACCTCCCCTAGGTCGACTCAGCCTACAATGAGTACCCTGTGTGATGTGAAAACATCGCCACGAGGGAGACAAAGGCGGCCGGGCGCGGTGCTGGCCACCAACTCCCTCGTGTGCCGTGCCGGTCTTCATAGGTGCTCGCTAACAGCGCTTGCACCAGCAGTCTGTTAAGGCTACACGGGGGATCTTTGTCTTTGTACAGTCTATGTCTATTACTGAGACAAACATCCACTTCGCCTGTGCGTCCATCTGTTCCATCTTTCCGCCGTCCGCCTTTTCTCTCGTCTCGTCAACCCTGGCCACACAGATCCACTGCCAGCAGCTACCACCCTCTGGGTTGTGACAACGCCGATGTTGGCGAGATGTCAACTTCCTCGCCCGGTCTACAGGAGGTCGTGGGTTCGATTCAGACCCTGACGCCTGCTGCTGTTTATGTGGAGTTTGCGTCTCTCTCTCTCATCATCATCACGGTGGCTAGGAGATGTTAACTACCTCGCCTGGTCTACAGGAGGTCGTGGGTTCGATTCAGACCCTGACGCCTGCTGCTGTTTATGTGTAGTTTGCGTGTCTCTCTCTCTCATCATCATCACGGTGGCTAGGAGATGTTAACTACCTCGCCTGGTCTACAGGAGGTCGTGGGCTCGATCCCGACCCTGACGCCTGCTGCTGTGTATTTGGAGTTTGCGTGTCTCTCTCTCTTATCAACATCATGGGGGCTAGGAAATATTAACTACCTCGCCTGGTCTACAGAAGGTCGTGGGTTCGATCCAGACCCTGAGGCCTGCTGCTGTTTATTTGGAGTTTGCGTGTCTCTCTCTCTTATCAGCATCACGGTGGCTATGAGATGTTAACTAACTCGCCTGGTATACAGGAGGCCGTGGGTTCGATCCCGACCCTGACGCCTACTGTATATTTGGAGTTTGCGTGTTTCTCTTTCTCATCATCATCACGGTGGCTAGGAGATGTTAACTACCTCGCTCGGTATACAGGAGGTCGTGGGTTCGATCCAGACCCTGACGCCTGCTGCCTTTATTTGGAGTTTGCGTGTCTCTCTCCCCGTGGTCGGGTCGATTTTTCCTCCGGATCCTCTGGATTTTCCCTCCACATTTCGAAGCAACGTCACGCGTTTACAGTAATTGGCTGCAATAAATGTGCACGTGTTGAGCTATTATTACGTGTGGTCCAGGTCGCTTCTTGAAATAGCTAAATAGCTCAGTGGACCTTACCTGGTAAAATAAAAATAGGTTTGGTATATCTTTGCTGCTCACACACTCTTGACATTTATTAAAACCAAACTTTTTTAAAGCAGAGGTCTTTTCACAAACTCGTCTAGCGGCCTTGGAGTCACGGCCAGAATCTGGCGTTTGACGGATATCAATGTTCCTGATTCGTGCCCACGTTGGAATGCCACCGCTTTATACCGCAAGCGCGTTGTGACGAGCCTGGTGCTTTCAACTGCACGGAGCCGCATTGGAAGGTTACTCCACCGTTTGGCCTCGACGTGAGGTCCACCAAGGCTGCTCTGTTACAAAACAAAGAGCTTCGCTAACACCTGCAGCTTCGCTTCCTCCCTTGAAACCACCATCTCGTCTCCTCCAGCCACTCGTCGTCGCTCTGCCTGACCCCGACGCCCAGCGACGACCCCAACCCCCACCACTACCCGAACCCCAACCCCTATCACTACCCCCACCACTACCCCTATCACTACCCCCACCACTACCCGAACCCCAACCCCTATCACTACCCCAACCCCAACCCCTATCACTACCCCCACCACTACCCCTATCACTACCCCCACCACTACCCCTATCACTACCCCTATCACTACCCCTATCACTACCTCCACCACTACCCCTATCACTACCCCTACCTCCATCACTACCCCTATCACTACTCCAACCCCTATCACTACCCCTACCTCCATCACTACCCCTATCACTACTCCAACCCCTATCACTACCCCTATCACTACCCCTATCACTACTCCAACCCCTATCACTACCCCTACCCCTATCACTACCCCTACCCCTATCACTACCCCTATCACTACCCCTATCACTACCCCTATCACTATCACTACCCCTATCACTACCCCAACCCCTATCACTACCCCAACCCCTATCACTACCCCAACCCCTATCACTACTCCAACCCCTATCACTACTCCAACTCCTATCACTACCCCTATCACTACCCCTATCACTACCCCAACCACTACACCTATCACTACCCCTATCACTACCCCTATCACTACCCCTATCACTACCCCAACCACTACACCTATCACTACCCCTATCACTACCCCTATCACTACCCCTATCACTACCCCTATCACTACCCCAACCACTACACCTATCACTACCCCTATCACTACCCCTATCACTACCCCTACCACTACCCCTATCACTACCTCAACCACTACACCTATCACTACCCCTATCACTACCCCTATCACTACCCCTATCACTACCCCTACCACTACCCCTATCACTATCCCTACCTCCATCACTACCCCTATCACTACCCCAACCCCTGTCACTACCCCAACCCCTATCACTACCCCAACCCCTATCACTCCCCCTATCACTACCCCAACCCCTATCACCACCCCTATCACTACCCCTATCACTACCCCAACTTCCATCACTACCCTACTTCTACCCAACCCCTATCACGACCCCTATCACTACCTCTACCCAACCCCTATCACTACCGCAACCTTTATCACCGCCCCATCACTACCCCAACCCCTATCACTACCCCTATCACTACCCCTATCACTACCCCTATCACTACCTCTACCCAACCCCTATCACTACCGCAACCCCTATCACCACCCCAATCACTACCCCAACCCCTATCACTACCCCTACCCCTCCTTAACCACTCCCACCTGTTCTCCTAACTGTCACCATAACCACTACTTTTAATAACCCCACTCTTCATTGTCTCAACCACTATCACCTCTCACGAAAGCTTCAAATCAAGTTTGAACCACCTCTCTCTCTCTCTCTCTGTGTGTCTCTGTCTGTCAAATTTCACACTGAACTTCTCATTTAGCCATCTCTGGAGAACACATTTAACCAGGCTATGTGTTAGCTGTGTGTTAGCCGACTCTCTGCGTTGCATTGCATTACATTTCCAAAAATGTGCAAAGTTTGATAATTGTTTTTTTACCCTTCTATCTGGCAACAAAACTGACACCGTTTTACAAGGAGTCATGTTTGCATAGACCGCAATACCTGCAGTCATAATACAAACAAAAGAACATAACTCTGATAATGTGCACTGTCCTCAAGAGTTATGTTCTTTTGTTTGTATTATGACTGCAGGTATTGCGGTCTATGCAAACATGACTCCTTGTAAAACGGTGTCTGTTTTGTTGCCAGATAGAAGGGTAAAAAAACAATTATCATATTTTTACTGGCAAATGAGGTTCCCATAGTGTGCTAAGTTTCTTTTCTCAAACTTCCTATTTCTCTCTCTAATATTTTACCAGGCTCTCATAGGTCCATTCGCTCTTCCTCTCCCCCGGCCACTTCGGGGTGGATTTCCACACAGCTCTCCCATTGACATGCTAATTTCTCTGCTCCAGCAGACCCACACCTCTCTCTATTTAAGGCCACGACACAGAGGCATTGGGTCTCTGTGTGTCTATGTTGTGTGTCTATCTCTGTGTTGTCTCTCTCTCTGCTTGTGTGTCTGTCTGTGTGTCTCCGTGTCTGTGTTTTGTCTCTCTCTCAAATTTAGCTCTACCTGATGACGATTGATTGTGTTGCAATCGAAACGTCGTATTCTATTATTTAATTTATTTTCTGTCTACGTGGCTTTACCGAAATAACCAAAGAGTAATTATTGCAGTCACGAAAGCTTCAAATCAATACTGACCATAGACTCAACACTGACCATAGACTCAACAATCCCCATAGACTCACAATGCCCATAGACTCAGCACTGCTACCCATAGACTCAACACTGACCATAGACTCAGCACTGCTACCCATAGACTCAACACTGGCCACAGACTCAACAATGTCCATAGACTCAACACTGCTACCCCTAGACTCACACTGCCCATAGACTCACTCTGCCCATAGACTCAACACTGCCCATAGACTCAACAATCCCCATAGACTCACAATGACCATAGACTCAGCACTGACCCATAGACTCAACACTGTCCATAGACTCAACACTGTCCATAGACTCAACACTGTCCATAGACTCAACACTACCCATAGACTCATCACTGACCATAGACTCAACAATCCCCATAGACTCACAATGACCATAGACTCAGCACTGACCCATAGACTCACACTGACCATAGACTCAACAATGCCCATAGACTCAGCACTGCCCATAAACTCAACACTGCACCATAGATTCAGCACTGCACCGTAGACTCAGCACTGCCCATAGACTCAACACTGTGCCATAGACTCAACACTGCCCATAGACTCACACTGCCCATAGACTCACTCTGCCCATAGACTCAACACTGCACCATAGACTCAGCACTGCCCATAAACTCAACACTGCACCATAGATTCAGCACTGCACTATAGACTCAGCACTGCCCATAGACTCAACACTGACAATAGACTCACTCTGCCCATAGACTCAACACTACCCATAGACTCAACACTGACCATAGACGCACACTACCCATAGACTCACACTGCCCACAGACTACCCATAGACTCAACACTTCCCCTGTACATTCATTCATCAGTCCCCCTCCTTAACCTCATTCCGTTCCTCTCTTAAATCCGCGCTTCCTCTCCATCATCGCCCATTCCCTTCCTCTCCGCTCCCCTCTCCCTCCTCTCACTTCTCCCCTCCACTTCTTCCCGTCCCTCCCCTACCCTTCCGTGATCCCCACGTGCCCCTCTGTCGCTGTCACTCGTCAACGCTTTTAGCAGCTACGTCATTCCATTGCGTCACCCTTTTGCCAGCTACGTCAAGCGCCTTGAGTGAAGGGTGCTCGCGTGTACAATGTCATTATTGTTACATAGGAATGTGGAATTTCCATCACTGGCTCTGTGTGAGGGGTGGGGGGCTGCTGTAAACATGAGATGAGCGCCAATGCCTCGTTACCCATTGAGCTGGAAATCAGTCCAGCCGAGAGCCCCTCAGCTCACTCTGCGTCGTCCACCACGTGTGTCGTCCACCACGTGTGTCTGCCACCACGTGTGTCTGCCACCACGTGTGTCTGCCACCACGTGTGTGTGTCACCACGTGTGTGTGTCACCACGCGTGTGTGTCTGCCACCACGCGTGTCTGCCACCACGCGTGTCTGCCACCACGCGTGTCTGCCACCACGTGTCGTCATCCCCCCCCCACCCCACGTGTTTAGCTCAGTGGTGAAGGTAAACTAGAGAGGTAAAGGTGCAGCCCTGAAATGGCTCGATCAACGCCATTGCTGTCGGATGGGCAGGCACTCGAGAAGGGGGTAACCTCCTCGTTTCACGCGGGACTCACTCGCCCTGCGCTCCGTACGTCTCGTCATCTCGCGCGTCTCGTTTATAGATGGACAGCCAAAGTGAGCCACTGCCCGATGGTGGTGCTAGTGATGAGGATGATGATGATGAAGCTGCTGATGCTGCTGCTGATGGTGCTGCCGGTAATGGTGGTAATGATGCAGCGATGACGCTGATGCTGCTGATGATGATGATGATGACGCTGCTGATGATGCTTTTGCTGCTGGTGGTATTGGTGGTAATGATGACAGTGATGACACCGCTGCTGATGATGCTGTTGCTAATGATGCTGCTGCTGCTGTTTGCTGGCTGGCTGGCTGACTGCAGTTCTCATCAGCCGAGTCGAAAGCGCTCACAGGGCGTGGGTCTCCCAACTCTCCATCCTCCAGAGGAAACCTGACCTCCCCCCCCTCCCACCATCCTCCAAACCCTCTCCTCCTCCCCCTCTAGCCCCCCCCCCAATCCACACCGCCCCCGCCACTCCCAGCTCGGCTGAAACTCGAGTAGGCGGTGTTCTCTGGCTGCATTTAAGCTGACTTGTATTTAAGGGCGAGAAGCCAGTGAGTGAGAGCGAGAGAGAGAGAGCGAGCGAGCGGGCGAGCGGGCGAGAGAATTGTAGTTAATTAATTAGCGGAATTTGCTGCCCACGCCCAATGCTATACACGCCGAGTGGGTGGTGAAAGCACAAAGTGGGGGGGTGGGGGGGTTTTGTGGGGGGGGGGGGGGGGTGCTAGGGGGGGGGTGCTAGTGGGGGGGGGGGGTGCTAGTGGGGGGAGGGGCGGGGAGGGCGGAGGGAGTGAGGGGGGCTTAAGTAGGAGGCGAGAAATGGCTTTGTGCGTTCTCTAAGTGGACGGATATCGCTTGGCGTTGGGAAATCGAGGGAGATTGTTTGAGAGTCCTCGTTTTGTGCCATCTGTTTGACGGGCACGAATGCGCACGTGTGTGTACGTACGTACGTACACGCACGTGCACTAATGGCGAGTATTTATATGCGACCATTGAGCATGCATGTAACGTGTATTTTCATCTTCTTGGTTCTTTCGGTAAAGTCACGTAGAATGGAAATAATAAAAAAATAAAAATAAAACATAATAAAATAATTCTCACGACGTTTCGGCCACAACGCAAGCAGCCGTCCTCGGGTGGAGAACAGGAGACACAGACTCTGTCTCCTCGACAGACCTGTTCTCCACCTGAGGACGGCTGCTTGCGTTGTGGCCGAAACGTCGTGAGAATTATTTTATTATGTTTTATTTTTATCATTTTATTATTTCCATTCTACGTGACTTTACCGAAAGAACCAAGAAGATGAATCCCTGCAGTCACGAAAGCTTTAAACCGAAGTGTATTTGTATGTTTGTTGTTGTGGAACACTGCGTTGGCAAATTGTGCGTAAGCTCCGAATGGAAACAGGTTAACGCGTTCTCCAATTACGACGTGGGCCTAAAAGGAAAGCGATACATAAGACGGCTTTTCGTGTATTCGCCCTTCTTCGTAGCCGAGGGAGGTATGGCTCCTGCCATGGTTGCTGTTCTCCGTGAATATTTATTTATGCCAGAGGAATCCGATGAGCTGTAAAGCTCTTTATCACAAATGTCCGCTAGGGAAATGTATTGACTTCTCCACCCGCGTCCATGACTCGGTCTGCTCCACGCCCTGACTGCGATGTCTCCACCACCACCACCACACCGTGATCAACCACCACCACCACACTGTGATCAACCACCACCACCACACTGTGATCAACCACAACCACCACCACCACACTGTGTTCAACCACAACCACACTGTGATCAACCACAACCACCACACTGTGATCAACCACCACCACCACCACACTGTGTTCAACCACCACCACCACACTGTGATCAACCACAACCACACTGTGATCAACCACAACCACCACACTGTGATCAACCACCACCACCACACTGTGTTCAACCACCACCACCACACTGTGATCAACCACAACCACCACCACCACACTGTGATCAACCACAACCACACTGTGATCAACCACAACCACCACACTGTGATCAACCACCACCACCACACTGTGTTCAACCACCACCACCACACTGTGATCAACCACAACCACCACCACCACACTGTGATCAACCACAACCACACTGTGATCAACCACAACCACCACACTGTGATCAACCACCACCACCACCACACTGTGTTCAACCACCACCACCACACTGTGATCAACCACAACCACACTGTGATCAACCACAACCACCACACTGTGATCAACCACCACCACCACACTGTGTTCAACCACCACCACCACACTGTGATCAACCACAACCACCACCACACTGTGATCAACCACAACCACACTGTGATCAACCACAACCACCACACTGTGATCAACCACCACCACCATACTGTGATCAACCACAACCACCACCACCACCACACTGTGATCAACCACAACCACACTGTGATCAACCACAACCACCACACTGTGATCAACCACCACCACCACACTGTGTTCAACCACCACCACCACACTGTGATCAACCACAACCACCACCACCACCACACTGTGATCAACCACAACCACACTGTGATCAACCACAACCACCACACTGTGATCAACCACCACCACACTGTGTTCAACCACCACCACCACACTGTGATCAACCACAACCACCACCACCACTACACTGTGATCAACCACAACCACCACCACCACTAGACTGTGATCAACCACCACCACAACCACCACCACACTGTGATCAACCACCACAACCACACTGTGATCACATCAGGTTTTGAGATATCAAATATTGCATTTTCAATAAAAACTGCAGAAGAAAAATATTAAATAAATGCGGATATCTACATAAAATGATATTATAAACACACTATCCTAAAAATACAGCACCATATTTTAACACTAAAGCAGTCACTGACTCGCAACAACTTGAAATCATAAGTGGCAGAGTTAATTTCGGGTAAAATTAATGAAAATGGGGTATGCCGATAGCATAAAAATGAGATGTGATAGAGCAAATCTGAGATCAGATTTGGAATCAGCACCCTGCAATTAGCTGCAAAAGTCCAGGCCAGAAAAAAATGTTTTTTTTTGTTGACAAGTGTAATACAACTGTAAATTTGATGGTTTAAGGGCTATACAATACAATTAGAATTTATATCGTGCCTCTAAGCAAACAAATATTACACACACAGATCACGATGTGTGCATACTTATACTGTCAACAAATATACACGTGACGGAAATAATTAAAATGATGATGATATTATTGATGATGCTGATGAAACTGATGATGATGATCCTGCTACTAGTGATTACAATCATGAATACAGTGCTGCCACTCGTGATTAAATCAAGGTGACGACGATTACGACGATGTTGCTGCTACTGCGTCCGATGAGGTTGACGATGACGATGATGATCACCAAACTGACGATGATGATGAAGATGAAGTTGACGATGAAGTTGACGATGACGATGATGATGACGATGAAGTTGACGATGATGAGGACGATGAAGTTGACGATGATGATAATGACGATGATGATGACGACAGCGCAGACAATCGCGGTGGGCGAGCAGGAATGATCACGAAGCCGACGCCGCCGCTGCCGATGTCCGTGACACTAACGAAGACGCTAAGAGTGAGGCTAATGATGTTAATGATGATGATTAACCACGGGCATCTGTCCATGGGTGGTGGCGGTGGTATCACTGCGGCTCCCACCCCCCCTCCTCCTGCCGCCGCCCCCAGGGTCCCTGTAGACTGTGGCCAGGTGGCATTGCACGCCTCTCCGCGTCTTTACTCCCATTACCTGGGATTACGGTTTAAACGAACGCCTGCGCGTTCCTCCCTCGTTCCCACACAGAACACGAGGGGAGGGGGGGGGGTTCGGGGGGGGGGAATGATGCATGACGATTACAGTGGCATCGACGATCAGGCTCAAATCGATTGAACGTCTGATTCGCACGGTCACGTGCATCGATGATTTGGTGATTATTGACGTTTGTTGAACGGCTTTCGCACAAATCCGATTTTTTTAAATCCTTTATATTTAGTTCACTTGCTTGCTTGCGTGCTTACGACCGTGCAAATATTTCGGTCGTTTTTTAACCCACTTCCCGTGATCCAATCGAGCTGACATTTTGCACACAGACTCGTTGTGCGTGACAATTTATTTTCGTGAAAAAAAATTCCAAAATTTTCCACTTTTTTGGAAAAAATTGTTTTCATATTTAATTTAAAATACCAATGTGATAAAAATGAAACTCTTACTCAAGAAAAACAGAAATGAATAATAAAATAAAACCGATGCCACGCATATAAAGGATTTATAGTGAAAAACTTTGTTTTTACGGGTGAATTTTTTTATCATTGCCGCCGGCGACGAGGTCACGGGACAATCCCAGGTGCCGCATGGGTTGACTGACTCACTGTGACAAAGGCAAAGGATCCCCCGTGTAGCCACTGCAGACTGTTGGGGCAAGTGCTGTTAGCGAGCGGCACCGATGAAGTCCGACACGGTACGCACGAGCGGGGGGGGGGGGGGTGTGAGTGGTCGGCATCACGCCCGGCCACCTTTGTCTCCCCAGTGACGATGTTAGCACCGCATGGCACAAGTGGAGGATCAGGACCGATTCTGATCATGAATCGTCACCAGCAGTTCACCTCCCCCACCTCGCACCCGCGTTCGATTGCAGGTCCCGGTTAACATCAGTGGCCAGTGACATCTGAAGCGTTTGACCGATGAGTGATCGTGGATATTTAGGAATGGAGAGAGGAAATAACCCTTGGATGATCATCATCATCATCAGTATCTTGTCATCATCCTCATCAGTGTCTGATCATCATCAGGACCAACCTCAGTTCTCGCTGCGATTCCCATGCGCAGTGTACGGGATCAGCGTTGATTTGACATTCTCCCAACGTAACTTACGTGACGTTAAGTGACACGTGTGGATTCCAGTGGTAATCCCAAGTTTGCATAGGTTTACGTGGCATTTACCCCCCCCCCCCCCCCCCCCACTTAACTTTTACTTGAATTTTCTCCATTAAATTATGAAGTTGACTCTGAAGTGGCAGACGCAGAGAAGATCAAATTCACGACACGTGCCCTCTCGCCGATTAACATCCGTGCCCTTCACAGGGCTCTTTCGGCTTCCTGGGTTCCATCCCGACCCTGCAAGCCTGCTGCTGTATATTTGTAGTTTGCGGTGTGTGCGCGTGTCTCTCTCTCTCTCTCTGTGTCTCACCCCGTGGTCGCGTGGATTTGTCGCCGGGTCCTCCCCGGTTTTCTTTGTTCCTCGCGCATTTAGGAATCAACGTCAGGCGTTTAAGAGCTTTTGGCTGCTGGACATTTCCACGCGGCGATAAATGCCACTTCGCTGAGCGGTCTGAGCGCTCCTGAAAAAGAACCGCGTTTGCTTAGTGGGCCTTAGCCTGGTAGAGTAAAAACATCGTTCAGTTTGACGAAAATCACTGCAGGTGGTTTAAAAAACACCAGGCCACAGCTCCATCTCTAACCTCTCTCTCTTACACTATGATACCTCCTTCATCAGTGGCAAAATATAGTAATAAGTTTTTACCCTTTGAACTGGTACAAAACTGACACCTTTATACAAGGCATCATGTTTGCAATAACCACAACACAAGCAGTCAAAATGCAAACAAAAAAGAAGAAACAACTCTGATGATGATAATGATATGCACTGTCCTTGAAGTTGATTGGTCCACACCCGAGACAGCTTTCCTTAAAGCCTAGTCTCACATGGCGTCATCTGGTCCAACACTATGTGAGACTAGTCATAATGCAAACAAAAAACATAACTCTGATAATGATAAGCACTGTCCTTGAAGTTGATTGGTCCACACCCGAGACAGCTTTCCCTAGAGCCTAGTCTCACATGGTGTCTCTCTCCTGCTCTCTGTACCGTCGTGAAGGGCACCCTCCATGTCACCGTCTCACGGGCTCGTTCGTCGGGTGTGGCGTGCGCGACCACCACCACCACTACCTCTACTACCACCACAACCACCACCACCACCACGTGAAGTTTGTTTGTGTTTGTGCGTGGTGTGTCTAGCCTACACGTGCCGCAGCGCGTGTTTTGTTGTTGTTGTTGTTGTTGTTGTTTTTGTTGTGTTTGGTTATTTTTTTGTTGCTGCTCACTTTGTGTTTCGTATCGAAATCGCCTCCAGTGCTTTGTGCTGCAGGCGACGGCAATAAAAAATGATTTAAAAGTCAAAACGACTCTCTATCTCTCTATCTGTCTGTCTGTCTCCATCTCTTCCCTCTCCCTGTGACCTCTCCCCTCCACCCTCTCTCGGTCACTCTCTCGCTCTCTCTCTCTCTTCTCTCTCGCTCTCTCTTTCTCTCGCTCCCTCTCTCTCGCACTCTCGCAAGGCAATTACGGCGCAGAGGCGGCTCCCGGCTTCTAATTGGCGGGCGTCGCCATCCCGAGGGGACGGGTGGGGCTGAGGAGGGGGTGGGGGGGGGGCTGAGGAGGGGGGGGGGGCTGGGGAGGAGGGGGGGGCTGAGGGGGGTCCCGGCGCTGTGCCGCGAGACTCGTGGAGTCTCACGGACGGGACGAGGGGGTTAGGGAGGGAGGGGCGGGGAGGGGAGGGAGGGGAGGAGGGGAGGGGGGGGGAGGGAAGAGAGGGGAGGGGAGGAGGGGAGGGGGTTAGGGAGGGAGGGGCGGGGAGGGGCGGGGAGGGGAGGGAGGGAGGGGAGGAGGGGAGGGGAGGGGGTTAGGGAGGGGAGGGGAGGAGGGGGTTAGGGAGGGAGGGGCGGGGAGGGGAGGG
>NC_136307.1:4312649-4316721 GCF_964198595.1 Lampetra fluviatilis
GCACAAGCGAGCTAAGCAATTCGATAGCCCCCCCCCCCTCCTCCCCCAAGTAGCTGAAAGCCCCCCCCGCCCTCCCCCCCATATTAATGAAACTAAAGATAGGAGTGAACCAAGTATGAACGTCACGGGCCAATCAACATTAAAGTCATTATCTCTCTCTCTCTCTCCCTCTGTCTCGCCTGTATCTCACTCCCATCATCTCGCTCCTTGTCTGTCTCCCGGCGAAATCTCACTCGGAGCTCCAACATCGAAGGAGGTGGAGGGGGTTAGGTGGGTGAACCCCTCCTCCTAAAACAATGTCTGCTGTGACCCCTCCCCTCACCCCCCCACCCCCCCCAATTGGGGGTGAGGGGGATGCCCTCCTGCCTGAGCTCCCTCGAGTCGAGGCCCATCCGCCAGCAGCGGCGCGAGGTCGGCGGTTGCAGGGGCTGCGCCTTCATCTTATATCGCCGGGGTAAGGGGCGGGGTTGGGGGAGGAGGAGGAGGATGAGGGGGGGGGCGAAATGGGTGAGGGGGGGGGGGTCGGACAGACTCACTTCTTGACCATCGACAATCACGCATTGTTTGTCTTTATTAAAACGCTGTCTCTCTCACTCTCTCCTCTCTCTCTCTCTGTGTGTCACGCCATCCCATTATGTCGATAGCGGCCCGAGGACGTCGTAATTGCACGAGGCGCGCGCGTCTTGTGCGCGAGCTGCGCGTGGGCCACAAAGGGGGGCGGGGGGCGGGCGGCGGGGGGCGGGGGGCGGGGGGGGGATTAGGACACGAGAGATAGAGAGCGAGCGATGGGAGGGGAGAGCGAAGAGAGAGGGATGCATGCTGATATGAGCTGCCCGTCGGAGGCCGTCGGACCGCGAGAAGGGCTGCGTGCAGAACGAGAGTGAGCGAGAGAGTGAGAGAGAGGTGGGGGTTTACATAAAGCAAAGTTATTATTTAAATAAAAATTATAAAAAAAAGTTACGAAATGATGAACGAAGCAAAGTGCCGCCTACACCGAGCATCTTCTTGTTTCCACTGATCGTAAAAAAAAGAGAGGGAGGGAGAGGCGGGGGTGGGGGGCAAAGAGCGAGGAGAGAGCGGAGGTGAGAGTTAGGGAGAGGGGAGGGGGTGAGAGAGAGGGGGGGGAGTGAGGAGCGAACGGAGGTGAGAGTTAGGGAGAGGGGGGGGGGGGTGAGAGAGGGGGGGGGGGAGTGAGGAGCGAACGGAGGTGAGAGTTAGGGAGAGGGGAGGGGGTGAGAGAGAGGGGGGGGGAGTGAGGAGCGAACGGAGGTGAGAGTTAGGGAGAGGGGGGGGTGAGAGAGGGGGGGGGAGAGTGAGGAGCGAACGGATGTGAGAGTTAAGGAGAGGGGGGGGGGATGAGAGAGAGGGGGGGGGGTGAGGAGCGAACGATGGTGAGAGTTAAGGAGAGGGGGGGGAGGTGAGAGAGGGGGGGGGGGGAGAGTGAGGAGCGAACGGAGGTGAGAGTTAAGGAGAGGGGGGGGGATGAGAGAGAGGGGGGGGGGTGAGGAGCGAACGATGGTGAGAGTTAGGGAGAGGGGGGGGAGGTGAGAGAGGGGGGGGGAGGTGAGAGAGGGGTGGGAGGTGAGAGAGGGGGGGGGGGAGAGTGAGGAGCGAACGGAGGTGAGAGTTAGGGAGAGGGGGGGGAGGTGAGAGAGGGGGGGGGAGGTGAGAGAGGGGTGGGAGGTGAGAGAGGGGGGGGGGGAGAGTGAGGAGCGAACGGAGGTGAGAGTTAGGGAGAGGGGGGGGGAGGTGAGAGAGGGGTGGGAGGTGAGAGAGGGGGGGGGGAGGGTGAGGAGCGAACGATGGTGAGAGTTAGGGAGAGGGGGGTGAGAGAGAGGGGGGGGAGAGTGAGAGGGGGGGGGGAGTGAGGCGTGAATGGAGGTGAGAGTTAGGGAGAGGGGGGGAGGTGAGTGAGAGGATGGGGAGAGCGATGAGACTTTGACTTTTAAACAACTTTTATTGCCGCCAGCAGCAACAGCACTGAAGGCGATTTCGATTCGAAATACACAAAGTCACCAGGAAACAAATGAAACTAAACGCTACAAATCCACGCGCTGGGAGAGCGAGGAGAGAGCGGAGGTGATGTTAGGGAGAGAGAAGAGAGAGGGGGGGTGAGAGAGCGGAGGAGAGTTTGGGGAGGAAAGTGAGGGGGGGGGGCAAATCGAGCGTGTGGAGAGAGCGGAGGGAGTGTGAAGAGAGGAACTTGTTGGAGATACGATCGGGAGTTGGAACTCAAGGCGATGCCGCTGTTACATATTCGCTTCATCTCTCCTGAGGATGCATCAATGCATCGATCGATCGATCGATATAATCACCTCGAGTCGATCGGCGCGGGCTGCCATCGATTCGCCGAGATCGCGATGGGTCTGCACGAGAAAAGTACCCAAAGTGTGAACGGCGACAACCAAACAACAGCAAACGAGATATCGACGCGATCACACTCAAGCCCCGTCCATTCCAGGGCGAAACGCGAGTCGAATGACTCCACAACTCCGAGGCTGTCCATCCTGACGATGCTGGTCGTCGTCATGGCTACCGGCGAAACGTCACGGCACTCGAATTGTAAAATTCTGTGGGCTCACACCGGAGTGTGCTGAAGGAGGTAGCGGCCATCTTCCTCCCCCCCCCTCATGCCACGTGGCTTTGCTGAGAAGCTGTGGCGCTGTGACGTCACCCACGCTTTGTGGCGTCGCCCACGCGTTGTGACGTCAGCACGCGTTGTGACGTCAGCACGCGTTGTCACGAATTGGGCCACGTTCTGTTAACGCGACGAACCCCTGACTCATTTGGCTGTGTCGGGTGGTGGCGGGTTTACACGACGACACATTTATATTTTACGCGATCTAACCCCACCCCACACTCCCCCCTCCCCAACCCCCCCCCCCCCCCATCTATTATGGAAAATATTTGTCGCGATAGTTTTACGACGACTGCTACTAACTACCACGTGGTGTTCAACGGCGATTGCAAATGAATCGACGATCGGTCGAAACCATCAAACCCTCCCTCCCCCCGCGCCCTGCACCCCTCGCGGCTCGAGTGTTTGTTTGTCTCCTCTGCGATCGTGAGGTTCCCGTGACCGTGAGAATCGATTTCCATCGCGAGTAATCCGTTGCGCGCACGTAGCAGCAGTGGCACCGCGCGCGCGGCCACCTCGCTACCCCCCCCTCTCTCTCTACCCCCCCCTCTCTACCCCCCCCCCCCTCTCTACCCCCCCCTCTCCCCCCCCCCTCTCTCTCTTTACAATCAGAGGAAACAAGAAGATGCTCGGCGTAGTCGGCACTTTGCTTCGTTCATCATTTCGTTTTTTAGTTTTTTGTTTCAATGCTTTGATTTATGTGCCCCCCCCCCCTGTTTAAATGAAATATTTCACGAAAGATTCCACGCTCTTCTCTCCTCCTTCTTACCCCTTTTCTCTCTCTCTACCCCCCCCCCCTCTCTCTCTACCCCCTCTCTCTCTACCCCCTCTCTCTCTACCCCCTCTCTCTACCCCCTCTCTCTCTCTACTCCCTCTCTCTACCCCCCCCCTCTCTCTCTCTACCCCCCTCTATACCCCCCTCTCTCTCTACCCCCCTTTCTATCTACCCCCTCTCTCTACCCCCCCTCTCTCTCTACCCCCTCTCTCTACCCCCCCCCCTCTCTCTCTCTACCCCCCTCTCTCTCTACCCTCTCTCTCTACCCCCTCTCTCTCTACCACCTATCTCTCTACCCCCTCTCTCTCTCTACCCCCTCTCTCTACCCCCCCCTCTCTCTCTCTACCCCCCTCTCTCTCTACCCTCTCTCTCTACCCCCTCTCTCTCTACCCCCTCTCTCTACCCCCTCTCTCTCTCTACCCCCTCTCTCTACCCCCCCCCCTCTCTCTCTCTACCCCCCTCTATACCCCCCTCTCTCTCTACCCCCCTTTCTATCTACCCCCTCTCTCTACCCCCCTCTCTCTCTCTACCCCCTCTCTCTACCCCCCCCCCCCTCTCTCTCTCTACCCCCCTCTCTCTCTACCCTCTCTCTCTACCCCCTCTCTCTCTACCACCTATCTCTCTACCCCCTCTCTCTACCCCCTCTCTCTACCCCCCCT
>NC_136307.1:4316921-4344421 GCF_964198595.1 Lampetra fluviatilis
CCTCTCTACCCCCCCCCTCTCTCTATCCCTCTCTACCCCCCCCCTCTCTCTCTCTACCCCCTCTCTACCCCCTCTCTCTACCCCTCTCTCTACTACCCCCCCCTCTCTCTCTACCCCCCTCTCTCTCTACCCCCCCCTCTCCCCCCCCCCTCTCTCTACCCTCTCTACCCCCCCTCTCTCTCTCTACCCCCCTCTCTCTGCTATGTTCCCCCTGTGTTCTATGTAATATGTTTTTCCCTGCGCCTCTCTCCCCGTGGACACCTCTCGTCCTCACCCCTTCTCGCCCAGGGCATCTCTGCCCCAACCACCTCCTCATCCTCATCCCTTCTCTCCCATGGTATCTCTTCTCCCAGCCTCATCCTCGTCATTATCATCATCATCATCCCCTCTTCCCGTGTTTATCTCTCTCCCTCCTTCTCCCCTCTCTCTCTCTCTCCCGCACACTCACCCCCACGTGGCGGCAAGGAGTCTGCCGCGTGTAAACCGATACCGCCCGCTCCAGCGCGGCCAGACGCGAGAGAGAGAGAGTGGAGGGAGGGAGGGTGGAGAGAATGGAGATTGGGGAGATAGTGAGGAAGAGTGGATGAAGGAGAGAGTGGGGAGAGTGGGGAGAGAGGTTGTTCTAGCGGGAGTAGAGGGTTAGGGTGGCGAGAGAGTGAGCGAGAGAGTGAGCGAGAGGTGGGGGTTTACATAAAGCAAAGTTTAAACATGTAAAAAAATTACGAAATGATGAACGAAGCAAAGTGCCGACTACACCGAGCATCTTGTTTCCACTGATCGTAAAACAAGGAAGGGAAGGGCAGAGGCGAGAGGGAATGGAGTGGAGGAAGGGCAGGGCAGGGCAGAGGCTGGACGCTAAGAGGAAACTTATGACTTTTTGAACAACTTTTATCGCCGCCAGCAGCAACAGCACTGGAGGCGATTCCGATACGAAACACACAAAGTCGCCAGCAACACAAATAAACAAACACTAAACATACACGCGCGCTGTGCCGCTAAATGCGACGCGCACAACACGAAATAAAAGTCACGTGGTGGTGCTGGTGGTGGTCATCACGGCGACGAGCGAGCGCTTCAGAAGGTGAACAACACGAGGGTGTGTGGAGAAAGGAGAAAGCGGGAATGGTGGAGGGAGGGAGAAGGGAAAGTCGAGAGTGGAGGGAGCAGAGGGGAGGGAGGCGCGAGGTGAGGTGAGGGAGGGAGGGAGGGGAGAGTGAGGAGGTCGGGGGCCGTAGGACTGCGAGAAGGGCTGGGTGCAGATGCAGCACTTGTCGTAGTAAAAAACATTATATATAAAACAGTGGGAACATAGACATAGATGAGGGAGAGAGGGGGTAGAGAGAGGGGGTAGAGAGAGAGAGGGTAGAGAGAGGGGGTAGAGAGAGAAGGAAGGGGTAAGAAGGAGGAGAGCGTGAAATGTTTTGTGAAATCTTTAATTTAAAAAGGGGGGGGGGGGGCACATAAAGCAAAGCATTGAGAAAAAACAACGAAATGATGAACGAAGCAAGGTGCCGACTCCACTGAGCATCTTCTTGTTTCCTCTGATCGTAAAATAAAAAAGCAGGGAGGGAGGGGAGGGAGGGGAGGTGATGGAGGGGAGGTGAGGGAGGGGAGGGGAGGGAGGGAGGGGAGAGGTGGATTGGAGGGGGAGGGGAGGAAGGGGAGGGGAGGGGGAGGGAGGGAGGGGGGAGGGGAGGTAGGGGGGAGGGGAGAGGGAGGAAGGGGAGAGGTGGATTGGGGAGGGGGGGAGGAGGGAGGGGAGGGGAAGGGGAGGGAGGGGGGAGGGAGTATCTCGTTGATCCGCGCTGTAGAATCGCGCCGAGGCACTTAGGAGGTCAAGAGGCTGGTGGCGAAGCCTCGCTACGGACTCCGTCACGGCACACGAGGGGGTGGGTGACCAGCACCGCGCCCGACCGCCTTTGTCTCCCCAGTGGCGATGTTTACGCACCGCACCAGGTTCTCATTTGAGGCTGAGTCGACCTAGGGGAGGCCCAGCACCGGTTCAGATTAATCGTCACTGGTGTGTGGCGGTGAACGGTAATTGAGCTCGGTTCGCCGGGTTCGCAGCGCAAGCGCGCTAACCGCTGCGCCACCGCTCCCTCTCACGCGCGCGCGCGCACACATCTGACGCACTTAGAAAAACAAACACGTTCTGCCGCGTGTAACAATAAGAATGCACACAGACAAATACGGCACCTTACTAAATCACTCACCGTTCTGACGTGGCTTAACAAAAATAATTCATTTGATCCTTCACAACTCAAACACATTCCTGCGGAGGGAGCTGGTAGGAACGTTGGGTTGCTCGGTCAATGGCCAGGGTCAACGGCGGCGTGGTGTATTCCGCAAATATGTCCGACTGTGAGGGCGGGCACGAGCCGGCTTGAGTAGGTTAAACGTTGAGTTTTATAAGGGCACCACGGGGTGACCAGCCCCTCCCCACCCAGCTCCCACCCTCCCCACCCAGACCCTCCCCACCCTCCCCACCTAACCCCTCCCCACTCTCCCCCTCTCCACCAAACCCCACCCCTCCCATTTTTGAATTCACGACGGACGGACGGACACAATAATCTCCTGTGGGCTGGTGTAACCAGGAGCTTCCTACAAGTACAAGCCGTACCTGCAACGACACCGCGTCTGAGTCGGCGGTAGGGACCAGAGCCTTGAGTTATGAACACCCGAGTCGAGACAGAGAGAGAGAGAGACAGAGACACACTCTACCCCACAGTTCACGCGAGGCGTACACGTCTAAATATATGGGACCGCGTTGAAGGCCGTAGGTTAGCAGCCCCCGTAATGATGCTGATGATGGTGGGGATGATGATGGTGGGGGGATGATGATGGTGGGGGTGATGATGATGATGATGGTGGGGGGATGCTGATGCTGGTGGTGGTGGTGGTGATGATGGTGTTCATTACACAGAGCCATGAGATGATTGAAAGTGTTGGATGGCGGGTATTAATTTTTACGACAAGTTCTGCATCTGCACCCAGCCCCCCTCGCAGTCCTACGGCCTCCGACGGTAGCTCATATCCCTCTCTCTCTTTTTTTACGATCAGTGGAAACAAGAAGATGCTCGGTGTAGTCGGCACTTTTCTTCGTTCATCATTTCCAAAAAAAAAATTAACTTTGCTTTATGTCCCCCCCCCCTCTCGCTCACTCTCTCGCTCCCCTCTCGTTCCCCACTCTCTCTCTCCCCTCTCTCTCTCTCGTTCCCCACGCTCCCCTCTCTCCCCTCCTTCTCTCTCCCCTCCCTCTCGCTCCCCTCTCTCTCTCTCCCTCTCGTCCAATTTGAGCCGAGGGGGCGGTGCGGCCGCGGCGAAACAGAAATCATCTCTCCCCGTCCTCCTCCTCGTCGTCCTCCTCCTCCCCGCCAGCTCCGGGATAATGAATGAGCCCTGGGGAGGAGGCGATGAAAGTCACAAGGTGGCCACACGTACCGCTCCCCCCCCCCACCTGTGTACGTGTGCACACACGCGCGTGTCTGTGTGTCTGTCTGTGTGCGTGGGGAGCGGTAGTGTAGTGGTTAGCGCGCTGCGCTATGAACCTGGCGACCCGGGTTCGATTCCCGCTCACGATTCCCGCTCACGGCTAACACCAGTGACGATTATTTGAACCGGTCCTGGGCCTCCCCTAGGTCGACTCAGTCTTAAATGAGTACCTGGTGCGGTGTGTAAACATCGCCGCTGGGGAGGCAAAGGCGGTCGGGCGTGGTGCTGGCTTCCCACCCCCTCGTTCGTGTACCGTTCCGGCCTTCATAGGTGCTCGCTAACAGCACTTGCCCCGACAGTCTGTTAAGGCTACACGGGGGATCTTTAGTGTGTGCGTGTGGGGAGCGGTAGTGCAGCGGTTAGCGCTACGAACCCAGAGACCCGAGTTCGATTCACGCGCACGGCCAACGGCCAGTGACGATTATCTGAACCGGTGTTGGACCTCCCCTAGGTCAACTCAGCCTCAAATGAGTAGCTGGTGCGGTGTGTGAACATCGCCATTGGGGAGACAAAGGCGGCCGGGCGTGGAGCTGGCCACCTCGTGTGCCGTGCCGGCCTTCATAGGCGCTCGCTAACAGCACTTGCCCCGACAGTCTGTTAAGGCTACACGGGGGATAGTTGTGGTGTTGTTGTGGTGTTGTTGTGGTGTTGTTGTGGTGTTGTTGTGGTGGTGTTGTTGTGGTGTTGTTGTTGTTGTTGTGGTGTTGTTGTTGTTGTTGTGGTGTTGTTGTTGTTGTTGTGTTGTTGTTGTGTTGTGGTGTTGTTGTGGTGTTGTTGTGGTGTTGTGGTGTTGTTGTGGTGTTGTTGTTGTTGTGGTGTTGTTGTGGTGGTGTTGGTGTTGTGGTGTTGTTGTGTTGTTGTTGTGGTGTTGTTGTTGTGGTGTTGTGGTGGTGTTGTGGTGGTGTTGTGGTGGTGTTGTTGTGTTGTTGTGTTGTTGTGGTGGCGGTGTTGTGTTGTTGTGGTGTTGTTGTTCAATTTTTCTGCGCACCACTGTCCAAGGCATCGTCAGCATCCTCACAACAATTCGTTGTTTAAAGTCGAAAGGAAACGACGCTTGTTATGAAGCTTGCCAACAGGCCGCAGGGAAATGGTGGAAATTCCACGGTCATATGGCGGGACCATACTTTTAAGTACAACCACCGTCGATGATGATGACAACCAGGGCGATTATGATGATGATGTTATAATTTTAATGCCGTGTTTTTGACGATGGTGATGCCGCTATTGATGATGATGACGAAACTAGTAATGATGAAACTAATATTGGCGATGATGACCTTTGCTTTTGTAACAAATGATGATGATGATCCGACTTGACCCGTGATCCTATTTTAAAATCTTCACGATGACCCGCATCTCACCGATCCACGTTGCCCGCGATAACGCCGATTCTGTCAATAATTTTGATGCGGATTAGATTGATGATGTCCATGAAGTTCGATGAATCGGGTGTTGTCAATGATGTTGATGATGAGGATGTTGTTGATGTCCATGATGTTCACGATGTTGATGATGTTTATGATTTCCATGATGTCGATGATAATGATGATGATGTTGTTGATGTCCATGATGCTGATAATGATGATGTTGACGATGTTGATAATGATAATGATGATGTTGATGCCGATTATGTTGATGATGATGATGATGATGTCGATGATGTTGATGATGATGTTGATGGAGTTGTTGATGATAATGATGATGGTGTTGTTGATGTCCATGATGTTGATGATAATGATGTTGTTGATGTCCATGATGCTGATAATGATGATGTTGACGATGTTGATAATGATAATGATGATGTTGATTATGTTGATGTCGATTATGTTGATGATGATGACGCTGTCGACGATGTTGATGATGATAATGATGATGCTGATGATGATGTTGATCATGATGATGATGATGGTGTTGTTGATGTCCATGATGTTGATGATGATGATGTTGATGACGCTGTCGACGATGTTGATAATGATGATGATGTTGATGTCCATGATGTTGATGATGATGATAATGATGATGATGTTGTTGATGTCCATGATGTTGATGATGATAACGATGATGTTGATGTCGATGATGTTGATGTCGATTATGTTGATGATGATGATGACGCTGTCGACGATGTCCAGCTCCTCGTGGTCCTCGCTCCCTCCACGATGAACAAATCGGAGGTCCCCACTGCGCGACTCGCTCGCCTGACGAGACGCCATCCATCTCGAGCCCCCCCCCCCCCTTGCATCGCCCCCCTCCCATCGCCCCCTCCACCCCACGTCGTCACGGTGACCTGTAGATCTGATGGCCTTAATTGGCCCCCTGGGGACCAGGGGTGGGGGTTGCGGAGTGGGGGGTTTGGGGAGGTCGAGGCCGGACCTCCCCCACCACCCATCCCACCCATCCCCCCCCCGTGATCACGTGGGCCTTATTAGACCCGAGAGACTAGCTAGCGCTAAGGACACGACTGCTTTGTGCGTGTTGAATTTTTTTGTTGTACGTTTCTAAAGTCGTGCGTCTTGGCCATCGCTCTAACAATAGAGCTAATCGAATGATGCATTTTAGAACAACAGCTCCCCCTTGACCATGCTTAACCACGCCGGCCGCGTGGGGGTTGGTGAATATTGGACATCGGTCGCCAACACACTGATGCTCGCCGTGAGCTGAAGCCGAACCAGAGGTCGCAAACGGGTTTTGATTCCTTACCCGTACCCGTACCCGGCCGCACCAGGGTCGCAATCGGGTACCCGTACCCGGCCGTACCCGTACCCTACCCGTACCCGGCCGGGTATCGGTAAGGTACGGGTATCGGGTACCTGATTGCGACCTCTGGGATGAAGCCATGTTGCAGGCGCGGGTGGGTTGATTCTAGGAACTTGAATTGTGAGAAGAGACAAGACGTTGGGAAATGAGTGACAAACGGTGACTCAACAGTGACTCACGGCTTACCCGTACCCGGCCGCACCAGGGTCGCAAACGGGTACCCGGCTACCCGGCCGGGTACCCGCGCTGCCGCAGCTGCACAATTAACCCGCAGCTACTGAGCGAGCACGTTGAGGTGTGTGTGTGTGTTCAGAAACCAGCTCAATTGAGCTGCAACACGTGGGCTCAGACACACTGCCAGAACAATGCCGCGATGTCACGGATAGCCTGGGTTCGAATCCAGGTTTCAACCACTGCCTGTGATCAGCCCGGTGACCAATCAATCAATGACTTGCATAGAGACCCGCTGACTTGCTTGGATCGAGTTGTCTCGAGTTGATGATCTGAGATCGGGTCATCAATTACTCCACGCAACAACAACAGCAGCAGCAAAACTCCCAGCACGTAAAATGTAGTCTTCCATTTAATTCGGCTAAATTCCATTTCAGATCATTCAACCATATCGGGTGGACTTGTCTTCAGGAATAATATTACTCTCGTACGGAAGAGCAGTCATCTTATTTGTGGACCAGATTGTCCATTGAATGCCTCTTTCTTTTGTAAATCACTAACGTTTCAGTGTGAGTGTAAATTTTAACATTAAAATTGCAATGTAATGTTTTTTTATTAAAACAATGTTTTTATCTGTAATCGTGGAATGTTTCAATGTTGCTCAATGGGCTTTACTCGGAAAAATCACTTCTGATTCTGATCAGAGGTATCGCTCTGTGATTCTAGATTTGAAGTTTTTGTGACTGCAAGGATTCATGCTCTTTTTTTCGGTAAAGTCACGTAGGTAAAAAATAAATAAATGAAAAAACTTCTAAATTAAATCACGACGTTTTGGAGGCAACGCCAGCTTATTACAGTGAATTTGGCTGTAACGGTTCCACTTGAAGACGGAAGCTTGTGTTTAATTTAGTTGTTTTTTCATTCATTTATTTTTTGTGATGTTTACTCTACGACGGTGGTATTCAAAACACGGAAGGCGACATCACCAAAATCCATCGACAGCATGGAAGAGTTTAAGACCGGCCTGAAACCCCGTTCATTTTCTCTTCTGGTAATACGGCAATACAGGCAGTCCTCGACTTACGATGGAGATGCGTTACAACGACCCCATCGTAAGTCGAAAATATCGTAAGTCGAAAATGGCCTAGCCTACCCAGGAGTCTTAAAGAATGGTGATAATTGAGCAAAACAGAGCAATTTACAGTACCATACTGTATAAACTATATACTGTTTGTATTTATTAATTACAATACTGTATTGCACAGTAAAATGTAAAGTAAAAAAACAAGGTAAATTCTTAGCCTACCTATATGAACTGCAATTTCATAGAACGTTTTTTCAGGAAACAATCCTATCGGCTATATAAAAAAAACTTTTAACATGCATTGAACGTATCGTATCGTGGTAACCCTAAAATGAAATCGCTAAAGCTACGTATCACACATGCATTGAACGTATCGTAACGTATCATATTGTACTGTACTCACCAAGATTCTGTCCGTCGTCTGCACACTTGAACGATGTTAGGTTGTTGGTGGCTACATTAACTTAGTTATCGGAAGAGGAGGATGGCGATGATAACGTTTCAGTATCGTACCTCGTACGCTGCTGCGTTTGCCTGCCGCGTGAAATGTAAAATATTTTACAATTTTGTCATATCGATATCGCCATCGTAAGATCGAAATATCGTAAGTCGGAGCATCGTAAGTCGGGGACTACCTGTAATCCGATTCACGCCACCCCCTTTAAATTTCGATTTAAAGCTTTCGTGACTGCAGGGATTCAGCTTCTTGGTTCTTTCGGTAAAGTCACGTAGAAGGGAAATAATAAAATAATAAGAATAAAACATTATAAAATACAATTCTCACGACGTTTCGGCCACAACGCAAGCAGCCGTCCTCAGGTGAAGAACAGGTCTGTCGAGAAGACAGAGTCTTGCGTTGTGGCCGAAACGTCGTGAGAATTATTTTATTATGTTTTATTTTTATTATTTCCATTCTACGTGACTTTACCGAAAGAACCAAGAAAAGAAAATAATTCTCACGACGTTTCGGCCACAACGCAAGCAGCCGTCCTCAGGTGAAGAACAGGTCTGTCGGAAAGACAGCGTCTGAATGAACACCACCACGCTTGGCAGCGTTTCGCAAACACGTCGCCGCTTTGCTATTAACGCCACCACTGCCTCATTTGCGTCGCCTCAACCGACACTTACGTCTGTCTAGATTTGAATCTTTCGTGACCGCACGAATCCATACTCTTTGGTTCGTTCGGTAAAGTCACGTGGGTAGAAATACAATGAATCAAATCGCGACGTTTCGATCGCAACACACGCGGCCGTCACCAGGTGAGAAAACTCCGGCAACAAACAACTGCTGATGACTATACTCTTAGTTCTTTCGGTAAAGTCACGTAGGTAAAAAATGAAATTAAAATTAATAAAAAAATAAAATTAAAAAATCACGACGTTTCGGAGGCAACACAAGTCTCCGTCATCAGGTGGGACCGTCACAGACAGATGTGCTGCATCAAGAGTCACGAAAGCTTCAAATCTAGAACTGTTGATGACGATTGCTTGTGTTGCGATCGAAACGTCGTGATTTGATTCATTTTATTCTATTTCTAACTACGTCACTTTACTGATTGATTCGAATATCGTTTTTTTATCTAAAGACACAGATCTACAATTTCTTCGGTGGATAGTTAGCGCGTGTGTGTTTTTTTTTGTAATATAAACGTGTGTTTTTACCGCGATGTAGACCCGCTAATCAAAACCTTCCTAACGCGGGCCTTGCGGTCCGCCGCCTCATTACGATCTCGGCGAAACTTGTGAACACTGACAATGAGGCTGAAAACAATAATTTCGGTTCGCGTGAGGTGTTAATGGAAAATATAATACACTGTGTCGTGAACAGCCAACGGGCGCGCGCACACACGCACGCGCGCACACACAAAAGTACATGGACATACACACACACACGTGCATACACACACCCATGTACATGGATACACACACACAGGTACATGAACACACACACGTACATGGACACACACGTACATGGATACATGGATACACACACAGGTACATGAACGCACACACGTACATACACACACACACGTACATGGATACATGGATACACACACACAGGTACATGAACACACACACACACACACGTACATGGACATACACACACACACGTACATGGATACACACACAGGTACATGAACACACACGTACATGGATACATGGATACACACACACACAAGTACATACACACACACACGTACACACACACACGTACTTGGATACATGGATACACACATACAGGTACATGAACACACACACGTACATACACACACACACGTGCATGTATACATGAATACACACACACACAGGTACATGAACACACACACGTACACGGATACACACACACACGTACATACACACACACGTACATGGATACATGGATACACACACAGGTACATGAACACACACACGTACACGGATAGACACATGCACGTACATGGACACATACGTACATGGTGGACTTAATAAAATACGATATTTTGTATGCAGTATATGACTTAAATAAGGCCACGTGCAAACACTCAGGTGCTTTGCTAATCTACAGATCATATATATATGTCTGTGGGGTGCTATGAGTCATATGCAAGTCTACGGCTAAATATAAATCTATATTATCTTATGCACAATGTATTTGGCCCGTGTTAATTTACTGGGTTTCGATGAAATATTATGTTAATATAAGGGTATGGATACCCATCGAAGTCTTCGAGTCCTCTGTAACTCGATGGGTTTTGTGTAATTCTATAGACGTTGTGTAAGTCTATGGGCGTTATGTAACTCTATTAGTCTATTAGTCCTATGTAACTCTATGACCCCTATGTAAGTTTATGGATCCTTATTCTTGGTTCTTTCGGTAAAGTCACGTACAAAGAACCAAGAATATGAATCCCTGCCGGCACGAAAGCTTTAAATCGAATTTTATTGCTGTTGTTTTCACACCTGACGACGATTGCTTGTGTTGCAGTCGAAACGTCGTGAGAATTGTATTGTTTTATATATTTTTATTATTTTATTGTTTCCCTTCTACGTGACTTTACCGAAAGAACCAAGTATATGATGGGTCCTGTGTAAGTCTATGGGTCTCTGTGTGAGTCTATGGGTCCTGTTTAAGTCTATGGGTTCTATGTAAGTCTATGGGTCTCTATGCTAGTCTATGGGTCCTGTTTAAGTCTATGGGTTCTATGTAAGTCTATGGGTCTCTATGCTAGTCTATGGGTTCTATGTAAGTCTATGGGTCTCTATGTAAGTCTATGGGTTCTATGCAACGTGACGTCACCAAGCCACGAGCTCGTGAACGTGATTGGCTGCCGTAAGTGCACCATTACTAGCGACACGTCATACGTATTGCGCGATGACGTATTACGCATTTTCACTCAACGTAACGCGCGTATGCGTCAAGACGTCACGCGTTATACGGGATGACGTAACCACCGCGCGTTGACATCACGCGTCTTCTCTCACCCATCGGATTTCCGCCATTGAATTCAATCCCCGCGTTTGAATCCGCGTCCATCCGTCATGTCGTGAGTGTTTGCGCATCCCCATCGCACACTCATTCGCACTTTCATTCCCTTTTCAACTCCGCAGTGGCGACGCATTTTTTGTTTGGCGGCCGATGTTTATGTATTATACGATTTGGTTGAGTGCTAGGCCTCAGCCAGGCCTAGTAGGCCGAGGCTTTATGCGGCTGTTTTTAGTTTCAATTAAATTTTATTTGACTTATATTTTTTTGCTTTGTCCAGTCCGTGTTGTTTGTGACGACAAGATGCGTCCCGTAACTTTTAGCGCGGCGCGCGAGCTTCTGTTGCCTGTGGTTAAGTCTGTACGCGGTGGGTAGGCGATGTTAATCGTGAGTGCATTGAAGCCATCGGTGGTGATGGCCGTGAGGTACAGGCCGTTTCGTTGGTGGTGATTGTTAGTCTGTGATGGTGATGCACTTGAATCTGGTGGTGATGGGGACGTGAGAAACTTGCTGCCGGTAACGATTAAAAGTTTTGTTGGAAATGATAGCTGCGTTGAAGCTCGCTGTGATGGTTGTGGTGGTGATATTGGCGTAGATATTGGTTAAGCTGAGAGTGATGGTAATGTTGTATCTGGAGCGTTACGTTACGGTGAGGAAGACGAGTTAATGTTTATTAAACATTGCCCCATGTTCGGCGTGGTGAGACTTTAAATCATGCTTTATTATTGAAAGCACGCTAACCGCTCTTGTTAAACTCGCGGGCCACATCGCTCAGCTCGCAATCGTTACACTTTCTCACGTGAACAATCTACTTCTATGGGCGATAACATTAATACTGTTGTACCAAAGTTGTGGGAAGCTAGCAATGATTATAATCCAATTGCTTCCCAAACCCCTTTCCACGTGAATGTGGAATTTCCACCACTGCTTCTAGGCCACTAACAATGTCTAAACCCCGCCACCCTATTATGATTGCTCCTTTGGCAACCGGCTGGCTAAACGGGATCGTCTGGATAACACATGAAAATCAACGTAAACTTTTAGCTGGGGGACGATTGTTATTGTCCAGTATTTGCTGCGACTATCGCTTGCAAAAGAGGTGCATGTAGCAACTGTAAACTACCCGAGTCCATTCAGAGTACAATAAATCTTTCATCAAAGGAGACCTGGATCACAAAGCAGGAGAGTAAACATGTAAACAAAGACTTAAAAGAATGGTCAAAACAACACAAGACTCGTATCACCTTTCAAACTCGTATCAAGTTCAACAATTCAACACACGACGCAGTGAACTCGCCCGGTTCTCAAAAGTTCATTGATTTTCTGCTCCCGTAGGCAGAAATGGCTTGAGGAGGGGGGGAGGTCTTCCTTCCAGCTGCTGATTGGTCACGTCTGGTTATGATGATGATAAGTGGTTGATCATGTTACACGGTCAGGTCTGTGTATAGGAGGTTGATGATCTCAGCTCGGTTATAAGTAAGTGGGTTTTAAATTTGGAATAGGAGACATGGTCATGCATTAACAACAGCTCGGCGGGTTGGAGAGCTTTTAGAAAATGTAATTTAATAATGAAAGACAATAAATAAATGGACATATGTAAAGACAATTTTAATCGTGGTTGTATTAGCTGCAATGGCTGAGTAAGCATACACATTGACAAATAATGGATCAAAAGCTGGAAAAGTGTCCGAAGAAGTGTGGTCATGTGCATGCTTAGAATTACACAAACTATAAGACCAACACACGCGTTATTGGACATACCCAAGTAACGACATCGTAGTGACTTTTGATATTGGCTGGAAAATAAGTGATGGCAGGACACGTCTCTTAACATGGATGTGGCTCGTGGTCGAAGTTCAGCTCATCAAAACAAAATAATATCCCTCTCTGTTGCATCTCAATGAATGCATTTGTATGGAAGGAGTGGACCGAACGGTGATTGCCGAACAGCATCTATGAACCCGGCCCCCTGAGTTTTATTCCCAGCCATGGCTAACATCAGTGGTGAGTGATATCTGAACTGGTGCTGGGCCCTCCTCCCTCATCAATCAAAGTGTATTGGTCGCATACACTGTTCAGCTGATGTTATAGCGGATGCAGCGAAATGCTTGAGTTGTCAGCTCCATAATAGAATGTCTAACAAATAAAACAAATTTGGAGAGAAAAAAAATGACGAAAATTAATGAAGCCATTTCAATCATGGTGATTGTTTGACCATACTTCATCGTACTGGTCAGTGCCGGTCGGTAAGTGGGGAGCGGGGGGGGCCTAGCCGGGTTTTAGATATCGCAGCACTTATGTTAGTCATGGTCAGGAACCAAACTCATGCCACCGATGCCCGAATCACTGCTACACCCCAAATGCATTTTGTTGAAAGTATAAAGGACGCACACGATCTTATCCTCTTCGCAAGCGAGATACGTTTTATGGAATTGGTATGCAGTCTATTTTTGTTATTTAAAAAAAAACAAGATTAACGGCACCGATTCGAATAAAAACAAGCGATCCTGAATATCATTAACGAATCTACGTGTGCAATAAAGCAAAGAACAATTTGTAATTGTTAGTACATATATCCTCTCGGTAGCCTACGGCAACTTTTTATGCACAATAGTTCCCCAAGCACTCTCTAAACTCAACACTGCTTAGCTTAGCTCTAACGAGATTGGCCACATGCACAATGATTTTGTTCCTTTGAGGATATATATTTTTTTATTGTTGCATCTTTAAAATGTATATTACCTTCAAGCGAAAGTTTTGCAGCGAGTTGGTTGTTAAGGGCACTGTGACCCCCCCCCTTCCCCCCCCTGGCAGGCTCCTCAACAAACCGAAGAGCGAGATGACGCCCGAGGAGCTGTCGAAGCGTGAGGAGGAGGAATTCAACACGGGCCCGCTCTCCGTGCTCACGCAGTCCGTCAAGAACAACACACAGGTCCTCATCAACTGCCGCAACAACAAGAAGCTGCTGGCGCGAGTCAAGGCCTTCGACAGGTGCGATCGAGCTGCGGTGGGGTTGGGGGGGTGGCGACAAACTCGGCAAGACGATGGCGGCGTTGCCAAACGTTGGGGTTTGGTGCAGCGTACCAACGGTCGTGGTGGTGCTGATGATGGTAGTGGTTGGTGGTGGTGCTGTTGGCTTTTGTGGAGATGGTAGTCGTGATGGTGTTGGTGGTATTTTCTCCCGAGTGGCGATGTTTACACGCCGCACCATGCAGTGTGGGGAGCGGTAGTGCAACGGTTAGCCAACTGCACTGCGAACCCAGCGACCCGAGTTCGATTCCCGCTCACGGTTGACAGCAGTGACAATTGTCTGAATCGGTCCTGGGCCTCCAAGCTCGACTTGGCCTCAAATGATTACCTGATGTGGTGTGTAGTTAACATCGCCAAAGGGCAGTAGGGAGTGGTGCTGGCCACCAACCCCCAGGTGTCCTGTGCCAGCCTTCATAGGTGCTCGTTATCAATACCTGCCCCCAACAATCTGTTACAGGCCATACGGGCGGGATCTTTGACTTTGGTGGTTGTGATGGTGGTGACGGTGCATCTGAAGTTGGGTGTGGTGAGGGCGCTGCCCATGGTGGTGGTAGTAATGATGGTGGTGGTGATGATGGTTTTGATGTGATCTTGCTGGTGGTTAGACTTGTATTAATTACCCACCATTTCGAAAAATGATTAAAGTCATAACGTTGCTTTTTTTCCACTGCCGCATTTGCGCTGCCTCTGCCTTGCCGCACGACGTTGATTCCACCTGCTTGCGGCAGCGCTAGCAGCCACCGTTGCAACTGCTCGCCCCAATACTTAACTCAATCCAAACGAAAACTCTGCGGGAGATCGCATTGTTCCGTCAAATCGCTCCCGCGCGCTGTCGAGTGCCAATTACAAGCACCTCGTATTGACTCGATGCTAGCAGCGGACACACGAGACCGCCGCCACAGCATCGTTGACAGATTTTTTTTTTACTTTTACCTTAACCCCCCACTCCCCCGCAGAATCTGCTCGCATTGAGCTGCTGTGAATACCCACTTCACCGATAATACCACCGCCATCTCTGCCTCACAATGGAGGTTTCGCAAGCGCTAAGCTACAACTCCGCTTTCTAACGCCGCTAAAACATAGCCTCGTTATAATTTTTTTTGGACGCACGCGTAAATCTCGGGGGCGGCTTTCGGCGAAGCTCGTCTCTGCGTCGTCGTATGGTGTCGCACGACGATTACCGCTGCCGCCTCCTCCGCGGTTGACGCCGACGTGCGAACGCGAGAGGCCGCGCAGAGAAACGCCGTCAGCGCCGCCACCGCCCCATCTGCCGGCTTCGTGTCCGACCTGAAAGATGAGGAGGCCATTGTGCGTGTGGAGGGGGGCCCCAAATGAACCATCTGGTGCAGAGGCGGACTGGGCTGACGTGAATACCTCCCAAGACAAATGCGCGTGGAAGTGATTTGCGCGAGGCTTATTGTTGGCTTCCTTGTGAGCTCTCGCTCGCTCGCGCGCGCGCGCTCTCGACAAAACAAAAAAATCCACCCATTACAAGAGTTGTGCTAAGTGGACGGAACTACAATAGACGCTTGAAAGGTGTGAGATGGGGTCACGCCTCGTACAAGACGCTTTGTAAATCCGATTTGTATTGTAGTTGCGCGTGTGATGTGATAATAATGACTTGCACAGCCCCCTTGTCAATCCACTGCCCACGGGGGATTGTTGAACCATACTTCGTCACAATGGTTAGTTGGTCAAAGTCAGAGCCATGGACCGGTTAAGATATTCAGATATCACTCGATGTTAGGCGTGCCTGGGAATTGATCTCTGCTTGCTGTGTTTACAGTACAGTGCGCTGCCTCCATGTTGTGTGTGTTTGTGTGAGCAATGCCAATAATGTGTTTGGCAGAGTGCATTTATAAAATGTGCAGCTTTGCTGAAATGTAAGCATTGCAGCCATTGACTATCCACTGTTGGATGACAGCCACCTCTTGCTGTGTCACCATCTTGTATGTCTCTATGATATTACCATACAAAAAATTAAAACTGAAACAAATATAATTGGTAAAATTAAACTTGATTTGATGTGAAATGGCAGGGGCAGCTGTGGCACAGTAGTTGGAGCACAGCACTATGAACCTGGAGAACCCTGAGTTCGATTCCCAGCTACAGGCAACATCGGAGCGGGGAGTGATATACGAACCGGTCAATGCTCTTTCCGCCCCCCATCCTCTTCTCCAACCCGCTCTACCCAGGGTGAAGTACGGTCAAGCAACAATCCCCATGACCAACACGGCATTGGGTGACCATGCAGCAGTTGATTCGCAAAGAGCTGTGAACCGTCTACCAAAAGTCTTAAGTGTGCTCCATTTAGCGACATTGGCTAACCACCAAAGTGCCTTGTTTCACGTTGCACTTGTTAGTAGTGCCTGTTGTGCACGGCACGCACAGTTATCTTTGAATGAGTCGACCAACCCTTTCAAGCGCGGTGCGGTTTTGCTTTGGCAAATAGAAAATAAATTCCCGCAGCTAGTGTTCACTCGGGGGTCCTAATATCCTCTCAAGAATTCTCTTTTTTGAGGAAGACAACAACAAAAATCCACATTAAAAAGTCATTAGCGCAAAGTATAGACTGCAGGTATAATTTTTTTTTAGTGTTGGCCGATAAACACCCCACAGACGAACGGCCATCCGGAGGTCCGCACGGGAGGTGTGAACTCAACTCAAATAAGCGCGGGCGGTGGCAGGTACAAAAAAAAAACCACCCCGCAAACACAAAGCAGCGTTACGGGGAAAAGAGGGGAGCTTAATCCTCGCGGGGAGGGAGACCGCCGATAGGTGTGTGTGTGTGTGCGCGCGAGGAGGTATTTGTACGTGCGTCTTGCACTTCCTTTTCCCACTGCTCCGTTTGGCTCTAACAAAAGCTCGCCGAGGGGGGGTGGGGGGTCGCGCTGCCCCCGAATCTCTCCCCCCCCCCCCTCGGCTTTGCCGATGAAAAGCGTCGCGGCAAATTCCATTCCGCGAGAAAATTTTTGTCGGGGGGGGGGGGAGCGGGGGGGGGTTGGCGAAAGTGGCCTGTCCGTCAAAACCCCATTCCTGCTCGATTCCTTTCACTCTATTTGTCCCGAAAACTTCCCGGCAAATAGCGGTTATTGTGCGATAAACTGCTATTGTCGTGCCCGGTGAGGCCGTTTCCTGTGCGGTTAATTGGGTTTTATTCGTCAAAGCTGGTTATTATCCATTAATTGCTGTTAACTAGGGTGGAAGATGATGCCCGGGGAGTGCTTGTCTTTTGGGCGACAAAGGCCAGGGCTGCAAACAAAGGCGGGTTCAGCCGTCTGTGTGTTTTGGAAAGTGCCCAAGCGACTGCGTTGAATTTGGGGGCCTGTTTATCAGCTTATGTCGCTCGCCCGCTCTGATTATTTTGGGCTTAGAGCGCGTCTGGGGCCAGGGCCTGTCATTCACACCACAGCCAGGGTCCTCCCGCGCCCCACACACACACACGCACACCCCGCTCTCTTCCCCCCCCCCAGCCCCCGTGAATGAGCCGCAGATGTGAGTGCGGCGGCGTGGAGGCCCTTGAGTGTGCAGCGATGCAGCGTCGATCGGTGCGAGCCCCGAGGAGCCCAGGGTCGTGCCGTGCGCAGTGCGCCCCATTTAGAGGCGTGAATAGCCTCCGATGCCTCATTCTTGCCCAATTTCAAAAGCATTCTACTACCCGTGTTGTGTGTGTTTTTTTTCTATCCCCGCTCACACTCTCGTCGACTCGTCGTCTTCCACCGCTGCCGCCTCCTTGTCCTGCTCGAGTCTGCGCTTGGCTCTCTGGCGAGCGCGACAGTGCTTCGATAATAATCTATTATCGTGTCGGCGGCGTGTATACGTGTGTCGAGTCGCGCGTGTGTATACCAATCGGCACTTGCCCCAACAGTCTGTTGACGGCTATACGGTATTCTTTGTCTCTGTGTGAATCCGTTATTTATGATTTACACAAATTGTACGCGCGTCACACGCGACTGTGTTACGTTTGGGCTAATGGAATTAATGAGGCAGATGATAATGCAGCGTGGACGGACGTGTAACGTACGAGGCAGACGACGGCAACGGGAGAGAACTTGCGCGGCAGACGGTACAAGATGAGGATTTTCGTGTTATAATATCGCGCAAGGCGTGATGGTGCAAATGCAACGCGAGGCAGACGACTAGGAGGCAAAACCGCACCACAAAAGAGACGAAGAATACAAAATCAGACGTCCGTGACTCAGCCCAGAGAGGCGACGCGAACGATAGAAGCAGCGCAATGAGACTCGCCGTGGAAGTAAAAAAGAAAACAAAAAATGCAACACCCGAGACAATGCGAGATGATTCTTCGTTCTGAATCGCAGTCCCGTGAGAAATTTTCTCCGCGGCTGAATTGCTGCTTGCCCCAGCCCCGGTGCCTCCTTCCTCGCCTCTTTCCGCCGTTGCCGCTCTTTGCCGACGCCGGTTTATTATAAAGCCGTCGGAATCGGTTATTATAAAGCTGTCAAATTTCCGAGCGTGCGCGGGGAAAAAAAAAAAAACATTGCCACGTTTTTTTAATTAATGAAATAAACTAAACGTGTATTTTTAAATACAGATCACCGTCTGTAATTTTGCTACATGCCGAGGAGCAATATTTATGAATTGCGTATGAACTATTTAATAATTGCCGTTAACTCAGGTAACGGCAATTAACTCGCTGTGTTCTCAGTAAAGGCGCCTTGCCTGAAACATCTGGAATGTTTTTGTTTTGCTTGTTAAAAGTGATCATACTACTTTTTTTATGTTTGTTTATTTGTTTTTCCAATTATAAATCGAGATCCACGATTGCTATGGGTATGAGCAGTGTCCCAAAAATATCTGTCGAATAAATTTACCCTTTACGAAACGCAAATTTTGACAATTTTGTTTTGAAAAAGGGGTCCAACCTGACCTGGACAGCGGGGGCAATAATTTTTATTTCGCGGACACAACCGACGGGCAGCCCCCGCCACATTACGGCCGTCTGCACGTTGCACACCGAGCCAACGCAGGCAGCGCTCACGAGGTCGTGCGTGTTGGGATAAGGCGAAGAGAGTGGGGAGGAGATTGCGCGCAACCACTAAGACGCATCCGTTGTGACGGACGGTAGCAGCGGTGCGCCCAGTCGGAACAACGTCAGAGCCATCCGTTGTCTTCTGAGCTGTTGTAATTCTCCCCCCCCCCCACCGTGTCCGCGTGCACGCCTCTCTCTCTCTTCAACGTTTCCGCGCGTCCCCTGTCGCCTCAGGCACTGCAACATGGTGCTGGAGAACGTGAAGGAGATGTGGACGGAGGTGCCCAAGAGCGGGAAGGGCAAGAAGAAGTCCAAGCCGGTGAACAAGGATCGCTACATTTCCAAGATGTTCCTGCGCGGAGACTCGGTCATCATCGTGCTCAGGAACCCGCTCACGAGCAGCAAATGAGAACGGCCGAAGAGCTTCTCTACAATTCCCTCTCGGGCTCTGTCTGTCGGCTGTTCGCGCTGGCTGGCCGGTTGTCTGTTGTTGATCTGTCACGGCGGGGGGTCGGCAATTATAGTAACAAGAAGCGGCGATTATTTTTTCCCTTAAATTCGGTAATAAAAAAAAACACTCGTTATTTCACGAGCCCGCAATACACACGTGTGACTCCGAGATGGGGTGGCCCCTTGATCAGTAACGTCACGAAGCCCGCTGGTTGCCGACCCCCCCCCCTCCCCCGGTCATGGCTGTCGACAGCCCAAGTCAGCCGTTTCGCGAGTCTTAGCAATCGGTTTGTGGGTTTTTGTCAATAAGTGTCAGCCATTCAGCCAGTTTTTATGTCAATCTGCCAGTCAAGTCAATCGGTATGTCCTTCGTTTTTTTGTTCTCAGCCGGTCAGTGCGTTTGTCAGCATGTCTCGTCAGTCAAGTGCGGTCTTCTTTTTTTAACATTTGTTCCAACAAGCTGATCAAAGGAGGACACCTGTGATGAGATAGATCTATTTAAGATACGGAAAAGTAGGGGAGCAGGAAACGAATGAAAAAGCGAAAAACAAAAACCCATTATAACCGTGCGGGCTCGTGAAGGGCTTTAACGGGGAACGTCTGTTGTGGATAACGATGTTTATATGCTGGAGAGAGGCGAGTGCAGCGATGTGCGTGGTTTCAATTTGTACTGTTTTTTGGCCTTTAATAAACTTTTGATTTTTTTTCAATAACCGCTCGCGATTTTGTGCCCCCCGCTTCTTTTACACAATTTCAAGTTCGCCGCACCACGGGAAAAAAGCGACTTCAACGTCGCTCGCCAAGTGACGATTTTGTAATCCCCCCTCACCCTCCATCGGCAGGAAAGGTCGATGTCGTCACATGGCGTCTCTCTCGCGAAGAGCGGCGGGGGAAAGAGGGAAGGAGGCCCACGCGCAGATTTCTCCGCTCGTAATCTCTGCACAACTATTTACGCCGCGCGGGATGCCACGCGAAGGCATTTGCATTTTATTTATTTTTAATTTTCAACGGCTGTACTTCATGCGTGTCAGCACGGAGCCGAATTTAATTACCGTAAGCGCCTTTAGAATATCCTGGCTTTTTTAGCATTAATGCTCCCATCAACACCGCATTTAGCTCCGCAAGGTTATTGTTAAATGTGGCATTGGTGTGACTAATGCATTTTTGTGTCAAAACATGAGCCCTTGCTTGTCACGAGGTGAGAGAGATTCTACGACCCGACCTTTAAATAAAAAAAAGGGGGATGGGAACACCTCCCCGAGCTTCCCCGCAGCCTCGCCACCTTTGAAAACTGACACTTTACAGACGACGTTAATTGTCCTCCAGTACAATACCTAAACAGGCTGTCGGGGCGGGATTAATAGTTTTGATGTACACGTTGCTTCCAGGCGCGATATAAAGTATCACAGCGTGACGGATACCAGAGTAGCTCGTGCGTGCGTGTGTGTGTGTGCCTGCAGGCAGTTGTCATCGCTGTCACTTAGGAGAGCTCCGAGTCGCCGCGCTCCCAGTTTGGGTTACACAACGCCCCCCCCCCCCCCCCGCTTGAGCCTGCGCCTGTGCGTGCCCCAACACAGCTCGTTTCCCGGTCGCACTCGCAATTAAAAGCAACGCTCCCGGAGCCCAGAAGGCGCTCCCCCCCTCCTTCTAACCCACCCGCACGTGAATAAGACGAAGAAGAATGCTGTTATTTCAAACTTGTCAGGATCGATTACAAAGTTTGCGGGATAATGTATGTTTTGGTGCGCGGGTTTTTAACGCTGAACCCTCGCGTCCTCTGCGGGCCGTGATTGACGTGGCGTGGGTGTTGAAACTTTTAAAGGTTAAACAGACACGGCGGTAGCGGACCCCAGGCAGCTCGGCCTCGAGCCTGCCCACCGACTACTCACCTGGTCACCCACTCAGCTGCTCACCCACCCACTCACTCACCTGGTCACCCACCCACTCACCTGGTCACCCACTCACCCACCCACTCACTCACCCACTCACCTGCTCACCCACTTACCTACCCACCAGCTCGCCTACTCACCCACTGAGCTGCTCACCCACTCAGCTGCTCACCCACTCACCTGCTCACCCACTCAGCTGCTCACCCACTCAGCTGCTCACCCACTCAGCTGCTCACCCATTCAGCTGCTCACCCACTCAGCTGCTCACCCACTCAGCTGCTCACCTGCTCACCCACTCAGCTGCTCACCCACTCGCCTGCTCACCCACTCAGCTGCTCACCCACTCAGCTGCTCACCCACTCAGCTGCTCACCCACTCAGCTGCTCACCCACTCAGCTGCTCACCCACTCACCTGCTCACCCACTCAGCTGCTCACCCACTCACCTGCTCACCCACTCAGCTGCTCACCCACTCAGCTGCTCACCCACTCAGCTGCTCACACACTCACCCACTCAGCTGCTCACCCACTCAGCTGCTCACCCACTCACCTGCTCACCCACTCAGCTGCTCACCCACTCGCCTGCTCACCCACTCAGCTGCTCACCCACTCAGCTGCTCACCCACTCGCCGCGGAGGTCTCACCGCGTGAATTCTCCCTCCCATGCCGCTCCTGCTTTTAACGATATGAGGATTCGTTACCCCTCCGCAGAGGAGTGCCACCACCACCACCGTACTCACTTAGCGCCTGACGTCCCGCCGTCCTTCCAACAAAAACTCCGCGTCAACGGCAGCGGATTGCCCTTGCCCGACGGATAGACGAGCTTCAATCGCGAAGTCGTTCTGACAATCCGTCGCTTTTTAAATCCTTTATATTAAGTTCACTTGCGCGCTTACGACCGTGCAAATCTTTCGGTCGTTTTTTAACCCACTTCCCATGATCCAATCGAGCTGACATTTTGCACACAGACTCGTGCGTGACAATTTATTTTCGTGAAAAATGTTTTCCTAAATTTTCCACTTTTTAGGAACAAAAATTTTCACATTTAATTTAAAATACCAATGTGATAAAAATGAAACTCTTACTCAAGAAAAACAGAAATGAATAATAAAATAAAACCGATGCCACGCATATAAAGGATTTATAGTGAAAAACTTTGTTTTTACGGGTTAATTTTTTCTCTCGTTGAGTCGTTCCGACAATCCGTCGTTTCGTCGTTTTTTCTCTCTCTCGTCGTTCCGACAATCCGTTGTTTTTCTCTCTGGCGAGTCGTTCCTTTTTATTATTACACGCTTTTTATTAACTCACACTGTTGTTGTATCCTCAAATATTCTAACTAAATATGTACCCACTTCCCAATGTGGTATCGACTGGAAACTTGGTATACTTATATCATACTGATGACAATACTATATTCTATCATAAAAAAAAAATTCTTGTTGATATGTTATGTTTCGGCTTGGGTCTAATTGTCCATGCTCAACTGACGTTGGCTGTAAATCACCACGCTCCCTTACGTTATGGCAAGCTTCGGGACCACTTCCTAGAGTCGTGGAGTTCTGTCATTACTAGTACGGTACATTTCATTAAAGCGTGTTTTTTTTTAAGTTTGTTTATAATATCACTTATTTGTGTGCCAAATTGATTCTTCCGAATGGTTTCCCTCCGTTAGCCTCGATGCAGACGTTTCCATCGCGAAGCGTCATTGTCCACCACCACTGTCATCGTGAGCTGTGAGCAATCCACTGCTGGTCACAGACCTCCGATCGTAGCCGTCTCGCGTGGCCCTGGGTTGTAGCGATGTGCGCACGACGTTGAATTTCTTTCGCGCCGTGCGTAGCCGAACATGCGAATCTGCGGTGCGGTGGAAGGCCAAACTAAAACGCAAAAAAGCAGTTATAAAGCAATGAGTTTTCAATCTAGATGATTTAAAAGTGGCACAGCTCCCAACGGCTTCCTAATATCGGAAGAAAGAGCGTTCCAGACGGCCGCAGAAGCGGGGTCCGTCTTTGTTCGATGGCCAGCCAATAGCCGCTACCGCTGCGGCGATAAGCGGAGTTCGCGTGATGATGGTTGATGCTCCTTGAGATGAGCGGAGGTATTGTGGCTCATTTGTGGCCGAGCACTTTGTGTCTAATGAGTGCGAGCTGATTGCGTTGCGTACAGGATTCGCATGTCATTTGCATTCCATTAGCATCACCTGTAAACATGCCTTGTTGTTCTTGCACCCATGCGATGCGTGTATTGCGAGCGTAAGAATTCTAATCGGTTGACTGCTTCGCGCGAACACAGCCCACACGCACTCGGCAGGGTGGCCCAGAAGTCAGGACACAGGGCTGGATGCACATCGGTGAATGGACTGAGTGTTCTGATAGATGAATGAATGGGCGCGTGCATGATGGAACGTGCGGTTGGGTGGAGGGAGAAAAATGAATGGTTGATTGGACGAATAGATGAGTGGATGTGTCGATGCAAGAAAGGATGGATTGGTGGTTGGTTGGAGGATAGATTGGCATTGTCATGAGTCACATTAACGGATGGATGGGTGTGTACTTCCCTCATTTGAATGTGATAACGCGTGGGTATGGTTGCATCGATGAATCGGAATGCCTACGTTATCGGGGCGAAGAGTCAACGAACGGATGGGATTGATGGATAGGTCGTTGAATAAGGGAATTCATGAATGGTCATTGAGATGAGTGATCGAGTACATTAATAAATAAATGGGCGAGTAGGTTATTAATTAGGGGGTGTGCCGTTGGCTGGAAGAAAGAATGAAAGAACGACTGCGTGGACGAATGAATGGATGGACTGATGTGAATTTATGGATGGGCAATGACTCAGGCCTCTCCCCTCTCTCTTTCTCAACATCTCGGCACCAAAACAAAAAGACCGGCACCCTCGCGGCTGTCGGAGTGCGAGTTTGAGCCCGGGGTAAGGAAACCCTCCGAGTCGGGTTCCGCGTTGCCGCACACACAAAGACAAAGGCCCCCCGTGTTGCCTCAACAGACCCTTGGGGTAAGTGCTGTTAGCGAGCGCCTTACCTGGTTAAATATGTATATATTTTTTTTGGTTTAAATAAGAAAAATGCGTTGCAGTAGCACTCGATGAAAATTCGGCGCGGCGCGCGAATGGGGTTGATGTGTGGCCAACACCACGCCCGGCCGCCTTTGTCTCCCCAGTGGCGACGTTCACGCAGCGCACCAGCTACTCATTTGAGGTCGAGTCGACCTAGGGGGGATGCCCAGCGGCGTCTCGAATATATTCGCCACTGCTTTAATTGATATTGAGTTTGGGAATGGAACTCTGCTCAACCGAACACACACACGGACGAGTACGGGCACACCCACGCGGCACATAGTTTGTGTGCTGTATTAAGAACGCTAATATTATTTTTATTAGTATTTCATTACGGCCGCGCGCTATTCTATTAGAGAGATTAATGTCAGGCGCGTTGCGAGCCCCGTGTTGGGTTTCTCGCGAGGTGCAGAGACCGCGGGGCCCTTGCGAGAAGGCGAGGCCGGGACACGTGACGGGTGGCGTGTGTGTGTGTATGTGTGTGTGTAGGTGTGTGCGAGTGTGTGAGTGAGTGTGTGTGTGTGAGTGTGTGTGTAGGCGTGTGTGAGTGTGTGTGAGTGTATGTGTGTGTGTAGGTGTGTGTGAGTGTATGTGTGAGTGTGTGTGAGTGTGTGAGTGAGTGAGTGTGTGAGTGAGTGTGTGTGTGAGGGTGTGTGTATGTGAGTTAGTGTGTGTGTGAGTGTGTGTGTGAGTGTGTGTGAGTGTGTGTGTGAGTGTATGTGTGAGTGTGTGTGAGTGTGTGAGTGAGTGTGTGTGTGTGAGTGAGTGTGTCTGTGTGTGTGAGTGTATGTGTGAGTGTGTGTGAGTGAGTGTGTGTGTGTGAGTGAGTGTGTCTGTGTGTGTGAGTGTATGTGTGAGTGTGTGTGAGTGTGTGTGTGAGTGTGTGAGTGAGTGTGTATGTGAGTGTGTGTGTGAGTGTGTGTGTGAGTGTGTGTGTGAGTGTGTGTGTGAGTGTGTGTGAGTGTGTGTGTGAGTGTATGTGTGAGTGTGTGTGAGTGTGTGTGAGTGTGTGTGTGAGTGAGTGTGTGTGTGAGTGTATGTGTGTGAGTGTGTGTATATATGTGTGAGTGTGTGTATGTGTGTGAGTGAGTGTGTGAGTGTGTGTGAGTGTGTGTGAGTGTGTGTGAGGGTGTGTGTGAGTGTGTGTGTATGTGTGTTAGTGTGTGTGAGCGTGTGAGTGTGTGTATGTGTGTGAGTATGTGTGAGTGTGTATGTGAGTGTGTGTGAGTATGTGTGAGTGTGTGAGTGTGTGTGAGTGTGTGAGTGTGTGTGTGAGTGTGTGTGTGAGTGTGTGTGAGTGAGTGAGTGAGTGTGAGTGTGTGTGAGTGTGTGAGTGAGTGTGTGTGAGTGAGTGTGTGTGAGTGTGTGTGAGTGTGTGTTAGTGTGTGGGTGTGTGAGTGTGTGTGAGTGTGTGTGAGTGAGTGTGTGAGTGTGTGTGGGTGTGGATGTGTGAGTGTGTGTGAGCGTGTGTGAGTGAGTGTGTATGTGTGAGTGAGTGTGTATGTGTGAGTGAGTGTGTATGTGTGAGTGAGTGTGTGTGAGAGTGTATGTGTGTGTGTATGTGTGTGAGTGTGTGTGAGTGTGTGTGAGTGTGTGTGAGTGTGTGAGTTAGTGTGTAAGTGAGTGTGTGTATGTGTGTACGTGTGTGTCTATGTATGTTTGTGAGTGTGTGTGAGTCTGTATTTGTGTGAGTGTGCGTGAGAGTGTGTGTGAGTGTGTGTGAGTCTATGTGTGTGTGAGTATGTGTGAGTCTATGTGTGAGTGAGTGTGTGTGCGTCTGTAGGTGCTCGAGAAACAGCACTTGCCCCAACAGTCGGTGAAGACTATACGGGTGACCTTTGTCTTTGTAATCTCTGTAATGGGGGGGGGGGAGGTATAGTGGGGGGGGGGTTAGAGCCGATCGAGACAACCTCAGGTTTCACACCGTAGGGGTTCTCTTCGAGAACAAAAAAGGCCTCAAGCGTTTCCGCAAGATTCCCATTGTAAATCCCTGCCGCGTTATGACACCGATACGCACACATACTCCGACAAGGCAAAGATCCCCCGTATAGCCTCAACGGCCTGTTTGGGGCAAGTGCTGTTTGCGAGCGCCTATTAAGATCGACACGTGACACGCGCGGGTGGGTCGGTGGGTGGCGGGCACCACGCCCGGCCGTCTTTGTCTCTCCAATAATGATGATGTTCACACGCCGCACGAGGTTCGTAGCGCAGCGCGCTAACCGCTGCTCCACCGCTCCCCACCGCTGACACAAAGGCAAAGATCACCCCGAATAGCCTCAACAGACTGTTGGGGCAAGTGCTGTTAGCGAGCCGGAACGGTACACAAGGGGGTGGGTGGCCAGCAACCACGCCCGACCGCCTTTGTCTCCCCAGTGGCGATGTTTACACACCGCACCGGGTACTAATTTGAGGCTGAGTCGACCTATGGGAGGCCCAGAACCGGTTCAGATAATCGTCACCGGCGTTGGCCTTGAGCGAGAATCGCCAGGTTCGTAGCGCAGCGCGCTAACCGCTGCGCCACCACTCCCCACGACTGCCACACACACACGCATATTGTCCTTAGACACACAAACACACAGATACACACGTAACACTATACTCGTTCACAACAACATCTGTCATTCGCCACTCAGTGGGAGGGTGGGTTGGGGTGTCACGTCTCCACATCGCCTGTGCCAGGCTAGGTGGCGGATGGCTGGTCACGTGGCAGACCCAGGTGAGATGACCGGCAGATGCACCCCCCTCCACTGCGTTTTACCTGGGTCGACAGAGGCGGGCGGGCGGGTGGGTGGGTGGGGAGCGCGCGGGAAATCGAAGAAGAGAATGAAATAGAACAAAGACACCAGAACCATTGCCGCGCCGGGAGATCGGACCGCCGGTTTTTGGACCGCAAAGTCCGACGCGCTAACAATGGAGTTCGGGGAGGGGGGGAGTGGTGGCGCAACGGTTAGCGCGCTGCGCTTCGAACCCGGCGTCATCCCAGTGAGATTCCCGCTCACGGCCACCACCGCATGTGACGATTATTGCAACAGCTCCTGAGCCTCCTCCCCTAGGTCGACTCAGCCTCAAACGAGTTACCTGGTGCGGCGTGTAAACAT